>NC_133617.1:481137857-481442857 GCF_048593235.1 Sminthopsis crassicaudata | reverse complement strand
ACAACTGTAGGGCCAGAAGAGCTGTCACTCAAAGGCTTTTCTTTCCCTCTTCCCTGGTGTCTAAGGCATGGAGACCAGGACTTTCCAGTGATATGGTTCTCATTCTCCTTCTACTCCCATTTTTTGGTTGGGACTCATTTCATTCAACAACTCTTTGAACACTTACTGTGCACTCTGCTTTGCCATGCTAGAAAGACAAGACCCAGTCCCAATCTTTAAGGAGTCTCATTAAGGAGATGAGACACACATGAAATAATTAGCAGACAATATATAATTAAGATTGTAGTACAATGGGAGTCAAGAAAGGAAAGTTGTTTTTTTTTTTGGTTTGTTTGTTTTTGTTTGTTTGTTTTGTTTTGTTTTGTTTTTTTAAGGCAATAGGATTAAATAACTTGCCCAAGATCACACAGCTTGTAAATGTCTGAGGCCAGATTTAAATTCAGGTCCTCCTGACTTCAAGATCTATTCATTATGTCACCTAAATTCCTTTAGAAGGGAAAGATTAATGTGGATTTTAAAGGAAGCTGAGTGATAGACACTATTGTTGTTCAGTCTTCATGACCCCATTTGAAGTTTTCTTGGCAAACATACTAGAATGGTTTGCTCTTTCCTTTTCCAGATCATTTTACAGATGAGACAAATGGGGTTAAGTGACTTACCCAGGGTCACACAATTAGTACTTGTCTGAGGCCAGATTTAAACTCAGATTTTCTTGGTTTCAAGCCCAGAACACTGTCTACTGAACCACTAGTTGTTGCCACCATCACTACCAACAACAGTGACAGAGAGGGTAAGAACCAGTTTTCCCCCAGTGTTACAGTTCTGTTAGACTATAAATTTCATGAAAACAAAATTGGAGTTATTTAAATTTCATATCTTATTCTGTTCTTGGTGTTGTGCCCTACACATGGTGTCTTTTATATTGCTCACAGAGTAAGATAGGTGCTCAGTATCTGTTGGTTAGAATGAATAAATAAATTCAGCAAGGTAATTTTGGAAGTGAGGGTCAGGGCCAGAGACCATGGAAGGTTCAATGACCAGATAAAACAGATGAATGAGAGAAATGTCATCACAAGAAAAAAAATTCTCCTTCCATCTGGCAGAGTCGCAGTGATTGGCACTTGCTGATGCTTTGGAGTGACTGGAAGAAAACTCACTGGACAGAAAGATGGAAACCTTGTGTAGCTAGAGACACTAGGAAGCTGTTGATCTTGGTCACTTATCTTTGATTGTTTTGGATGGCTTCTTTCTGGTCTAAATTTCTTTCTGAAAGATACAAGTTTTTAGTGGTGTGTGTGTGTGGTATAAGGTTTAGGGAGGGAGATAGAGATAGAGAGGAAGGAAGGAGGGAAAAGGGGGGAGACAGACAGAGAGACAGAGACATAGAGAAAGTGAAAAAAACTGAGAGAAAGAGAGAGGGGAGAAGGGAAAGTGAGAGAGAGAAATGGGAAGAGAGAGGAAAGGAGGGAGGGAAAAGAGATGGGGGAGACAGAGATAAAGACAGAGAGACATAGAGAAAGTGAGAGAGACAGAGATAGAGAAAGAGAGGGAGAGAAAGAAGGAAGGAGGAGGGAAAGAGAGAGGGGAGACAGAGAAACAGAGAGAGCAAGAGAGACAGACGTACAGAGACAAAGAGACTGAGAGACACACCTAGTGAGAGATAAGAGACTGATAGAAGGGAGGGAGAGATAAGGAAAAAGAGAAAGAGAGAGGAAGGAGAAGGAGGAGGAGAAGGAAGAGGTAGAAGAGAAAATGAATCCTATATCCTGGACTGGTTTGTGTTGGGGCAAGAGGTTAAGATCGAGGAGCGGGGAACATGCCAACCAGGGAAGTTTTGGTTTATTTTGGAATTCCAGCTTGCCTTAACCTCATTGTTGCCTTAGGGAAGGAGTGGGGGGGGGGGTTGGGAGGGGGAGAAGATGTGACCCTTGGAGTCCACATTCTGCTGGATGTTTATGGAATGATCAAACATTAACACGTGTGTGTGTGTGTGTGTGTGTGTGTGTGTGTGTGTAAACATTCATATGTGTGTGTTTAGAAAGAATCAGATCAATACACTTAGAAAAAATGCCATCTGTTATCAGTCATATAAACTTTCAATTCTCTGGGTTCCTCTTCTGTAAAATAGGGATTGAAAGAAAAGACAAACCAGACCTGCAATATTCTACAAGGTGGTGGGAGAAGGATAATTTTGTTACTCTAAAATGTTACATAAGCTTGAGCTGTTATTATTATTATTATATATGAAGGCCATGTTCACCACATCCTCCGTACAGCCTGGGAGGTGGTGCCTCTCCAAAGTATTTGGGGAGTCTGAATAGTTCAGCGTGGCAAGGCAAAGGCATCTCATTCACCTTCACTGGACTTGCAAATTAACTGAACCACAGATGGAAAATTCCATTCGGTTACAGCCCAGATGTCAGTCCAAGTCTCTTCCCTGTTTACAAATGGAATGAGTAAAGAATCAAAAGGGGAGGGGGAAAGAGGGAGTCAGAAGTGGAAGGAAAGGAGCATCAGGTCAACAGTAATAGAATATATGGAATCTTTAGATCTTAGGATCTGAAATGAAGACTTTCTGGAGACTGATATTCTGGGTAATGTGGAGGTTTTCCTCTTGGAAAAGTGCTAAGAATAGGTGAGGGCAGTGATATCTTACACCTGCATGAGCAGGATCTCCCTGGGCAGACCTGGTTGGCTCATCCATTTAACCAACAGGCAAGTTCAGACAATCCTAGGAAAGAGTTGTGTGCCTTATGCATTCTGAGGGGATTGACATTAGCATCTTCATCTCTAAAATGAGAGTAATAACAGCATCTATCTCCAGGATTGTTGTGAGAATATAATGAGATAATCTTTGTTAAATTCTTTACACATCTTAACTACAAATAAATGCTATTATTGTTAATTATTATTGTCAGTATCCCCCAAAACTGACTGGCCTGGTCCCATACTGCCTGGTATAGTGTCTTGGCCATAATATGTGCTCTATACATTTGTAGAATAAAATGGTTTCTTAGAAAATATATATAGAATGCTTTCTGAGAATCCTCTCACTTTACAAATGGGCAGCAGCAAAAGCAGCACCTCTTATGCTCAGGGTTCTCTTGACTATACCTCTGCAACTTGCTCACTGCCTAAAAAGGTTTGCTGTATATCTTGATAAATAAGATGCTATTCCAAGCAGTAGTTCTCTAATTTCTTTCTTTTCCTTCTGCTACCATTTGCCACATACCCTCATTACTGGCCATCTGGACTACTGCAAAAGTCTCGGTATTCTTTTCTGTTTTTCACTCCATTCTCCCCTGCATACTGTGGTCAAAGGATATTCTTCATTATCAGTCAACATGCAGTGAATGAGTGCATGCTATGTGCTAGGCATTATGTTAAGCACTGGGGGTACAAAGATAGGTAAAAGGACTTTCTGCTTACAAGGAGTTCACAATCTGATGGAAGTCAACAGCCAAAAAAATTAGTTCTATGTAAGTTGTATATGGAGTAAATGGAAGGCAGTCTGTGAGGAGGAAATACAAGAGTTCTTCACCTAGAGTCCATCCATATATGACCAAGGGATCCATGGATACATTACAAGAGATATGTGGACTCATATGGGGAGAACATCAGACCCTTATTTCAATAGTCAGTCAACGTTTATTAAGAGCCAATTATTTGGTAGGCAGGCAGTTTGGAATCAGAAAGATTTGAGTTGAAGATGAGTTAGTTACAGTCTCCGGTGAAATGACCTCATCCTTAAACTTAGCATCTAGGAGAGGATCTTAAATTATTTATTGATTTTGATTGTTCAAGGGTTTTGAACTCTGTCTCAGAGATCTCAAATGTAGTACTCTTTCCCTACCACTATGTACATACCTTGTACATGTCTTATCTTTTCCTGCACTCTTGACTTTGCTTCTGCGGTTTCTTTTTTTCTAGAATACTCTTCCTTCTATCAGACCTCTAAATCCTCCCCCACTTAGTTGCTACCTTCTCTAAGAAACCTTCCTACATTTCTTTGTCAGAAAATCTTTCCTTCCTCTGATTTCATATAGCATTCTATGTACCATTCTTAAGCTTTTGTTATATCCTAAATTAATTTTATGTTTGATGTACTGATGATCTATCATTAACTATAATTTGAAGGCAGAGATCTTGTCTTAAATATTTCTAGATATCCCCTAGCTTGTCAACATGTTGCACATAGCAGGAGCTCAGCAAATGGCTATTGAATGAAGGAATGATATGGAATGTATTTAAACATCTACTGAGTTCCTAGGGTTTGAATGGGAGTGATTATGGTCAGTTAATCAATCAATAAGCATTTATTAATAGTCTATCATTTCTTAGGGACTACACTGGAGAAAGATTCAATGGAACAAGCATTTATTATAGTGCCTTCCTACTATACAGCAGGCACCATGCTAAGTGTTTTACAAATATTATCTCTTTTGATACTCACAACAACCCTGGAAGGCAGGTGCTACTGTTGTTTCCATTTTACAGTTGAAGAAACTGAGGCAGATGAAATTTGAGTGATTTATGCAGAGTCATAGACACTCAGGAAGTGTCTGAGGCTGGATTCCTTGCTCTAGATCTATTATTCTATTCATAGCATTACCTAGCTGCCTCTTTGTAACTACAAAGATGCAAAAACATGATCTCTGCTCTCAAAAAGCTTACATTCTAATAGGGAAAACAAGATATAAATAAATAACTGTATAAGAGCCTACCATGTCTTAGGAGCTACACTGGGGAAAGGTTCAAGGGAACAAGCATTTATTAGGGGAAACAAGATGCAAATAACTATGTACATATGAGATATATACAGAGTAGATGGAAAGCAAACTTGGAAAGAATGTGAGGGAGGAGCATCAGGGATGAGTGAGGTGACAGCAGGGAGGAAGACCTTTTACAAAAGGTAGGATTGATATTGTGTTTTGAAGAAAGTTGGGAGGTAGACAAAGATTGAGAGAGAACATTTCAAACACTGAGGACAACCAGTGGAAAGACACATACTCCTTACAGCAAGTACCTCAGTTTAACGGGACTGTAGAATATGGTGAGGGGAATAAAATATAAGAAGACTGAGATCGGAGGAAGAAGTCAGATTGTGAAAGCAATGAATTCCAACCAGAGGATTTTATATTTGATCCAGGAGATAATACAGAGTCATTGGAGTTTATGGAGCAGGGACTGACATGGTCAGACCTGCACTTTAGAAAAATTATTTTGGCAGCTGAAGGGAAGATTTGAAAGGGCAGAGACTTGAAGAGAGGGGAGTGATTTAGAAGGCCACTGTAATCATCCAGGCAAAAGGTGATGATTTTCTCTCCTAAGGAGATGACCTAGCTTTATAAGCAGAGAGAAGATATTTAGGGAGTTTGTGAAGGTAGAAGAGATAATATTTTGGTTATGTGGGGTGAAAGTGAATGAGGAGTTGAAAATAACACTAGTGTTGCTTGTCTGTGTAGCTGTGATAATGGGCCCATTTTGGTGAAAGGGAGAGAACCATTTGGCCTCTCAGAGGTTGGGGGAAAAAAATCACAAAGGGTAGTGGGTAGTTCTTTGATTTATATAGATAATTAGATATCTACTATGTGCTTAGTCCAATAATAGATGTAGTGAAGAATATAGAGAAGTAGAAGGCATAGATATTTCCCTCAAGGAATTTAGAATCTATTAGACAGTATCTCCATAGTTGCCTTGGCAGTTTTCTTGGTAAAGATACTGGAGTGGTTTGCCATTTTCTTCTCCAGCTCATTTTATAGATGAGGAAACTGAGGTAAACAGGGTAAAATGACTTGCCTGGGTCACTCAGTCAGTAAGTCCTTGAAGCCAGATTTGAACTCAGAAAGATGCGTCTGAACTATAGCAATCTAGTGTTTGATAAACCCAAAGATACCAACATTAGGGATAAAAATGCATTATTTGAAAAAAAAAACTGTTGGGAAAACTGGAAATTAGTATGGCAGAAATTAGGTATGGACCCACACTTAACACCATATACCAAGATAAGATCAAAATGTGTCATAAGGCATAAAGAATGAGATCATAAATAGATTAGAGGAACAGAGGATAGTCTACCTCTCAGACCTGTGGAGGAGGAAGGAATTTATGACCAGAGGAGAACTAGAGATCATTATTGATCACAAAATAGAAGATTTTGATTATATCAAACTAAAAAGTTTCTGTACAAACAATACTAATTCAAACAAGATTAGAAGGGAAATAACAAATTGGGAAAATATTTTTATAGTTAAAGGTTCTGATAAAGGTCTCATTTCCAAAATATATAGAGAATTGATCCTAATTTATAAGAAATTAAACCATTCTCCAATTGATAAATGGTCAAAGGATATGAACAGACAATTCTCAGATAATGAAATTGAAACTATATCCACTCAAATGAGTGTTCCAAATCACTACTGATCAGAGAAATGCAAATTAAGACAGCTCTGAGATATCACTACACACCTGTCAGATTGGCTAAGATGAGAGGAACAAATAATGATGAATGTTGGAGGGGATGTGGGAAAACTGGGACACTAATACATTGTTGGTGGAGTTGTGAAAGAATCCAACCATTCTGGAGAGCAATTTGGAACTATGCCCAAAAAGTTATCAAACTGTGCATACCCTTTGATCCAGCAGTGCTACTACTGGGCTTATATCTCAAAGAAATACTGAGGAGGGGAAAGGGACCTGTATATGCCAAAATGTTTGTGGCAGCTCTTTTCGTAGTGGCTAGAAACTGGAAGATGAATGGATGTCCATCAATTGGAGAATGGTTGGGTAAATTATGGTATATGAAGGCTATGCAATATTATTGCTCTATAAGAAATGACCAGCAGGATGTATTCAGAAAGGCTTGGAGAGACATGCATGAACTGATGCTGAGTGAAATGAGCAGAACCAGAAGATCGTTGTACACTTCAACAACAATACTGTATGAGGACATATTCTGATGGAAGTGGATATCTTCAACATAAAGAAGATCCAACTCACTTCTAGTTGATCGATGATGGACAGAAACAACTACACCCAGAGAAGAAACACTGGGAAGTGAATGTAAACTGTTAGCACTAACGTCTATCTACCCAGGTTACTTATACTTTCGGAATCCAATACTTAACGTGCAACAAGAAAATTGGATTTACACACATATATTGTGTCTAGATTATACTATAACACATGTAAAATGTATGGGATTGCCTGTCATCTAGGGGAGGGAGTAGAGGGAAAGAGGGGAAAATCTGGAAAAAATGAATAAAAAAATTACTCATGCATATATACTGTCAAAAAAAATGTATAATTATAAAATTAAAAAAAAAAAAAAAAAAGGAAATGCTAGAGTTACCTCCATACAACAAGGAGGCATTGGAATAGAATTTTGTGAAGGGTTTTATATATGTATATGTAAAATATATGATTTAAAATATATAGAGAGAAACATTAAAAATACATTTACACACACACACACAAAAAAAAAAAAAAAAAAGAAAAAGAAAAGAAAGAAAAATGAGTCTGGCACTCGATCCACTTCATCTCTAGCTGCATTTTTCTCCATCCCCAATTTTGTTCTCCTTCCCTAACTCAATTTCCTTTAGACATGAAAATTCCCAATTAGGGCTCTGAGGTAATAATAATAGCTAATATGTTACTTTTAAGTTTGCAAAGTACTTTGCATATTTTATGTCTTTTGATCTTCACAATAACTCTGGGAAATAGGTGATAAATGTTATACCTATTTTGTAGATAAGGAAATTGTGATTGAAAGAGGTTAAGTGACTTTCTGGAAGCCACACAGCCAGTAAATGATTGAGGTAACATTTGAACTCAGATGGGACTAAGTGAGTTGGATACCTACCATAGAGTGTTGGGCCTGAAGTGTTGGGCTCATCTTCCTGAGATCGAATCCAGCCTTAGACACATATTAGTTGTGTGACCCTGTACAAATCACTTAATTCTGCCTCCATGTGTAAATGTTTGCTATGTGTAAAATGATCTGAAAAAAGAAATGACAACTCACTCCAGTATCTTTGCTAAGAAAAATCCAAATGGGGTCATCAAGAGTGAGACACGACTAAATAGCAAAAATAAGTCCACTGAACCACCTAGGTATTATAGACTATTTTAAAAAATAATAACCTTTTATTTTCAAAATACACGCAAAGATAGTTTTCACTTTAAGCTGCAAAACCTTGTGTTCCAAATTTTTCTGTCACTCTTCTCCTCAACCCCTTCTCTTAGACAACAAGTAATCCAATATAAGTTAAACATGTGCAATTCTTCTAAACATATTTCCACATTTATCATGCTATACAAAAATGAAAAAAAAAAATGAGAGAAAAAAACCCAAGCAAGTAAATAACAACAACAAAGGTGAAAAATGCTATGTTATGATCCACATTCAGTTCCCATAGTACTCTCTCTGGTTGCAGGTCTCTCCATCACAAGTCTATTGGAATTGGCCTGAATCATCTCATTGTTGAAGAGTTTGTCACAGTTGATCATTACTATTATAGATCATTAATGCTATCAGAGTTCAGGGCAAGGAGATTAATGCCAGCTATAGCAGTCTAGGGAAGTTTCATGAAAGAAGTAATCCTTGACTTGGGTCCTGAAGGGTGGATAGGATTCAGATGGACTTTCCAGTCAGGGAGAATGTATCTGCCAAATGGAACAGTCCTATTCTTGGACAGTGACCTGGTTGCTTGGCTTTGGAGAATGATGGAGAATAGAAAAATATGTGAGAGAAAAAACTCCACAGGATCTTGGATGGTGAGAGACTCTATTCTGTAGAGTGGCTCCTGTCTTAACTGTGATTGGGGCAGTGTTTGTCTGTGGTTGTTACCATTGTTTCCAGGGTGGTTGTGACTGTTTGTGGATTAATTAGATTTTTGAAGCAGTCCTAAAGGCTTTAGATTGCAAAGATTTAGGCCTTTTGAAGAGAGTGTGTTTTGAAGAGCAGACTCTTGGTCAGATCCCAGGAAGGTAGACCCTCCTCTTCATTAAGTAATTAAATCTAATTAGGAATAATTATGAGATCTTGGTTGTAGATACTGTATAAGTGGTTTAAAAGCTCTAGGACCACACTGCTTTTTCACCAAGAGCCAAGATAATAACTTGTGTGATGGTGACGCCAGTCATCTAGACTTTTGGTGATGGTTCTCCATCAAGGCAATCCATATAACCTTTTCATACAACTTCAGTTGTTCGGGAATGAGGCAGCATATTGTAATAGAAAGAACACTGAATTTGGAGTCAGATCTGGTACCTACATTTAAATCCCATTTCTCACTATTCATGCTCTCTTGGGAAAATCCCTTCGTCTCTCTGGATCTCAGTGTTTTCATCTGTAAAATGAATTGGAGAAGGATATTACAAAGCACTCCAGTGCCTTTGCCAAGAAAACCCCAGAAATGGGATCATGAAGAGTTGGACCCCATTCAACAATGACAACAACAGTAAAATGAAGTAATTAGACTAGATGCCCTATAAGATTTCTTGCAACTCTTTATCTTTGTCTTATCCCTGGCACTACTTGGGTGTACTTGTGTTGATGATGCCTTTCCTTCCTTATGTAAGCTATTCATTGACCACCTTAGACCCATTTCATGGAAGGGAGGTAATGAGATTTGGAAAAAGTGTGTTTGCCCATACCAAGTCACGAAGCAATGTTGGCAAATCTATTCTAACTTCAGCTCAAAGTTCGTTTCATATGACCCACATCTCTGAGCAGGAAATCTGTGCAGCTTAAAATAAATCAAGTGGCTCAAACGGGTGGTTTCTGTATCAGGGAGCTCAGGTAATTCTTTAAGTTTTTCATTTCATTTTCATTTCTCACTTTTTCCCCCTTTCTCAGCTTCTGCTAAGTAGCAATTTTAAATGTGTTATTTTTAGTCCCAAGCACAGGTCACAGCTTAGATACTTATTAAAGTGAAACCAGTTGTGTTCTTACATTTTCTTACAAATGCCACTTTGGGGCTTTTGAATGTATTTTCAAAGGAGGTTTTCTTTGATAACCCTCTAGTTCCTGTTGGTTTTTCTTATCTCCCCTTATAGGTTTTTCTAATCCTAAAGTCTCTAAATGAAGTCATGGGAGCTAGCCAGAAGGGAGGTTTTTCTTCTTTCTGTGAGGTCCAGTCTGCTATTTCCTCAAAAAGAGGGAGGCTGAGCCTGGAAATGGAGAGGAATTGGAAGAGAACTGATGGATGTAGGGATTTCACTGAGGCTGCTGTGGCTTCTTGATCCCTGATAGAATGTAAACTCTTTGAAGGCAAGGATGACCTCAGTTGTATATTTGTATTTTTAGAGCCTGGCACATAGTAGGTACTGAATAAATTGAGTCATATCATTTGGATGAGGCATCGTTGACCTTCCCATCCCAGATCTGAACTCTTTCTCTTCCCATCTCCTTCTCCCTAACCCCTGTGCCTTTGCTCAGACTGTATCTAAAATATCTACTTTACCTTTGTTGAATATTTTGAAACCCAACTTATATACCAAGTTCTTCATGGAACCTTTCCTGATCCCCCTGCTTTGTAAAGTTCTCACCTCTCTCCACCTCATATATACACACGCCTTAGTTTTGTGAGTCTAATGGACCAATTGTAATATTGTGTCTTATAGTTTTGTTTTTGTCTCATTCCCCAGGAACTGTATCTTATCTTTACTTTGTATCTCCCCAGGGCAGTACCATAATATACTGCTCTGCATACAGTAGATATTGAGTATCTTTCACTGTTCTTAAGGTTCAGTCTTAAAGACTTCTTTCATCCTGGAGTTTTCCAGGCCTGTCTCCTTGAATCTGGAGCTAGGGAGAGGCCAGAAAAATAGGGTGGGGAGAAGTGACTAAATAGTTGGATTGAGAAACTTGAGGGTTGGGACTCTTGCCCTGTGGCTAATGCTTATCTTCTTCTGCCTCAGCTTTCTCATCTGAAAAATGGAGGGTAGAGGGGTAGTTAGTTTTATGGAGCTCTATTAATGATTATGAAGAGTTTGCTGTGTTCTTTGATGTAGCTTGATGAAAGGTCTTATTAAATTGCTAAGCATCTTTAATGTTGATTCCCTCAGGTTATTGACATAGGGTCTGGGCTGGGCTATTCCTCCCTCTTTCCTCCCTTTATCCCTCTATCTGCTCCAGAGGAGGAAAGCTTTGGTTGGCTTGACTGCCAGTGCAGCAGAGGGGGAGGGTAAGCATCATTCCCATGACTTCATGGGAACAACGACTTTAGTTTTGTTTTGAATTGCCCTCTCCTGTGTTGAGATGGAGACTAATGCCATACTAATTTCCAGAGGCTTTTGACAGGGTCAGGTAAAGTGAAATGGAGAGAAAGAACTGTATCTAAATGTGGAGGAAGGAAAATTGATTTAGGAAACAGAAAACCTGGGTTCAAACCTACCATTGACACTTACTAACCATACAACTACAGGCAAGTTCTCTTTCTTACCTCGACCTTCCCTTTTCCATGGTGCAGGCATTTTCTAAGGGAAAGAGTGCTGTATTTGAATTTTGAAGAAGTGGGTTTTACTCTTTTTTTTTTTTTTGGTAAGAGTTTTAGGTTTTTTTTTATTACTGATATTTTACTTTTTTCCAAATATATGCAAAGATAGTTTTCATCATTCACCTTTGTAAAACTTGATGTTCCAAATTTTTCTCCCTCTCTCTCCCCTTCCTCTTTTTCCTGGACAGTAAGCAATCTGATATAAGTTAAACTTTCTTCTAAACATATTTCCATAGTTGTTAATGCTGCACACGAAAGATCAGATCAAAAAGGAAAAAAAGAGAGGGAAAAATACACAAGCAAACCAACAAGAGCAACAAAGAAAAAAGGTGAAAATACTATGCTTTGATCTACATTCAATCTTCATAGTTCTCTCTGGATGTGATTGGCATTTTCCATTCCAAGTCTATTGGAATTTCCTTAAATCACCTCATTGTTGAGAAGAGCTAAGTCTATTACACTTAATCATTAAATAATCTTGTTGTTACTGTGGACAATGTTCTCTTGATTCTTGTCACTTCACTTAGTATCAGTTCATGTAAGTTTTTCCAGGTTTTTCTGAAATTAGCCTACTCATTTCTTACAGAACAATAATATTTCTTTTTTTAATATAGCTTTTTATTTACAAAACACATGCATAGGTAATTTTTCAACATTGACCCTTGCAAAACCTTTTGTTCCAAATTTTCCCCTTCTTCCCCCCACCCCTTTCCCCCCCCCCCCATGGCAGGTAGTCCAATACATATTAAATATGTTAAAATATATGTTAAATACAATATATGTATACACATTTATACAGTTATCTTGCTGCACAAGAAAAATTGGATCTAGAAAGAAGGAAAAAATAACCTGAAAAGGAAAACAAAAATGCAAGCAGACAATAACAGAAGGAGTGGAAATGCTATATTGTGTTCCACACTCATTTCCCATAGTTCTCTCCATTACTGAACAATTGGAACTGATTTGGATCATCTCTTCAGAATTGATCATCATATAGTATTGTTGTTGAAGTATATAATGATCTCCTGGTTCTGTTCATTTCACTCAGCATCAGTTCATGTAAGTCTCTCCAGGCCTCTCAGAAATCATCCTGCTGGTCTTTTCTTACAGAACAATAATATTCCATAACCTTCATATACCATAATTTACCCAACTATTCTCCAGTTGATGGATATCCACTCAGTTTCCAGTTTCTAGCCACTACAAAAAGGGCTGCCACAAACATTTTGGCACATACAGGTCCCTTTCCCTTCTTTAGCATTTCTTTGGGATATAAGCCCAGTAGTAACACTGCTGGATCAAAGGGTATGCACAGTTTGACAACTTTTTGAGAACAATAATATTTCATTATATTCATATACTATAACTTATTCACCAATTCCCCAATTGATAGGTATCCATTCAGGTTCCAGTTCCTTGCCACTACAAAAAGAGCTGCTGCAAACATTTTTGCACATATGGGACCTTTTCCCTCTTTAAGATCTCTTTGGGATACAGATCTTGTAGTTATTCTAATCTCGGATAGGTCATTTGAGTTCTCTGGACCTCGGTTTCTTCTTCTGTCATATGATGGGACTGGACTAGTGGATGGCCTCTTATAATCTTTCCAGTTTGACCTCCAACCTTTAATCTTTCATTCCCCAAGCCTGGAATATATTCTGTCCTATCCCACTCTCAACTTTACTTGGTTGAATTCTTTCCCTTTCTTTATGAAAGCATTGCCTGACTCCTATGAAGTACTTTGTCCCCAATTTTTCCCATTTTGTCTTAATTTCTCCATTTTAGTTGTTTGACCTCATAGAAATGGTTATAATATAGACATGTATGTATATATAATTTGTATATAATTACATGTTAATATTATATCAGTATCTATATTTTCTCTTTGTGTCTCTTGCATCCTTTGCAATACATTGCATGTAATAAAACATTTGTTGAATTTAGTTTTTATATTGAGAGTGATATTTACCTTCCCCTCTTAGAGCTATTGAGACAAGCTTTTTATCAAGTATATTAGTAAGGGTCTAAAAGATCCTCAGTATCTAGTACAATGCTTTGCACATAATAGATGTTTGTAGTGGGGGAAAAGAATCTGAATTCCGTGTAACTACAATGACTATCAGGCTTGACTTAGAGAAATATGGAGAAGATGTACCCTTTCTCTCTTTCTTGCACAGATGGGATATTATGGAGGTATGTAGTGTGTGATATTGTATATATTTTCAGACATGATAGTTGTATTGGGTAGCTTTGCTGAACCCTTTTCTTCATTCCTTTGTTCCTTCATTCCTTCCTTTCTCCTTTGCTTCCTTCTTTCCTTTCTCCTTTCCTCTCCCCTCCCTACTACTATCCTCCTTCCTCCCTTTCTTCCCTTCTCTTCCCTCCCTCCTTCCCTTCTATCTTTTTTTCTCTCCCTTCTCTCCTTCCAACTCTTTTCCTTCCCTCCCTTTCTTCTTCTCTCTCCTCCCTCCCTCTTTCCCATCCTCTATTTATTCCTTCCCTCCCTCCCTCCCTCTTCCTTTCTTCCTCCCTCCCTTCCTCCTTACCTCCCTCCCTTCTTTCATAGCCAAAATCTAACCAGTTCAAATAAACCTTCTTGAACTTCCTCCCTCCCTTACTCCTTGTCTTTCTTCCCTTCCTTCCTTCCTTCCTTCCATTCTTTTTCACAAAGGGTGTCTCCATCAGTGTTCATATGTGTGTAGTGATTTATTCTGGAAATGAAGTGACTTAAAAATAAGAAATAATCATTAAAAAGCTAAAAATGATTGAATTGAACAAATATTAATAATCACTTATTTCCCTTGATCTCACAATGGCTCTGTGAAGTGGGCGCTGTATTGCACTCTCATCTTACAGATAAAGACAATGACACTCAGAGGCTGTCATTTCCCAAGGTCATATAACTAGTAAGTGTCTGAGGCAAAATTTGGATTCTCTTTGCTATTCAGGAGAGAGACCCTGGGAATATATTTGCTCATTTCTTCCCACTTAGAAGATGCAGAAGTTTACAAAGTGATCAGAGGAAAGTGACTGACTTAAAAAACAAAAAACAAACCCAAGATATTTATTGAGTACTTCATGTGTGCCCAGTCTTGTAGTAAACTGTACCTGGGGAGAATGTAAAGGAATGGGAATACCTAATATGCCCATTTGCACTTTACAGGTTGCAAGAAGCTTTTGATTAATTATCCCAATTCATCCTTATAGCAATTTTTTCTCAATTTATCAACCAACAAATATTTGTTAAGAGTCTACTATGTGCCAGGTGTGCAGCTAGGGGGTTGCAATTGATAGGGTATTGGGCCCAGAGTCAGGAAGATGTAAGTTCAGATCCAGCCTCAAATACTATCTATGTGACCTTGGACAAGTCACTTAACACCTGTTTTCTTCATTTCATCATCTGTAAAATGGGAACATATTGCAGAAGAAAACAGCAAGCCATTCTAATGTCTTGGCCAAGAAGTCAGCTGTTTCATGAAGAGTTGGATGTGACTGAATGACTGAACAACAAATGTGTCAGACACTGTGTTAAATGTTGGGGATACAAAAAGAGGGGAAAAAACTCCCCCAAAACAAATAGTTGCTACCCTCAAGGAGTTTACAATAGAAATTTTACAGAGGAGGAAATTGAGACTTAAATAGGCTAACCACAGAGCTTTTAAGTGACTAAGCAGGGATAGAAGCCTAGCCTCCTAAGTCCAAATCTAGCTTTCTTGGCACTTTTCCAGCTAAAGATGATATCCTGTCCTAAAAAAAGCTTAGTGTTTTTGGTAAGGAGTTGGGTGTAGAGACTAAGGGGACCAAAATGAAATAATGAAAGAAAATAGGAGACAGTACTTAATGATCTGTGTAAATGGACTGGAAGTTCAGAGAACCAATCAATGAGAAAATATTTATTTAGTGTTCTCTGTGGACCTAGCAGTGTGCTGGCCACACAGGAAAGGAGGTCTTGTCAGGGAAGAATTTTTAAAAGAGGCTGGATTCTGGTCAAATCAATAAGCATTTATGAAGTATTTACTGTATACTAGCCTCTGTGCTAAGCACTAGGGGTCCAAGAAAAGGCAAAAACATGTGCCGGAACACTGGACTGGGATTCACCAGTGTTTGGGATATATCTTTTTTGATTGATGGTGGAGGAGAGAATGCTGTCCCTTTGAGATAATTTTGGGGAAGGCACGAAGGTTGTAGAGAATTAAGACAACCTCTAAAAAGTTAATTAAGACTTGAATCAGTCAAGGAGACAGATTCCATGCATGGGGTTAGCCAGTGAAAATGCCCAGAGTGGGAAGATGGAGCAGCAAGAAGGAAGGTGTCATTGGGAAAAAGTAAGATATAAGAACATTGGAAAAGTAGGAAGGGGCCAACTTACAAATTAAAAGCCAAATAGGATTATATATTTTAGCCTGGAAATAATATGTAATAAGGAGCCACTGGAGTATATTAAGGAGGGACATGGTCAGAACCTGCCCTAAAGGATGATCACTTTGAGAACTAAGTGGAGGACACATTAGAGAGGAGACTTGAAGCAGGAATACCAGGTAGGAGGCTATTGCTGTAGTCAATGAGTTAGGTGATGAGGGTTTGTATTAGAGTTGGTCAGGAGACAGAGGGTCTTATGCTAGTAATATGGAGGATGACAAAAGAGAGAAAAGAAGCACATATAAAAGATACTGTGAAAATAGAAATATAAGCACTTAGATATGGGGGATAGTCCATGGGAGATAGTTTTTGTTTGAATCTTTTTGTACAATATGGAAATGTTTTACCTAATTCTACAAGTGTAACCCATATAGAATTGCTTATTGTCTCAGGGAGAGAGAAGAGGATGAAGGGAAGGATAGAATTTGGAACTCAAAACTTTAAAAAAAAGTAATTTCAACGTATCATTAGGGGAAAAATATTCAAAAATTTTTGCTAATGTTTTGTGTGTAGGTGTAGGTGATCTCTTCCACCATTAAAGAAAATCTAGTCTTTTATCCAAAAATGATATCACTCTGGGGGATCATCAGTCCACTAGGCTTCCTACAGAATCACCTCTTTAATCAGGTACCAGCATGGCCCCAGAGGATTGGAGGAGGCATCCCCAGGGACACTCAAACATCTGATCAGTAACTACTTATTTATCCTTCACTCCCACCTGAGTGAAACATTGTCTTAAGGGGAACTCAGAGAAATTCCATGTCTGTACTTTATGAATCTGTTCACATGCAAGAGAAGCTTGAGAAGGCTACTTCTCTCTGGTTGGGCAGGAATCTATCCAATTTCCATTGTTCTTTAGCTTCCTTTTTGACTTGGAAAAGTAGTAGACTCTGTGACCTGTAGAGAGACAGGTTGGTATGGTGGAAAGAACATTGAATTAAGAGTTTGGAGATTCATAGGATAGTTCCTAGATTTACCACTAACTAACTGTGAGATTTTATATAGTTGCTTAACTTCGAAGAATCTCAACTTCCTCTTCTGTAAAGTTCACTAGACACAGGGCAGAGTTTGGATCTTATAGTGTAAATGATGATAATGGTGATAAATATTTTATGCTTAAATAGCATAGCTCTTTAAAGCTCATCAAGCACTTTCCATATTACCTCATTTGCTTCTCACAAATATCCCATGATGTAGGTGCTATTATTATCCCCATTTTCCAAATGAGGGGGCCAAATCCATGAAAACTAAAGTAACTTGCTTAATTTCACGTAGCTCATAAGTGTCCAAGGCAGGATTTGAATCCAGTCCAGGCTTCTGTTAAATGCAACCTGAATATTACAATTGTGTATTTGTACAATTGTACAATTTCATGTGTGATCTTTTTTTAAAATATTGAAATGTTCTGTCATTAGTTAAGTTCATAATAAAAGACAAGTAAAGTGAAGTAGATGATCCTTCCCAGCTTTAATATTTTCTGGTACTTTTGCTTGATTATGTTGTTTATGTTTTTAGTCTCCTTGACACCCCCAGGCTTGGATCGCTTAAGTACCTCTGCCTTTCTCCTCGCTAGGATTTTTACCAACTTGAAAGAGATCTTCCATGTCTTGGATGGATGGGAAACCAAAACTTCAGCTATGTATTCAAGGTCCCTGTCAGCCAGCATTTATTAAGCAGGCACTATGTGTGTAGCACTTTGCCAGGCACAGGGGATGCAGAAACATCAATAAAATAGTCCCCTTATTCCAAGCTCACATTCATCGGGGAAAGATCACTGTACCCTGACTCCCTCCCACCTGCTGCTAACCTGTGATGATTCTACATCAGTAGATGGAGTTTCCGTACTGGTATTCCCTATAGTAATGAAATCATGGCTTTGAGTGAAAAACAGACACCATTCACATATAGGTATCATCAAATTCAAGTCACACCTATTCTTTAGGAGGATCACTATGGCAGCTGTGTGGAGGATGGATTGTCCTCATCAGTTCTGTGAAAGCAGGGGCAATCAGCTTTCCCAAGCATAGAGCTAGATGGTAAGCTGAGATGTGAGGGAGATTTTTTTCCTTTCCATCAGACCCCTGGAGGCCCTGTAGGAAAGAGCAATGTCTCCCGCCCACTGGGAATGAGGGAAACGGGGTAAATAGACTTCATTTTCACCACTAAAGGTATCACAGACTTCCCTGGCCAGCAGCAGTCAGCATTTAAGCTAGTGCCCTCCATTTCCCTATCCACTGAGTGGCAAATACAAAATAAGGCCTTTCTGAGGAGGAATACAGGAATGGCCCTGATTGTGTTTCTTCCACCCACCTTTCTCCCTCCCACTCACACACCTCATTGAGATTGCATGTTGCTATGCAGCTGTAAAATCAGGCAACCAATCATGGGCCAGAAGACAAGAGACTGGGAGACAGGCAGCTTCAGGGCAGCTCAGACATGCCTGGGTATCCAGCTGAAACCCAGGGATCATGGACTCCTAGAATGTCAGAGCTGGAAGGGACCTCAGAGATCATCTAGTATAGGCCCCTCAGAAAGGCAGACCCTGAGAGAGTCCTGCTCAAGGGCATGTGACAATTAGTGGCAGAGCTGGGACTGGAATCTGTGGCTCCTGAGATTTTCTGGTCCCTTCTGTTTCCATAACATTCTTTTCCCCTAATGCTGTCTGCTGGCAGCTTGGTTTTCTAGTGAGGTTTGGCAGTTGGTTCTGTTGTCTATGTGTCTGTGTGTCTATCTATTTATCTATTTACTTATTTTTAAGGCACTGCCCTGCCCAGTCAGCTAGAATTATTCGTATTGTTGGGATCCCCAATTGCCTTTCAGACATCTCAAACTGAATGTCCAATAGACATCTGAAATTTAATGTCCAAAATAGAACTCATTATCTTTCTCCCAAATCCTCCTTCTCCACCCCCTACCTTCCTTATTTCTGTAGAGAGCATCATCCTTCTTCTTACCCCTCAATCTCATGCTGGACTTCTTATGCTCCTTTGCTCCCTGTTATTGCTGAGACCTGTTTATTTCATTTTTGCAACATCTAAATACCTGCACCATTTTGGTGTAGGTCCTCATCACCTTACCCCTCTATTATTGTATTAGCTTCTTGGCAAGTCTGTTTACCTTAAGTCTCCCCTCCCTAATCCATCCTCCATTTAGCCATTAAAGTGATATTCCTAAACACATATTTGGTCGTGTAACCTCCCCTATTCATCAACTCCAGTGGCTTCTTGTTACCTCCAGGAGCAAATACAAAATGCTCTGTTTAGGATGCAAAGTCCTTTATAACCTTGCACACTTCTTCTTTTCCATTTCTTCTTATGTCTCATTTCCCAACATGGATTCTAATCCAGTAACAGATACCGGCCTCTCAGCTGTTCCAAGAAAAAGACATTCCATCTTTCCACTCTAAGCATTCTTTCTGGCTACCTCTCATACCTTGAATATTTCCCTTCCTCAACTCTGACTTCTAACCTTCCTGGCTTCCTTTAAGGTCCCCCCTAACATCCTACTTTTCATAGGAAGCCTTCTCTAACCTTTGAGTTCCAGTGCATTCTGTTAATCATTTCCTGTTTATCCTATATGTAAGCTAGTTTTGCATATATTTATTTGCATGTCTTCCCCATTAGACTGTAAGTTCCTTGAGGATAAGGACTATCTTTTGCCCCTATTTGTATCCCCAGAGTTTAGCACAGTGCCTGGTACTTCAACAACACTGATATCCTCAACACTTAGCAAACTACCCGTCACATGTTTGAAAACTCAAGCCCAACAGTAGAGTTGATTATTTTCTCTTCTGCACTTCTAAGACTCTGAGGACCCAGTGTCTGATTTGGATTTCTGTCCAGCTTCTGTAGTACTGATGGACAGTAATCTGATCCTTAATAGCTGAATTGAAGATATCGAAAAGGGGAGGAACAAAGGTAATTCACCAAACTGAGGCAGAGCTAATGGAAAAATAAGGTTTCTGCCTAGCAGCAGCTGGGAAGAAACCATAGTATCTTTGATATCACCTGGTAAAATTACCCTTGGTTTGGGCTAATTGCTGTAGCTCTGCTGACTAGCAAATTCTCTTGCAAATAAACAGTTGATCCTTTCTCTTAGAGCTTTTCTCTGCACCCCAGTTGCCTGCTCTTCTGTCCTTTGAAGACCTCCATCTCTACTCCAAAATGTCTGCTGGTTGAGCTGGCATCTAGCCTGCAGGCTGCAGAGTGCATGGCCAGTATTTCCAAGAGCTCTGCAGATTGGAACCAGCTACATCTGCATTGCTCCTCATTGTGTAAGAGAGGGCATTCCTCTTGGAGTTGGTGAACTTGGATTTTGCTCTTACACTTCCTTCAGAATAATCCTTAATTTCTCCATGCTGCAGTGCCTACTGCTGTCTATAACAAAGAAGTAATTCTTGATGAACTTACCTCTTGCAGTGGTGAAAAAGTTCTTTGGAAACTTGAAGGCCACATTAATATATCAGTTGTTATATCTGTTTGGGACATCTCAGGACAAACAGGGAGGGAGTAGTATAGTGGAAAGGGGTCTAGATTTGGTACCGGATGACTTGGTATTGAATCCTGACTCTGAGACTGACTATGTGACCTTGGGTACCACCTTCTACTTGAAACCTTTCCTGATTTACTTTGCTATCATCTCCTTCATTTACTTTGTATATATTTATATATGTCTACATTGTATCTCCCTCTCATCCTTCTAGCTCCTGTATTTCACCTTTGTTTCCATGTCCTCAAAGTGTGGCACATAGTAGGTGCTTAATAAAGAACATGATTTGCCTTGAGTTTTGAATTGGTTCCAAGAAGGTAACTATAATTTATTAAGGGACTCTTGTGTATAAAACACTGTGAGAAAATGATAAATTTAGATTTGAAACAGCCCTTGTCCTCCTGGAGCTTACAATCTAAAAGATTTTGGAAAACACTAAGTTCCATTTCCTCATTTTACCAATGGGGATGCTGAAGATCAGAGAGGTGAGCCACATAGTTAATTAGCTAGTTAATGAAACTGAGGCTAGATCTGAGGTCTACTCATTGTTCTTTCTCCTCCATCTCATGTGGTACATCTCAAGTTTGCTGCAATTGTTCTGACTATAATTGTCCTTGAAATAAAATCCCTCAGGCAAATAGGGGCACTCCCATCAATAGAAACAACCCTTCTGCTTTCTCTGTTCTGTTCACTGGAGAAAGAGAAGTGGGTTGAGAGTGAAAAGACCCAAGTTCAGATGCTACTTTGGGCCTTTATAACCTTCATGATCTTTGGCAAATCACTCAATCCCATAAGGTCTTAGTTTTCTTATTTCTAAAATGAAGGAGTTGGACTGGGTGGTCTCTGAAATTCTTTCTAGCCTTAAAGCTGTGATCATATGTGTAGACCTTACTTCCAAAATGGAAACCCATCCATGGTTCTAAAAAATAACAATACTTACATGATATTCTCACCTTTTTTTTTCTTTTCTTGTTACTTTTTTCCCCTTTTGGGATGATTTTTCTTGCATCCTGACAAATATGGAAATATGTTTAAGAGGATGGCACATATTTAACCTATATCAGATTGCTTGCTGTCTTGGGGAAGGGGAAGGTAAGACAAAAATTTAGAGCACAAAGTTTTGCCAAAAATGTTGAAAACAATCTTTTTATACATTAAAAAAAATAAAATACTGCTAAAAAAAATTAGCAATACTTAGCATTTATATAAACTTTTAAGATATGCAGAGCAATTGACATATATTATCTCATTTCATTCTCTCAAAGGTGCTATGCTATTATTATTTTCATTTTACAAATGAGAAGACTGAGACTTATAGGGGTTAAGTGACTTGCTCAGGATCGCAGAGCTAATAAATATCTGAGGCAGGATTTGAACTCAGATCAAACAAACTAAGTCCATTGCTTTACCCATTACAACTCCTGGCCATCTTGATTTTAGTCCTTTTTGGAACAGGCCTCTATATACTGTGCAATTTGGTGGGAAAGCCCTGAGTGTGAGAGGTGGGTGGTCAGAAGACTTGAGTTCTAATCACAGTTTGACCATTAAGTATCTCTGATTCTCCCCCCCCTTTCTTCCTCCCCCCCCCTGTAACTTTTTTTGGGTCTCACTTTCTTCTGTAAAAATGGGAATACTGTCAGCCCCACCCTCATCACACAGCATAGATAAGGTATCTCTTTGAGAAGTATGTAAGTACTGGAAAAGGGTTAGGAGTTGTTTTCGTCTTTGGGAAGAACTTCTACTAGGGAATGTGGTGTCCTTATATTGGTGGAGAAAAACAGCTATTGGCATTTCTGTTCCTTCTGCTCCCCATCCATCAAATTCAAGCTTTGGCTCAGACTGTGGTGGGTCTTGCTCCCAGCCTTTGATTGTTTTTTGATCTTACTGCTTCCTGTAGGTTCCAGACATCAGGGAAAAGTTGTTCTGGTTTTAGAACTGAAGTATCTGCAGTCACTATCTCCCTATTTGGATGAGGAGGAGATTATTCAATTGTCCTGGGGGGTGGAGGTAGAACTGTGATGGGGGAGTGATAATAGGGATTATGTGGGTGGGAAAAGAGGAACGGGGTAGTTTGAGAAGGGAAGCAGAGAGTTCTTTAGACTTCTTCTGTCCAAGCCTTTGTAGTCTGATTTTTTTCTAGTTATGCAAATTTCTCCCAGCCCATGTGAGCAGATAATTCAGCTTTTCACCTCATTGTATATAGCCTTCTGGGGGGCTGAGGCCAATATATCTTAAGTTGAAGGTAGGACAAAGTTCTTTGGCCCCACATGGCCACATGGTAACATGGAAAGAACACTGGTTCTGGGAGTCTCAGAAGGTCAAATCCCACCTTGGACACTTGTGCTTATGTGATCTTTCACTTTCTGAATCTCAGTTTTCTTTTCTATAAAATAAGAAGATTGGATTTAGATGCAGAACGTTTTAAAGCCTTGCCTTGATGAAGTTCATACTTGTCACATCTGCTCTCTACTCTCCTTCCTTCATTCCTTCCTTCTTTTCTTTCCTTTAAACTTTTTTTTGGAGGATGGATGTAATGGGGAATGGGGTTGGGATAGTAAGAGAGAAGTTCATATTAGGTCTTATTCAGACACATGGATTTGGGGATTTTGTCAACATGCTGCATCTCTTGTCTTCACAGCATTTTTTTCTTATTCTTGATTGTTCTTTTGGGGCCATCATCTAAGTTTGCATTACTTCCCGCCTTTCAACTTCAACAGAAATTCCCCTTAGTTGCCTTACTGAGCTTAATGTCTCTGCCATCAGGGATTCCCTCTCTTAGGCATAGTGCTGATCCAGAACTCCTCTAAGGAATTTGGCTCCTCTGTCTTAGAGGGGTTGTCTTGTTGTTCTTTGTTACACCCTTGGGAAGGAAGGTCCTTTGGCAGACAAGACTTGGCTCTTTTTCCATAGGGGGAAAAACTGAGGCACTAAGTGGATTTTGTGACTCACTTGTCCCTGTGGAGTAGATCCCTTGGCTTTTGTCTAGTATTTTTTTTTACTGGGAAAGTGGTACGTAATGTGGCATTTGTAAATTTTTTTTTTTTAAGTCTGTGATAAATCTGTGAATACCATTCTGCTCTCCTTGATCTATCCATGTAGTGATTCAGGAGAAATGATCTACTCCATGTCTCTTATCATATGTGTATCTGAGGGTGTGTATGTGTGTGTGTGTAACTACTTGATAGCTCTTTGAGATAGTTATATTTAGGAGGGGAGAGAAACTGATTCGGGTATATTTTTCTGTTGATTCCTCATGACCCCATTTGGGGTTTTCTTGGCACAAATATTGAAGGGGTTTGCCATTTTCTTCTCCATATTATTTTACAGATGAGGAAGCTGAGGCAAAGAGGATTAAATGACTTGAGTAGGGTCACATAGTTAATAACTGTCTGAGGCTGGATTCGACCTCTAGAAAATGAGTGTTTCTGACAACAGGCCTGGCTACTCTATCAACCTTGCCGCCCAGTTGTCCCACCTATAATTTAGTAGGAACCTAATGTGTGGTACGGAAATGGTGAGGGGTCACCATTTAATAAAAAAGCTGGAGAGAGCTCTAGAGAAAAGCAAAGTTTATTGAGAATTGGGTGTCCCACTCCTGGAGTAGACTATCGAAGAGAGGAAGCACCTCCGGTGGGCAGGACAGCACTTTTAATCCCTAATGCAAAACGCCCCCTCTCACCACTGACTCTCATCCTCATTGGCTGAGAGTCTTACATTCTAAACGAGAGATCTACTCACGAAATTGAACTTGACCAATAAGTACATAGTTGCCCATATTTGGATGAAATAGAGAGATGATATCATAGGAGGGGAAGGCAATGCCCTTTGCTCGAACTTCAGAGTCCTTCAGGCCTACTAGAACTCTGAAGTAGATGAAGCCTTACTCGATTTTCGCAACTGTCTTGAGAGATCTCACCTCATCTCATTCACTAATAAATATTCATTGATTAATACTATGTTTAGTAACTTGTTATTGTTAAGTAACATATATCGTTGATCTGCTCGTAAGTGTTGGAGCTGGTACTCAAACCCATGCCTTCTAAATTAAAAATTATCATTTTCACCATTACATTATGTACCTCAGTGGAGAAAGAGTAGAGTCTCTAGTTTTAGAGTTTGATATAGAATCCTAGGATAATATGGACAGAAGGAAAGGAAACATCAGGTCTGAAGATCACTTAGGTGGGGCAGTCTCCCTCCAGACTGATCTTTGCTTTATCTCTGCTCCATACCCATCACATGTTTCTATTTGTTGATCAAAATTCCCTCTTCCCCAGTCTCAGAACTATTTGATTTCTTAAGTTGAGCCTTCAATATCAACTCCTCAGAGTGATCTCATCATGGTCCCATTACCATTCCATGACCTTGACTTGAGAAGAATGAATGTCTTATGGAAAAACTTATCTATTTAGCATTTAGGAAATTTCTCCAATTATTCTTCCCTCTGAGTGAGAAAGTAAAACTTTTCATTTTAGTAACTTCTACTACCTAAATCAGCAGGAATTACTTAGGCACTGTGAAGGGCATATAAGAAAAATAGATAAATTTTCCTTGGAGAAGGGGTTCTTATCTTGAACTAGATTTCAGGGGGGACCATCAATTTGGAAAGAATATAATTGTCTTTCCTTTGGAATCCTGTATGTTTAATTGGAGGCATTTAATTTTTTTTTTTTTTTTTTTTTTTTTTTAATAATGCTGAGCCAATTGGGGTTGGGTGACTCGCCCAGGGTCACACAGCTAGGAAGTGTTAAGTGTGAAGGGGCCACATTTGAACTCCGGTCCTCCTGACTTCAGGGCTGGTGCTCTAACCACTGCGCCACCTAGCTGCCCCCAGCATTTAAAAATCTTATTCTGAGAAAGGGATCCTATGCTTTGCCAGTCTGCCAAAAGGGTCTATGACACACAAAAAAAGTTAAGAACCCTTTACCTAGTCACATAGTCTAGCTAGAAGAAAAAATTGAAATGGATAACAAAACAATGTATTCCCAAGTGATAAAATATATGTTATGGGGGCAGGTAGGTGGCAAAGTGGATAGTGCACCACCCCTGAAATCAGGAAGACCTGAGTTCAAATGTGGTCTTAGGCACTTAACATGATAATATAATATGATGGAAAGTATTCAGTTTTAGCTACACTAATCAGACAAGACTTCCTGGAGGAAGCAAGCCTTAAGTGGGCCATTAAAAGGATCCCATTCCTTTTTTGTCCACTCTTAGCTCTGTCCTTCACCTCCCAGCACATACAGTAAAAGTCAAGACTGTGATTGTGATGTGCAGAGAATGTGGAATTTTGAGTTATCATGATTTTTTTTTCTTGAAAAAGTTTGTCTTTAAATTTTATTTTATTAAAACTTTTTATTTATAAAACATATCCATGGGTAATTTATAACGATGAGTTCTAATGCCTCCCAATATCCCTCCCAATATCTACTATTAAACTTTTTATATCTGTTAGTTTCTCTATCTGTAAGATGAGGTCATTCTATTAGATAACTCCAGAAACTGGCTCCAGTTTGAATCTTTTGACCATGACATCTCAGAAAAGTTCATTTTCTCAAAAGAACAACATAATTTGTATGAATTAATATAGGGTGAAGTAAGCAGAGCTAAGAGAACCATTTGTACATCAACAAAAACATTGCCAAAACAAGCAACTTTGAAAAACTTAAGAATTCTGGTTAATGTAATAACTAACCATTATTCCAGAGGACTAGTGATGAAGCATGCTGCCCACCTTGAGTCAGAGAGGTCATGGATTCAGGGTATAGAATGAAACATACATACATACATGTGAGTATACACACACACCTCTATGAATATACTTGACACGAATAGCATGGGAATTTGTTTTATTTGACTGTGCATATTTGTTACAAAATTTTTAGTTTTTTTCTAATGAGAATGAAGAACAGAGCAAGAGAAAAAATAGATTTTGTTAATTAGAGAAATAAACAAAGAAAATTAAAAAGTAAATTTGTATTCTCTCATCAGTCATAGGATCATAAGTTCCAAGCTAGACGGGATGCTTAGGGCTTATTGAGTACAACTCTTATGATACAGATGAAGAAACTGAGCGTCACAGATATCATGTTCAGATCAATCCAGCTACTTTATGCCTATGTCTGAGGGAGCTCAAATCTAGGTCTTCCTGATTCCAAGATCAGAACTCTAATAATAATGACTACAAGTAATTACTATTTATATAATGCTCTAAGATTTGCAAAGTACATATGATCTTTATTAACACTGTGAGGTATTGTACATATGGTCCTTATAACATTGTGTTGTTTTTTACCCCTATTTTCCAGATGAGAAAATGAAGCAAAGAGAGGTTAAGTGACATATTCAGTTATGTCAGTGTCTGAGGAAGAATTTGAACTCAGGTTTTCCTAAGGACAAGACTAATGTTCCATTACTTATGCTACCTAACTGTGACCTTTCCTTAAAGTGGCTTCTTTTGGAACATAGTCTTTTGGATTGTCTGCTAAGTAATGGAACATCCCATCTTCCAGGCACCTCTCTTTTTGCCTGTGATCTCATACTCTATGGGGAGAGGCTGACCTTGCTTGAAGTTCACGGGGAAAAGGAAGAACAGCCTCTTGGGAGCTGGAAGTCAGTGAGAGGCTTCTCTTTCTTAAGCGATTTCAGAAATAAGCACATCCCTTTGCATCCTGTCCAGAAGACTGGCTCTTCCCCAATCAGGAAATCCTATTGTACAGTTGCATAGAGGGAAACTAAAGGGTTTGTGTCCAATGTTTCCAGCTGTCCATTCAGTATAAATATTTCTTCCCTTGTATCAGGTTGTGTCTCAACTGAAGAGAAAAGAACTTGCTTCTTGATTCTTTTACCAATAGCTAGTTGGCTGGCTGCCCTTCCTCTTTGCTTCCTGTTGTCTCTGTCTCCCTCCCTGGCTTCCCCATCACCAAACCCCAATGAGGTCATCATCCACACTTCTCACCACTATAGAGCCCTTTGCCCTAATGTCTCTTAGAAATCCTTTGGAATTTTAGCTTTTCCTCAGATCTTAGGGTTAAAGGCAAATAGAGTTTGGTAGAAGGTTCCCAGATGTCTCCTTGCTCTGACCCTGACCCTCAAGAAAATTTATACAATAACAACATTGTAAAGATGCACAACTTTGAAAGATTTAAGAACTCTGGTAGGTACAACAATTATTCCAGAGGACCAGTGAAGAAGAATGCTACCCACTTCATGACAAAGAAGTGATGAACTCAAGATGCAGAAATGAGACATATTTTTGGATGCGACTGAGATGGGAATTCATTTTGCTTGACTATGCATATTTGTTAGAAGAGTTTTTTAATTGTTTCAGTGGAAGGGAGGATGATGGGAAGGAGAAAAAGAAATGCTTGCTAACTGAAAAAAAAAATTATAATTCAAAAAAGAAAAAAGTATGCAAAAAAGAACAAAAATCAGATCCACAAACTACGTATGAATGCCTAACCAGGTAAATACCATATAAAGGGGAATAGGAGGGGTTAATCTTGCCAAAAAGGGGAGAAGAGAAGCTATTAGTAGCATCCTTCTCCCACCTCACTTCCCAATACTGGCTTACTTTTTTCATACATTTTATTAAGCATGTAAATTCCTTGGGAGTAAGGATTTGGGGGTATATTTATATGGAGATTATATCACATAGTATGGCCTGGCACATAGTAGTAGGTTAATAAATGCTTATTGTTATGATTTTCAAGCCACATGCTGGAGGTAACCCCACCCAGCTGATCAGAACTTGTTTTTTTTTCCAGTCATCCCACCCTCATGAAAGTGGAATGGGGTGGAGAGACCCAATATCATCTATGTTTGTATCACTTTCAGCTTGGCTGCCTCAGCCTATGAAGAGATAGAAATTCCAGCCCCACCAAGGAAGGATGATTACAATGGAGGGACACATATGAATCACCCTCCTCCCACCCCTCCAAATCTTTTGTTCCTCCTAGACATGACTGCACATTAAGGTAGAGGAATATGAACTGAACCAGTAATTTTATTGCTAAGAGAAACTCCCAAATAAAGAAGCTCCTTCTGCCAATGTAGATGGTATATGGTACCTCCTTCTCCTTATATATACTGTTAAGAAATTGCCTAGTTCCCAGGCTATGTATGAGAGGTGAGATTTGAACCGAGTTCTTATTGGTTCTGAGGTCAACTTTTTAGCCACCATGCCACACTGACTCTAAATATACAAGGCTCAGGAATCCTGAGCAATCATTTAACCCTGATTGCTTCCAAAAAAATACACACACAAAGCTCATTCCTGATTTATCCTGGATTAGGTGATATGTGGGAACTCTCGTAACTAATAGTTAGGAGATTCCTTGACTCTTTTCATTGTGAGAACTAGCATTAACAATGGCAGAAACAGCACAGGAGAATTAGAGATGTTCCTTCCAAGAATTAGAGAGTTTCATCTATTCATTATCTGCTGCAAGGAGTTAAATCAGTTCCTTGGCCTTTGTAGCCCATTTGTAGGTACTGTCATACTCCCCTCCTGCCTCCTAACACAGAGGCCAAAGAGGACTATAAGGGCTCATATCTCTTCCTGCACAAGGGCAAAATGAACTCTGGGAATTTACTCCTGAATACCAGAGGATGCCAATCCTGGAAAGAATGACAGCTTTAGTTTCTATCCCTGCTTTGTTGCTGTCTCTTGAGGCCTGGGGCGCCTTTCCCTCCCTTTCTCCCATACAATCTGTTAAGTTAGAATCTTACAAGGCTGGGTTACAGCCAGATCCAATCCTGTTTCCCACAAAGAGCTGTGTGTATGTGTGTGGCCTGTGAAACTAGTAATCTTTGGACGTTGGTTTTGGCCTTGATCAGGGGACGAAAATGAGTGAGATGGGAAGAAGGGAAGTAAATGGAAGGGGAGGCGTTGTTACCCATTTTTGCACATCTCAGCTCCTCCCCCAACAACCTTCTATTCCCATCATTGTTATCCATCCCCATTTGGGGGACTGAGTCCTCCTCTCCTAATTTGGGATTCCCTCCAGATAGTACCCTATTACTGCTTGTCTTGTTAATCACAAATGTATTTATTAGATATTATCCTGGTGATAATGATAGTTGTCACTGGGATTATAAATAAAGCTGACATGAAATAAATATAAGGAATGTATAATTCTTGGTAGAAGGAATTTCATAGTTTCCAAGCTGGAGTTTAAATAACTCCCTGGGAGACAACAAAGGGAGAGAGAAGAAAAAACAGTGTATCAATAATAAACAAGTCTGTAACAGAAAGCTTAGTTTCATACTAAGCAGTCAGAAATGAGCCAGGGAACATGAGTTCAGTCTCTTGGAGAGAGGGGTGGGACCAGAATACTCCTGGGACCGAGCGGAACCAAGGAGGAAGAAAAAAGATTCTGGCCTGCTCAACCATGCATTCAAATTTAAGATTCCCCAGACAAAAAGCATTGGGATTGGCCACGTTTCTTAATTTCTTAAAGGTCTAGATTTGGGGCAATTATGAATTTCTCAGAGACATCTGAATTAACCCCTTTTCAGGAACGTACTAACAAGTGTCAGCACTTGGCCACAATTTCACAGAATCGTAGAAAATTAACCTCTAAGTCCATCTAGTTACACTTAAACCAGCATGGTATAGAGGAAAGAAGTACTGAAGTTGGAGTCCAATTTGAGCCCTCCTAGTCCTGTTTGGCCTCTATATTACGAGACAGGATGGGAATATGACAGTACCTACAAATGGACTATGAAGGCCAAGGAACTGATTTAACTCCTTGGAGCAGACCCTATGCTAGGGACTTTACTGCCTCTGAATTTTAGATAAGCCATTTCTTTTTTCAAGACCTCAATTTCATCCTCTGTACAATGGGAGGGTCAAATGCAATGATTTCTGAAAATTTAACTGATTCCAAGTCTTATAAATCTGTTTTTGATTTCTTTTCTTTTCTTTTCTTTTCTTTTTTTTTTTTTTTTTCCCCCGAGGCTGGGGTTAAGTGATTTGCTCAGGGTCACACAGCTAGGAAGTGTTAAATGTCTGAAATCAGACTTGAACTCGGGACCTCCTGAATTCAAGGCTGGAGCTCTATCACTGCGCCACCTAGCTGCCCCCATGATTTCTTAAGGTGGAGTAGAGTGACTTTGGGATTCTGCCAAAATTACTGGAAAAGCCTCCAAATTTGGAGCGTGAGAAGGAAGAGATCATGCAAGAGCCACATGTGTATAATTTTGAAGCTGGAAGATAATATAAAGATTATCTTGTCTGACTCTCATTTTACAGTTGAAGAGGTTGAGACACACTCAGGCCCAGAGAAGTTAACTTGGTTGGACTTCTGAAGTCTTGCCTAATTCCAGTTTTGCGACTTGGTTAAGACAAATCATACAGTATGTTAGGGACATATGTAGGCATGTGTGGTGTGTGTGTGTGTGTGTGTGTGTGTGTGTGTGTGTGTGTGTGTGTCTGTGATTTCATCAATTGACAGAATTACCAGTGACTAGTAGTCATCTAGAATACCATCATCTAAAACCACTGCTTGAGAGGAGCACAGTTTACAGTGGAAAAATCGCTGGCTACTAACTTTGTGATCGGGGTAGTCATTTGTTTCTCTGGACCTTAGTCTTTTTTTTCTGTAAAATGAGAGGGTTGGACTAGATGGTCTCTAAGATCTGTGAACCTTCTATCCTTATAGTCTTTGTTGCTCAGGCAACTGAGAGCTTTAAGTCTCTTCTTGTTGAGCTGTTTCAGTCACCTCCAGGTTAAATTACCTTAATCTCAGTTATTTCATCTAATCTTTGAATGGCTTAGTCTCAGAGTCCCTCACTCGCTTGGTTGCTCTCCTCTGCATGCTTTCAAGCCTGTCAAATTTCCTTCTTAAAATGTGGTAACAAGAAATGAACAAAATATACCCCAGATGTGGCTTAACCAGAACATAGTACAGTAGTACTGTTCTGTTGTTGTTATTGTTCAATCATTTCAGTCATGACCGACTCTTCATAACTCCATTTGGGATTTTCTTGGCAAAGATACTAGAGTGGTTTGGCATTTCCCCCCCCTGCATTCTGTTTTACAGATGAAGAAACTGAGGCAAACAGCATTAAGTGACTTGCCTAAGAAGTTTCTGAGGTTAAATTTTAATTTAGGAGGGTGAGTCTTTCTGATTCCAGGTCCAGTGTTCTGTGCGTTACTATGCCATCTAGCTGCTTTCCTTAAATCTCTCGCTAAAGATCAAATAGCTAGTATGTGTCAGAGGTTCGACTTAACCCCATGTCTTAATGACTCTCAGGCTGAGTCTCTTCCATTATGCCTGGTTGTATATGTGTGTGTGTGTGTGTGTGTATGTGTGTATGGCATATGACACTTAGACACAAAGATCAAGACCAAGTCCACAGTAGGTATTCTCAAGATCATCAAATGGAGATGAGAAAATATTTGTCCCAGTTTTGAATTAGTCTTCTAGAAAATAATAATGACTATTCACATCTATCTGTTGCTTTAAGATCTACAAAATGTTTTCCTTCTAATCACCTTGTGAGGTAGACAGTACAAGTCTTAGTCTCTTAAAAATTAGGAGATTGAAGCACAGGGGATTGACTTACCTACATTCAACAGCTAGCAATTATAAGAGGCAAGATTCAAATGCAGATGATAATGATGATATCACCACCATCACCACCACCACCACCACCACCACCACCACCTCTACTACTACTATAATAATAGACTTTGTATAACATTTTAAGGTTTGCAAATACTTTACAAATATTGTTTATTTGATTCTCATAACAACTCTGTGAAATAGATATTAATTTTACAGATGGGGACATTGAGGCAAACAGAAGCTATGTGATTTGCTCAGAATTACACAGCTGGTCAGTGCTCGAAGCAGAATGCAAACATGTCTAGCCCACTTTCCACTACGCAATGCTGTTTTTGAATTGTGCCAGAAGCTTCCTTCTTAACATTTGTCCTTTTGGAAACACTAGCAGCTACTCCTCGCTGATCCCACAGAAGAGCTAGAAAGGGGAGTTTGGAAGTAATATTTGGTTTGCTAGGCTATGTGGCAGTCTTCCATCACCCCCTAGATCTCATGTGCCCAGAGCACATGAGGGGGTTCCAAAATGGAAGAGTTGAATGTCTGGGGGAGCCTCCATTGGATTTAAATGATGAACAGGAACTTGCAAAGGCTCAGGAAGGAAAATCTGCCTTTTCACCGAGACTGTCCATTTGACAAGCTGCCAGTTTTGTGCTAAGCCTCATTTAATAAAGATTTAGTCTGTGGGGACCTGTCAGTTGAAGCTGAGTTAAGAGAAAGAAAGAGAACCACAAGAAAAAAAGTGGGAGGAGGGGAAAATTGCTGAAAGATTCTTTCTTTTCATCACCATGGTGGTTGGAGTATCCAACTAGACTTACTCTGAAATCTAGACAAAGAGTGAGGACCTAGATTCCACTTTAAGTGTGGGAGAATTCTTGGTCTTCAGATGGAGAATGATAGAACTTTGAATGCTGGTCTAGTATAATCAAGACCCTCCCTTAGCTAGATGTGACTCCTCTCTTTCATCAATTCACTTGCTGTGTGATATTGGACAAGTCACTTAACCCCTCTGAAACCTCTTTTTTCATTTATAAGTGGGGTTAATAATTAATAGTACCCATCTCAGGGACTGATTGTTAAGAAATTGTTTTATTACTATTAAAGAGGGTCACAAATTAGTCATGTCAGTGACCATCAACAAGCATATATGTAAAGCCTATTATACGCCTATGAATATAAAAACAAAAATGAAACAATTTCTGCCCTCAAGGAGCTTATAACATGATTAAAGATTAGTGAGCACAAAGTCTATATAACATAAATAAAAGTAATTTCTTTGAGAGTGGATTGGATGCATATATTTGTATACATAAAAGTGATTGCTAGGCTCTTTGAGAATCATATCTGAATCAAACCCTGACTAGCTGTGTGATCCTGGGCAAGCCACTTAACCATATTTGCCTCAGTTTCCTTATCTGTAAAATGAATCAGAGAAGGAAATGGCAAACCATTCTAGCATCTTTGCCAAGAAAACCCCAAATGGCTTCATGGAGAATAGAGTATGATTGAAACAACTGAACAATAAAAAAAAAATGGAGGAAATTACAGTACCTACAGTGTTATCATGAGAATCAAATAAGATGATAACTGTAGAGTTTTTAGCACAGTATCTGGCATATAGTACGTGCTATAGAAATGTTCCCTTCTCCCTTCCCCTTGATGCCAAATTTCATCCCAAAAGCAGTGAAGAGCACGAGGGCAAATCATAATGAATATTCCATCTTCTGCCATATTGAATTTAGGCCAAATCAAGTTAAAATGAATAACAAAGATAGTTTCAAAGGGGAAAAGATATCACAAATGGGCAATTTAACTTGGTATTTGGAGCAGGAATGTTTATAAAAAGTGAGGAGGGATTGTAGATTGTGTCTCATCTAAACAGTCTTCAGATCACAGTTAAATGCAAAGATTATCACCAGAAAATTGACCACCAACTGACTAATTTTTTGGCCAAAGTAACAATATGAAGAGCCATTTATTAAAAGCCCAGGGGGTGACTTTCTGCATCTATGGCATGAATAAGCATACCAATGAAATTATAAATCTTTTTTTTTTTTTCCCTGAAGCTAGGGTTAAGTGACTTGCCCAAGGTCACACAGCTAGTTAAGTGTCTAAGATCAAATTTGAACTCGGGTCCTCCTGAATTTAAGGCTGGTGCTCTATCCACTGTGCCACCTAGCTGCCCCCTAAATTTTTTTTTTTAATTGAAAACAGGGAAATTCTCTTGGTTAAGAGAAATATACTGCATTTTGGATATTACCATGACACCGAGTAGGTTTATTTGTATCTTTTCTATTTTGTCTTCAAAGAGGAGAGCCCAGTGAAGTTCTCCACTGTCTAGGAATAAGTTCTGATGAACTACATCTGACATGAACAGTGATGAGTTAGAGGTAGAAGCAGAATCTGGATGAATACTTTAGTCTTGATTTTCACTAGTTTCTCCGCAGTCATTTTTTAATTTAGATTTTCCTTATTTTTCTCTCAGTTCTCCAGTGTCACCAAGCATTGGTTCTCTTTCACCGAACACAACAGGGAACACAAGCAACATGGTAGGAAATTCTTAATAGTCTAGGGAGGACTGTCTCGTTTCCACTTTGATTTCAGTCCTGAGTGGCTTCAGGGCATAAGTGAGCATCTAGCATGCAGTGCCTCATGGGAAATTCTTTGAGAATTGAAGGTACAATAGATAGCAGTATCACACTATTCTAGATATTTAGTTCCCCCAACTTCTGTATGTGGTTGGTCGAAAAGGAAATATACCAGTTTTTCATAGGGAGAGCTTTGATATGGGGAATCCTGTGCTTTGCTAAACTCTAGGTATTTAACTTTTAAATCCCTTCATTATATTAGACCAAAACTTCTCTTTTCCCTGAGGTTACCGCCCAACAGGTGGCAGATTCCTATAGATTACAAAGGGAGATTTGGAAGTGTTGGAGTGACTTTAGCATCAACTAGCAATGGAGGGTTACCTATAGTGAAGGAGGAAGAATAGTTACTAAAAGTTGACAAATCCAAGTGATTCTAATTTTGCTATATGATTCACCTCAGATGAAATCCCTAATACGAGTCCAAGATTTTGCCAATATTGGCTTGAAATCTTATCTGCATCACTCTTTTGCCTGAAAATGTGTTATCTCTTTCCTTCTTTTTTCATTAGATTAAACTTAAATAACTTTACAGAAAAAAATCAAATGGCGCAGTTAAAATTCAAATAACTTAACAACACAACATAGACATACTTAAACCAAGAAATGTCAGCTTATCAGTTGTTCATTAAATTCTCTTCTAGTCCTTATGACTCTACATTTATATCACCTAAACGGTTTTTTCTTACACAAAACCCAACAACAACAACAACCTACAAGCAAAATCAGAATGTTCTGTTACTTTCATTTGGCAAAATTTCTTAGTGAGAGTATATTGACTAGAGAGCTGGCCTAAATGCCGGGAAGAAATTCGAGTTCAAGTGTTGCCTGTGGGAACCTGGGTATATTACTTCACTTTGCTCTAGGCAACTATTTAAGACTATAAGTTTCAGAGAAAGTACTGACCTACATTGATAAAAGGGATTTCACCTTTTGAGCACAGGTCTAGTCTTTATCTCTAATTTTTTTTGTCTTCATATTTCTCTATTTCCCCAACTTTTACATCATGTTTGAACATGTTCTTGTAGCCCAGGCTGGATCTATGACTGCTATCAAAAAGAAGGTTAAAAGGTTGGGGGGGATTTGGAGGGGGAAGGGAGGAGATGTTACTGAAATTAAGTATTGGTTGAGAGGTAGCTCAATCTCAAGGTTTCTGCTTAAGAGGAAATCTTAAACTCTTCAGTAATCTTTCCCCTACTTACCCCAGTGGAACAATGTATATTAATACTCATGTCTAGTTTCCTGATCTGACTCTCTCTGTGCGGCCCTTGTGTTTCAGAATTCTATCCCAGTGTCTGTGAGTGAATACAAGGCCCCTTTGGGTGTGGCCAGACTAGGGCCCCAAATGACCTCCACCCAAAGAGATTTTGCCATTGTATTTTCTACTATAGATTAAAATTTTACTTTGAAAATTCCCAATTTTGAGGATTATTTAACAATGTTGCCACAATTTTTCATTTCTTTCTAGGAAAAGTTCTATGGAATTGTGTGTGTGTGTGTGTTTGATGAACAGTGAGGCAAATGATCCTTTGGAACTATTGACTGATCAGAAAAAATTAAGGCCTCAGGAATTGCAAAAAGATTCTTTTTGTTCCTGTCATCTTAAATCCCCATTGTACATTACTATGACCTAGTTGGAATTATCTCTCCAAAACTAAAATGGTGATTATTTTCAAGATCACTACCACAAGTATGAATGGTATGACTGCTATAGCCTGAATTTTGATGATGATTATTTTTTCTTGGCTATTAGTCTGAGTCTCCTGAACTCTTCTCTCCCTTCCACCACCAGAGAAGGGGTTATGAGGACAAGGAATGGGGGGAGAAGGACGAAAGAGAGAAGGGCCAGGATAGCACAGCTGGGAATTATTATTAGTCTGGGGGACCAAACTTAGGGTCATCCCAAATAGTTTCAGGAAGTCATCTAGACAATGGAAATTTAGTGAATCCCAAGAAGGGAATATAGTTTATCTTAAACTTTAAAGCCGGAAGCTTTTCTTGATTTTTCTTTAACAGACTCTTTTCTTGGCTACTCTTCACATTTCCTGGGCTATCTCTGATTTATTTCTACTACTCTTTCTGGCTCTCAACTAGGTTTTTTGAAGTTGGAAGAAAATGAAGTCAGATTTTTTTTTTTTTCCCCATTAGACTTCCCTTCTCATAGTCACGACAAATCTGATCCTGGGGGGGGTGTGGGGGTGGCAGTGGTTATTTTCTGTCCTTGACTGCCCTTTTTATGTTTTAATTCATTAAAAGAGTATTTTGTTAGATTATGGGTTCCACATTTTAGGAAAGAAATGAACAGTGTGCAGTAATTCTAGAGTGAAGGCAACTAAGATAGTGAGGAGATTTTTAAACTAGACCATATGAGGATTGGTTAAATGAACTAGGGAGTTATTTTCTTGGAGAAGAGAAAAGTAGGGGGAAGGGGAAACATGATAGCTTTCTTTAAGTATTTGAAGAATTATCACACAGAAGAGAGATTACACTTATTCTGTTTAGTCCCATAGGACAGAACTGAGGAGAAATGGGTGGGAGATGGAGAGAAATGATTTTTGGCTTAATGTAAGACATATTTCTCAATAATTGTTATTCAGTTGTTTTTCAGTCATGTCTGACTCTTCATGATCACATTTGGGACTTTCTTGGCCATTTCCTTTTCCAGTTCATTTTACAAAGGAGGAAACTGAGATAACTAGAGTAAGGAAGTAGCTTGCCCAGAGTCATTTAGGACAGATTTGGGCTTAGGGAGGTAAGTCTTCCTGTCTCCAAACCTGACACTCTCTTCTATATAACTCTATTCCATATTTATAGAACAAATAGCTGCTCTCTCCATTTCCCAATATTTAGAGTTATCCAAAAGCAGAATGACTACAGAAAAGAAATATCCCATCACTAAAGCATTTCAGTAGAAGGTGATTGATAAATCATTGAGGATGTCATAGACATTTCTGCTCAGGAATGTATTTTGATGTGTCAAAGGAAAAAAAATACCAATACTATACTCTGCATTAAAGGCACAAATCTGCCAGAAACAATGTTTATTGGTTTAACATTAATCTAAATTCAGGCATTGTCTTGCTTGAGAGAGAAATGCCCAAACATGCTCTGAGATATATCTGTTGCAGAAGACATTTTGAAGTTTGAGTTTCTCTCCAATTTACACTATTTTATATATATATATATATATCCTATATATAGTTAATTATTTGAATATTGAGCTCTCCATTAGAATGTGAGCTCCTTGAGGCAGGGTCTGCCTTAACTTTTTCTTTGTGCCCCCAGCCTTCAGTATCGTTTCTGACATTCTCTTCCTCATTGCCACAGTGTCCTTGGTTTTGACAAGGAATCTTAAAGGGGCTACCGCCCCCATCACTTTCCTTCAAGTTTTAGCTAAAGTCTTACCTTTAATAATCCTTTCCTACACTTCCTAAGGGCAGCTAGGTGGCACAGTGGATAGAGTGCTGGGTATGGATTCAGGAAGACTCCTCTACATGAGTTCAGATCTGGCCTCAGACACTAGCTATGTGACCCTGGGCAACTCACTTAACTTTGTTTACCTCAGTTTATTCATCTGTAAAATGAATCGGAGAGAAAAATGGCAGACTACTCCCATATTTTGATTTATCAAAGAGTGACTGAAGTGAACAAAGAGAAAAGACTGAACAACAACAAATTAAATTTATCTTGAGGGTTTTTTAATTTTAATTCATGATATAAAGCAAACATTTCTATATCATAGTACAATAAAAACAATGATTTACATGAAACTACAAATCTATTATATTATTCCTTTCAAATATACAACAAAATTGTCATGTAAATTTTCTCTCCTCCTCACTCCAGAGATGGCTACCATTATATGTAAAATTATAATATAGATACTTATGATTATCAGTTCTTTCTCTGGATGCAGATAGCGTCTTCCTTCATATGTCCTTTATAGTTAATTTGGGTATTTATAAAAGATAAAATAACTTGTTTGCTCAAAGTTGCTCATAAAACAATATTGCTGTTACTGTGCACAGTATTCTTTTATTATGCCCAAAGGGTATAGGTGTTTTAATAACTCTTTGGGCATAATTTCAGATTGCTTTACAAAATGGTTGGATCATTTTACAATTCCACAGACAATGAATTAATGTTCTGTTTTTTCCATATCCTCTCCAACATTTGTCACTTTCCTCTTCTATCATTTTAGCCAAACTGGTTGGTATTATAAAATGATATTTTAAGGTTGTTTTAATCTGCATTTCTCTAATCAATAATGATTTAGAGCATTTTTATGACTATAAATTGTTTTGGTTTCTTCATTGGAAAACTGCCTGTTCATGTCTTTTGACCATTTATCAAGTGGGGAATGATTTGTATTCTCATAGATTTGACAAAGTTCTAATTACTATTAATGAATTTCCTTCCATCTTATTTTTATTATTTTCTTTTTTATTCTCTCTTTACCCTATTTCTATTTATGTTATCTGTTCCCCTTGCTCTCTTATACCTTATTTTACTCACCCCTTTAAAATTCCCTCCTTTATCTTCTCCCCCCATCTAGTTGAGCAACCCACTTACTTCTGGTACCTCTTTTTTATGACCCCAAAGGCCATGTCATTTAAACCGATCCCTTAATAGACAAACCCTTTATAGCATCTAGTCTTGATTGAAGGTCTCTAGGGATGGAAATCTTGCTCTATCCTGCAGTAGTCTGTTCCACTTAATTTGGGGGGAAGTGAGGTGTGTGTGTGTGTGTGTGTGTGTGTGTGTGTGTGTATGTATTTTTCCCTTACATGAACCATAATCTTCCAATTGACATCTTCCACCTCTCTTTCCAGTTGTGATGTGTGGGGCCAAGCAGAACAAAAATAACTCCATCAATCTGTTTTCTTCTTAACTAATAGGCTTTGATTCCAAAGAAAGAGGAAGGAACAGATCAGTGGGAAATGTCAAAGAGGGGAATGGTGGAGAAGAAGGCAGATGGGGGAATGAGTGGGAAGGGAGCAGGAGTGTGGTTTTACTCTCTCATACCTACTCAAGGACATAGGACCTCATCTGATGCTGAATAGCTGGTGTTTGACCACTGAAGTCAGCTGTTCCCCTATGTCTCCTTCCTCACTCCAGGGCCAGTTGTAAGGAAAATGAAAATGACTAATTGCAGGACAGTGACTGCTTTCCCATGAAGCTGGCAGAAGAACTGAGCCTTTGAAACAAGTCACACCTCTTGGTGCTTTCCAGGGATTCCTAAAGGATCTGGCTTTCTAAAAGCAAAGGGTCCCTTGCTGTTGTGCTTTAAGCCGTTCTCCCAGACCCAGCTGCTCTGCCTTCCGATGAGCAGCTGCTCATTGGCAGGAGTTGGCTTTCCCCCATGCCAACACATGGGATGAACTACCCTTCCTATCTGGGAATAAGGGGAAACAAGGGCACTTTATGAGAGGAGAAGGCAGGTAGAGCTCCCAACGTGATCATGGGAGGAGGAGGACATAAGAAGGTGAATATTGGGGTGGGGAGGAAGAAGACTAATTGAGAAGGGGACTATTGGACACTTATTTGAAAGAGAAGAAGCGCTATAAGTACCTGTTGAGGAAGGGTGATATAGTACGTCTTGCCATTGGTATGCTCTTGGGCAAGCACATAGTAGGCACTTAATAAATGTTTACTGAATTAAATTGAACTTTATCCCTATGAATGAATGAATAAGGGTTAAAATACCTACAATGTAAATATAGTTATCATTAAGTATCTAAGTACTTATAATAAATAAGTGCCAGATTTATGCATGGCACACTGTTAAGCATCAAGGATGGCCATTGGTGACTGTTTTCTGCCAAGAGAGTAAAAAATCACTTTTCAGAATCTGAGGTTCCTGAGGTGGGAGTAGGGGGAATAACTCTGAGCTTTGGTTGGAGGTGGAGGAACAGAATTATTCTAGCACTAATCTGGACTTTAGTTTCCTCCTCCAAAAAATGAAAGAGGGAAAGAAACAGGCTGATCAATAAGAGAGTTGGTTTCTGAAGTCAGGAAGACCTGGTTTAAGTTCCCACCTTGAACTAATGAGACCCAAGGCAAACCATGTGTCCCTAGCAACTCTCTTATACCAATGAAATCAGTTTGGGTAAAAAAAAGAGGGAGGGGTATGAACTTAATCTGCCTTCTGTGATCTGTCTCCTCTGTCACTGATTCCCTTCTCTCTATTTCCCATTTGGGGTGGTAATGTATATTCTATGGCAGATGGTGTGACAGAGAAAGAGTATAGGCTCTAACATGGAATCATGAGGTAGGACTCATCCCATTTACCATTAGCTTGCTACACGATTTCCTGGCAAGTCAGGTCATTTTTCTGGGTTTTAGTTTTCTCACATGTCAAATAGCATGACTAAGTCTGCTCTGTGGATCTCTGGGGATGTCATGACACTCCAGTGAGGTCATGGATAGGAAATTTCTCAGAAAATGTCCCTTGAAAGCACAAACTGATAGTTCTTATTCATTATAGCATTAATAATAAAAATTCTATTATCATTGATAATTGATTGATTATTATGATTGATATTGATAATTGAATTATCTTCCACTAAAGTCTTACTCTGATGCTTGGCTGTGACATGGACTTGACTTTGGGTTCTCATGGACCATGTCATTATAGCAGGGGTTATTAAACCTTTTTTTGTGGCCTGATCCCCTTTGACAGTCTAGTAAAACCTATAGACCCCTTACCAGATTGTTTTTAAATACATAAAATAAAATATCCTGGATAACAAAGGAAATCAATTATACTGAAATACAGATATCAGATATTTTGAATATATGAAAAGCTACCACTTACATAGTATTTTAATGTTTGTAAATCTCTTTTAAAATTCTGTATTCATTCTCACAACTCTGATAGTTTGATTATATTTCAACCATGTCTAACTCTTTGTGATCCTATTTGGGTTTTTCTTGGCAAAGATAGTGGAATGGTTTGTCATTTCCTTCTCCAGCTCATTTTACAGATAAGGAAACTGAGGCAAACAGGGTCACCCAGCTAATCAGTGTCTGAGGCCAGAATTGAACTCAAGAAGATGAATCTTCCTAACCCCAGGCTTAGCATTCTGTGCACAATGGTGCTAGCTGCCACCTGAGAGATAGATCAATCTCAGTTCTTTCTGACTTCATGTCCAGCATTCTACCCACTGTACCATCTAGCTTCTTACAAATAATTTAAAAAAGCAAGAACAACAACAACAAAAAAAAAAGATTCACAGAACCCTGAAGAAGAGCCCCTGCCCTAAATGTTTGACCAAATCAGAGAGGTTTTGAGTACTAGGCCAGTAGTAGATGCCCATATGTTTTTTGATCTGATGGCAAATTTGTGGAAGGGTATAAATAACTAAGCAAGTATTTGATAAATACCTTCTGTATGCCAGGCACTGAAATGGTTGGGATACAAATATAAAAATTAAATCATCCCTGCCTTCAAGCAGCTTACATTCTCTCTTATCTATTAATCAACTGACTAAGGTCATGTTTTTTTATTCATATAATATACATACACATATATATATATATATGTATATTTAAAATATGTTTGCTACAGCCATTATTTTTAAAATTTTTAATTTAAAAAAAAAAGAAAAGACCACTGTCTAGTGGTCTAGGTGAAGGAAGTTCCCACACACCTATTTAATTGAAAATCATTTAAGAATTGAATAATATTGTTGATGATGCCTTTTTGGAGTGGCAGCAGGTAGTTGGTAGGATAAGAAGCCTGACGTGCAAGCAAAAGGCTATGACACCCCACCCCCCCTTTTCTATTATAACCAGTGGCTCAGAAGCTCTTTGGTTTAATTTAACAGACATTTGTGAGACACCTACTCTGCACAAAGCTATGTACTAGGTTAGGGAAAAACAACCACAACCACAATAACAGCCCAACTACAGAAAGGCTCCTGCCCCTTACATTCTCTTTTATGTATAATATGCCCTAAATAAATCAATAGAATAATTAACAGAGTCCTTTCCAGAGGGAGAAAGTGTTATTACTTGGGGGATTGGGGGGAGGTATAATCATAAATGACCCTGTTAGTCCTTGAAGACAGCTTGGAGGTCCTACTAGACAAGTGTGAGGTGAGGAGAGAATATACTCCACAAATGGGGGACCACCTGTATCTTTCATGAAGGCAGAAAAAGGAACATAGTCTAGATAGAGCTGTGAGATGGTTTCTGTTCCTCCTCGTGGATTTCCACTGCTGTGTCCTTTTGGTGCCCTTCAGGGGTCCATGGTAGCATTTTGAGAGCTGAATCCTGATTGACATATTTCAGTGACCCAGAGGCCCCTGGAGGGAAAGGGAAGCGGGTGGGGGGCAGTTTGCTTAATTTCCTGAGAACCCTGAAGCCTCAGAAAGTTAATGTTGTGGAATAAAATAACTGTCTGGTTGTATCAAGTTTGGTCTTTGCCCAAATCTCACCATTTCATCTTAGCAAACTTCTAGGAAGTTGAACTTTCTTCTGGGCTTTCAGTCTGTTTGTTGGTCTTCAGTGGGAAGGAGGAAGAATTGTGCTTTTATTTGTTTACCTTGCAGAGATATAGAGGATCTCTAAAATCATACGTAGAAGGTCCCTAACAAACTATTTCTCCCTTAAAAATGTAGGATAGTATCCATACCAGTAATTCTCAAACTTTTTAAATAGGGGCCAGTTCACTGTCCCTCAGACTGTGGGAGGGCCCGACTATAGTAAAAACAAAAACTCACACTCTGTCTCCCGTCCCTCAGCCCATTTGCCATAACCCAGCGGGCGCATAAACGTCCTCAGTGGGCCGCATCTGGCCTGTGGGCCGTAGTTTGAGAACCCCTGGTCCATACTCTTTGACTTTATTGAGTACATCAGAGAGAAAAAAAAGCTAGAAAGATAGATTCCATTTGCATCAAAATAATGATAGCAAAACTTTTCCTGGTAGCAAAGAACTGGAAAGTTCATGCCCTTCAATTGGGGAATGTCTAAAAAATTGTGAAACCTTAATGAAATGGAATTTTGGTATGCTATAAGAAATGATAAATATGAATAATTCAGAAAAGCTTGAGAAGACTAATAAGCTGGTGCAGAATAAAGTGACTAGAATCAAGAAAACAATATGTATAATGACTATAAAGTAAGTGGGAAAAAAAACCCCAAAATCTGAAAGCTGTGCAATTATGATAGCTAATTTGTTGTTGGGTCATTCGGTTGTGTTTAATACTTCATATCCCCATGACATAGTATACCAGACCCTTCTATCCCATCTATCTTTCAAAGTCTGTCCAAGTTCATGTTCATTATTCCCATGGCACTATCTATCCAGTTCATCTCTGCTTTCCCCTTTCCTTTTCACTTTCAATCTTTGCCAAGATCAAAATCTTTTCTAATGAATCCTGTATTCTCATTATGTAAATAAAATAGTTAAGCTTTCAACTTCATTTTTTGACCTTCCAGTGAGTAATGTGAAATAATTTCTTTAAATATTGACTTGTTTGGTCTCCTTGCTGATTTTCTTTAAATATTAGATATATACCTTCTTTAAGTCTTGTTTTTGTTTTTTTGGTGATGCATTTGGGGTTAAATGACTTGCCCAGGGTCACACAGTTAGTGAATGTTAATTTTAGCTGAATTTAAATTCAGGTTCTCCTCATTCCAGGGCTGTGTTCCTCATTCTAGATAGTGTTCTATCTACTGTGCCATCTAGCTGCCCCTCCTTTTTAAAAGCTTGACTGATTTGAGTCTTCTCTGACACCATACTTCAAAAATGTTGTTTTGATGCCATTTAACTTACTTTGTAGCATAGCTCTCACAGCCATACATTACTAGTGGAAAAATAATAACTTTGACTAGATAGATCTTTGTTGGAAAGGTGGTATTTCTGCTTTTTTTTTTTTTTTTTTTTTTTTTTTTTTTTTTTTTTTTTTTTTTTGTATTTTTTAGATTTATTATGGCTTTTCTTTCAAGAGGCAAGTGTCTTTTAATTTCATGGCAGCAGTTGCCATCTGCAGTGATCTTTGAACCCAAGAATTATAACTAAGCTTGTCCCCAAAGAAGAGATCAGAAAATTAGCCTTCCTTCTTTGCAGAGACAGGGGACTATATATGCATTAAACATAGCATATACTGCCCAGCTTGGTTGGTATGTTGGTTACTTTTGCTGAACTGCTTTTTTCCTATTCCCTTCTTTTTTCTTTTTTTGTTGTAGGGTAAGGTTCACTGAATTGGAAGGGTGTGCTATATTAGGCAGCTAAAGTGATGTAAAAACAAAAACTATCACAATATTTTCTAAACAAAGGAAATAGAGGGTAGAAATGGATCAACGAATTACAGTACCTTCATGACAGATTATTATTTTGCCATAAGGTAAAAACGACTGTGAAGAATTTAAAGCATGGGAAGAGTTTTATGAACGGTTGCAAAGTGAATTGTGTGGGTGGAAATGAACTTGTCCCTGGAAGATGATTTTTCTTCTTCAGGAGTTACCATTTGAAACATCTTTTACTACTAACTATCCCCACATTCCCCCCCATCCTCCCAAAAAGCAACCTTTCACAACTTTGTGGGTAGATAAGAATCTGGGAAGCAAAAGGCAGAGTGTAAGGTGAGTGTATGTATGTATCACAATTCAATTACTTGAGATCAGCCCTTGTCTGTAGTAATTTTGGAGAGTGATTGACAGCACAAGTGAACAGAGGCTAATTCTGAACCAAAGAGATTTTGGAGGGAAGGGACAGAGAGACTCAAAAAGATTCATTTACTAGTTGATGAAGAAATTTTCTCCTTAACTAAGAAAGTACAGAATCTGGAAAGGGATTGCCTGCCCCTTATTCTCAGCCCCACTTTTCTCTTGCATTTTCTTCTAGCCACTATTTACAATCTCAGATACTTAATTAGCTGTGTGATGCTGGCCAAATCATTTAACCGTTGTTTGCCTCAGTTTCTCCAACTGTAAAATGTAGCAGTAAGCATACATAGTACCTAGGATAATATAGTATGTATAACAGTCCCTACTTTGCAAGGTTGTGAGGTTCAAATGAGAGAAAGCTTAGCAAGGTGCCTGGCACAGAGTATGTGCTATAAAAATGTTTGTTCCCTTCTTTCTCCCATTCCTCAATTAGGCTTCTTTTTTTTCTAATCTAAAGCCTGACTTAGAAAGATTCTTGTTCCCAGAAGTCAGGCCTTCTGTTTGCTTAGGGAATAACATGGTCCTGCCAGCATTGGAAAGCTGGAGCCAACAGAGCTCCTTTGATCCACTGTAAAAGGTTGGTTTGCTTTGAGCCAAAACCTTGTTTGTGTCTGACTGATTATCTAATGTTAATTATTTACAATGGTACTTTATAGTTTTTTAGTATCTTAGGCTGTCTTTTCTAACTTTAAGGTTGTTGTTTTTCCTTCATTCTTGAACAGGACCATGACATGGGGAAGTGACGCCATGACATGCAAGTGAATTGGGTTTAAGTGAGGGCGGGCTGTGCAAGATCACCAGCCACACTCTCCCCTCCAGAGCCATCTGGATCCAGGGGACAGATATAGATCAGGACCACTGGAGGGGGGGGGGGGCGGAATCTAATTTTTTTTTTTAATTAAAATTTTTTTTTTTTTTGCACCTAACTTTAAAGAAAATCTTTATCAAGTTATCAAGTGGTCTGTTTCTTTTGCTCTCCTTATTGCCCCAATCAGGGGGGAAAAAAGCACAAAACGCCACCATCTCTTTAGTAAACTGTTACCTTCTAATCACTGTTTAGTTAGGATATAGCCAGAGGCTAAGCATAAGCAACGGGTGAATGTGGTAGGAGAGGTTTTTCTGTGTTAGATTGAAAGTGAGTCTGCTTTGGGGCCAAAGCATCACAGGGTTAACGCTGTCATCGAAGACCCTGGTGAGTTTTGCTAGGGTTACTCTTTAATCTTCAGGATATATTGTCTGAACCACCCATTTGGCAGCTAGCATATAAAAAGTTCTTTCTCAGGTTGTAAGTCTCATAGAGCCAGATTCATTCATTATCTTATACCTCTTTGTAGCTGAGCACCTAGCTCAATGCTTTGTACATGTTCACTAAAAGCAGTAATCTCATGGCCCATCATATCAGTGATTTGGGAAGAACATTGACACCCCAGTACTTCTGGGCAGTGAGAAAGGAACCTACAGGTCTACCCTTCCAATATTCTCTGAGAGGAGAAAGACCCCAGGTAGCAAGGTTTGTGTTCCTCCTGTAATATAAAGTTGGAAGGGGATGTGCCTTCTCAGGAGAGTTGGCTACAATGGGAGGTTCCCCCTTCTGTGGAAGGGACAAGTGATATCTGTAAGAAAGGCAATCTTGGAAACTCTGCTAGCAGTTTTGAGTTTCCCTGATAAATCTCAGGCTCTTTTTCTCTGCTTGGCAGATTTTGAAGAGGGCTGACATAGGAGGACTAAAATTGTACAAAGAATCAACAAGCATTTGTTAAGTATTACTATGTGCCAGGTACTACGCTGCTAAGTTCTTGTGCTTCTAAGAGAAGCAAAAATAGCCCCTGCCTTGAAGGAGCTTACAAGTTTCTAATGGGGGAGATGACAAAAAAAGAGGAATATACTGGATTCATACAAAGTAGGTGAAATGCAGTCTTATTGAGCAAGACCCGAACAGTTGAGAGGAAAAAAAAGACCTACTGCTTCTAGAAGATATTGTTGGAGCTGAGTTTTGAAGGAAGCCTGTGATCTTAAAAGACCACCAGGAAGGGGTAGTGGGGAAAGTCAGTGAAAAGACATGGAAAGGGAAGATGAGAATGTTTCATTATAGGAACAATAAATAATTCTATATGGGGCTGGGCTATAAAGTAATTGGGGGATAGATGGGAAGTGCAAAATGTGAGCTCAGAAAGATAGTAAGGGTTCAGGTTGTAAAGCCCTTGTGTAAATCATATCCCGGTGATAATGTGCTATGGGAATTTATTGAGTAGGGAGTGAGATATGGTTAGACTTATGTCTTAGGAAAATCTTTTTGGCAGTTGTATGAAAACAGTTAACCCTGGAATGGGAGCCCGTGGAAAAGCTGACTCTTTCCCAAGCATTTACTATAAGACAGTCTAACAATGGGCTTTCACAAGCTCTGTGGGAGTGTCCTACTTCTCAGCTTGGGTGATTCATTGTTATTTCTTTGTGGTTAGGAGGGTAGGTGGCGGTGAGATCACTATCATTATCTGGATGTCAGATTCCCCTCTTAGCTTAGAGGGACTGGGGGTTGGGAAAGATGAGTGATGAGTTTTGGAGAAACAAGGGATGTTCTGATGGGAATTACCTTTCATTTCTCTTACCTTTGGAAGGATGGATAGAGACCTGGCAAATCATCTCCCTCTGAGCTAGTGTAATCTGTGCTAAAACGGGCAGGCAAATACTTTGTCTTATAAACTTCATCAGCAATAGGAAATCTTACTAAGGTGCTGTTATGTTGACCTTGTGCTGGATGCCATACAGAAGGACTTACACAGAGGGATGTACCACCCTCAAAAGCATAGCTCTAGAGTTCACTTGGAAACAAAGAAGGGGATTCCCAAGGAACTGAGGTAGAAGGGAGACAAGCTAGAAAAAAGTTGATAATAGACTACCTAGAAGGCAGGAACTGGTTCACCTGTTCTGTACCCACACAGATGCACTATTATGCCAAAGAAGCTTGATTTCTTTGGTATGGATTTCCCTGTCCATGCACACAAATCACTTCTCTACACTTTAAGTAGGTAGTCTTTCTGAAATACCCTGTGGACAGTCTTCTGAGAGCGACTTTCTCTGTATTCAGCTCTTCCACAGATGACACACAATCTGTTACTAAGCCCATAACTGAACCCAGTTCCAATCTGGAAAGACCTGTTAGAGTTTGTGCCCTACTGGCTATAGCCTTTGGAAGCCCAGTGAATACTCTCATGCCATGATATGGCATTGCAACAGGCCAGTTGCAAATTTGTGTGTAATAAATTGAACACTAAGCACATAGTGAGAGGAGCAGAGTGTTAAGAGATTAGGGAGAGAGGTAATATGGAGGCAGGCAATCAGTTAGTGGTCCACTGAATACCTTCTCTCTCTCTCTCTCTCTCTCTCTCTCTCTCTCTCTCTCTCTCTCTCTCTCTCTCTCTCTCTCTCTCTCTCTCTCTCTCTCTCTCTTCTGTCTCTGTCTCTCTCTTTTCTCCTCTGTCTTCCTCTCTATAGTTCTCTTCCTCTCCCCATTTCTCAATCCTTCTTCCACTTTGTCTCTTTCTAAATCTCTTTTCTGTATATCTTCCCTTCCTTGTCTCCTCACTTTCCTTTTTTCTCTCTCTTCTTTTCCTTCCTTAATCCCTCCTTCACCTATTTCCCCTTCCCCACTCCCACCCCCATCTCCCAATACCTTGGGCCTGCCAGTGGTACTGACATCACTGAAAAAACTGTCAAGGAAGGTGGGAAAACAATATGGCAATCTTTCAGGAAGCTAGTTTTATTTATATCATATCAGTTCTCTGTAGAATGCTAGCTTTCCCCAGACACTTACAATTCAGTTGGAGGGAGGCGGGGCGATCTGGAAATAAGAAGGAGGGGTTTGTTTGCAGATGGCCTAGAGTTGGATTAATTAACAATTCTGGAGCACTTTGCACATAGGCAGAGCTGCCTGTGTGTTCAATATTAATTATTGGTTTGCTCTTGGCATCCTTCTTTGAAGGAAATAGGCCAGTGGGCCAGGCTGTTTATATCTAAATCACTATGTCATCAGCTTTGTGCAACCTGTTCTCCTTCCCTCCTTCCTATCATATTCTTTCTTCTTAGCTCTTACCTCCATTTCTGAGTTCTTTAATGGCTTGGGGGTGAGGAGGATATCATCCTCCAGCTTGTCCCTTTCCCTCAGTATACATGGCATAATATTTAGGAACTACATGGTATAATCTTATTAACCACCTGCTATGTTCCAAGCATTGTGCTTGGAACATAGTAGGTGTTTAACAGATTTTTCTTGATTAACAAATGAAGTACTGGGTTTGGAGTCAGGAGGACCTGAGTTCAAATTCTGTATAATATACTTACCATGTGATCATGGACAAATCACTTAATCCCTCCTAAGTCCCCTGGTCCTCATTTGTGAAATCCAGAAGTGACCTTGATGGCTGGTGATTTTCTAACAGATCTCCTACCTTTCTCTCTTCATAGGCCCTGTTGCTGCTGGGTAGTGTAGCCCTATCTTGCCTGGCTCTGGATCTCCTCTTCCTCCTCTTCTACTCCTTCTGGCTGTGTTGTCGCCATCGGAAAAGTGAGGAACATCTCGATGCTGATTGTTGCTGTACAGCCTGGTGTGTCATTATCGCTACTCTGGTCTGCAGGTGAGCTCTTGTCTTGGCCCTCCCTCCTTTCTGCCCTTCTCTCATTTGACATATACAAATCACTTCCTCTGTGTCAGGTGCAGGGCTTGGCTCTGTGGGAGTTACAAAGATAGCTCTCTGGCCTTTGAACTCAAGGTTTTAGGCCTGGGGAGTGGTGATCCTGAGGGGTTGGATGGGGCATGGTGCAGGGAAGGTTCTCTCTTGGTTTTTTTTTTTTTTTTTCTGGAGATGTGCTAAAACAGGGAACACATTCGCCTTGACTCTCAACCTATAGCACACTGGTTCAGGTCTCAGATTATGCCTTGGATGTTTATTATCTGTTTGACTCTAGACAATACTTTAGCTATTTGCCCCTCAGTTTTCTCATTTGTGTGGGTTGGACTAGATGGCTTGTGAAAGCAAAACCAAATGTTACTGTAACGTGAGAATAATCCCCTTCGTGTACTTTGTAATCTAGAGATACCCCTCATCTCCCTCCTCATCTCTTCTCCTGACTCCCCTAGATCTTCCCCTCTGATATTACCCCTAATTTATCCTGCATATATCTTGTTCATACATAGTTGTTTACATATTCTTACTCATTAGTCCGTGAACTCTTTGAGAACAGGGACTACTTTTTCCCTTTCTTTATATCTCTAACTCTTAGAACAGTGTCTGGCACATAGCAAGTACTTAAGAAGTGATTATTGATTTGATATATTAGTTCCCAAACTCATGTCTAGACCCAAATTAAGATCACTGGAGGTGTTCAGAAGGATCCAATAGTGCCAAAGAGCACATCTGGGTACTTATTATGCCATCTGTATATGGATGGTTGCCAATCAATCAACAAATATTTCTTAAGTGGGCAGTTAGGTGGTGTAGTGAATACAGTGTTGCACCTGAAGTCAGGAATATTCATTCATCTTCCTGAGTTCAAATCTGGCTTTGGTACTTACTAGCTGTGCGACCCTGGGAAAGTCACTTAATCCTAATTGCTTTCCAAAAACAGAAACAAAAAACAGAAAAAAAAGAAAGAAAAAAAGAAATTATTGGTTCCCTGGAATGCAGGATTTGTGGATCCCCATGATAAAGAACTTCCAGTTTTATTGTCCAGTAGATACTCAGGTGACTTATTTTTAATTTATTAATATTTCTTTCACCTAGGAGAAACTGTCATTCAGAGGATGGTGACTAGTGTTGGTCTTTCTTTTTCTGCAGAACCAGAGTTCAGCTTTAAGCTCCTGTATCATGAGACATTGGGGTTAGACTTAAAGCAAGCTTGTCTGATGGCTTTTAAGCTTTGGCATGGATGATTAAGTTTTCTTTTCCTGAAAACCTCAGAAAAGTCAGGGTAGAATCTCAGCAGTCTAGGTATTTGGCTCTGCTTGGAGTGTGGGCATAGGGATGGACCAAATGGCTCCTCCTGACACCTTCAGCTCAAAGAACATCTTATCACCTATTTACTCAGCATAGACTAAACTGTGTCTTGTTATTGGTTCAACACTATTTTGTTGTTCTAAAGGCACGTGACCCCATGGATAAATATTTGTGTGTTGGGGGAGGGTTGAGAAGGAAGAACTATTCCTCCACTCATTAGTCTTGTAAGTAAATTCCCCCTCCCCCAGCTTCCTTTAGGACTATTCTTAACCAGGGGTCTATATTCTTCCAAGGAGTCTGTGGATAGATTTCAGGGGTGACTGTGAAGTTGAATGAGAAAAAAAAATCTTTATTTCAATATAATTGTTGTTGTTGTTTGCAATCTCGTGCATTTTATTTCATTCATTTTAAAGGCCATTATTCAGAGAAGGGGGCCATAGGCCTTCACCAGGCTGCTAAAGGGTCCTGTGACACAAAATAGGTTAAAGATGCCTGCTTTTAGGAGATGTGTTAATGACAGAAAAAGAGGAGGCTAAAAAAGAATAGGTCCCTTTCCAGATTCATTGCCTGCAACGTGACTATTGATAGGTTACCCTGGATTTTGAGGAGTGCTCATTAGGGACAAAGCCCAGGCTGCTCTGCTTGAGGTTAGCTCTGATCATTTGGGTATTTTCGGTCCTCCTTTGCACAATGCACTGTCAAAGGCAACAGGGAGCCCCCTGTCCCCCCATCCCTTTGCAGGAACAGTTGCTGAGACACCAAGCGAATCCGTAGCACGGAGAAGCAGCAAAATCCAGAGATGGATCAGCCTCTGGAGGCCCAGGATCCCTGATTTTGGGGAGTGGGGGAATGGCAGCCTCTCTGACCCAGCCTGCTGCTTCTAGGATGCCCCACCTAGTACTACCATGGCTAAGGTTAGAGAAGGCAGAGCTGCAGGAAGAGAGAATTCCCACACTCTCCATCCTTGCCAGAACTGGAGGGTTTTCCTCTAGCTAGTTAGCATCAGCTGCCACAAGAGCTAATCCTGATCCTTTGCAGGTGCCATAGTTCCTCACCCTTTCTTCCAGGAGTCCTCCCCACTTCTATTTTTAGCATGATGGTTGGTGGTAGCAGTGTCTTGGAGAGTGCTGCTGTTGCTACCCTGCCTGCAGACTCCCGAAGCTATTGTTAACATGGAATGAGTGTCCTGGGGAGACCCCAGCCTAGAGGAGGGCAGGGGTACTGCTTGCTGGGCATGGGCAAGAGAATGGTCCAGGATTCAGGGATAGGTAGGACATGAGAGGAGTGATTCAGAACCAGACAGGTGAAAGCAATAACTGATTCCTTCCTCTGCACCATCATCATTCTTGCCTGCCTCTGGGAATATATGCTACTGGCATATGGTGTCAAACTCAATAGTAGTTGTGGCCACTAATCCACATAACTAGATGGTGCAGTAGATAAAGTACCAGATCTGGAATCAGGAAGGTTCCTTTTCCTGAGTTCAAATCTAATCTCAGACACTTATTAGCTATGGGACCCTGGGAAAGACTCTTAAATCTGTTTGCCTCAGTTTTCTCATCAGTAAAATGAGCTGGGAAAGAAAAAGGCAAATCAGTTTAGTATTTTTGCTAAAAAAACAAAACCCAAATGGGGTCATGAAGAGTTGGACACAACTGAAATGACTCAGTGGCAACAAAAATCCCTACAAACTACACATTGAGTTTCAGAATGTAATGTTACATTATATATGTTTTATTGTATTTGTGTTTGTTTTGTTAAACATTTCCCAGTTGCATTTTAATCTGGCCTCAGGGTGTTAGACATTTCTGGTTTACACAAAGGTAAAATGAGGGGCCAGTTCCCCTTTACTCTACCTTTATTAATTCCTTGTCAGCCTTTGGGGTCCTTGTCCCTATCTTTAACTTGTTTTGTCGTAATAGACTCAGTGGTCTATTTAGCTCAAGATGCACTCAAAAGTGGAATGACCTAGCAACCTACATGATGATGAGTGATAGGGACTGGACTTGTGATTTCACTGATTTAGGGAAATTTCCAGGTGAGAATGCAGGTTAGCATCTCCTTTGCAACTTTATTTTCTTTTAAGTTTTAGGTTTCCTAGAGCACTAAAAGGTTAAATGACTTTCCCAGTATTTTCCAGAGAGAGAATTTGAATCCAGGTTTTTTTGGCATCTATGCCAACTTTCATTTACTGCACTATACTGCCTCTCCTGACAGAGATTCCCATTTATATGAAGTTCTTTGGATTTTCAAATACTTTCCCTAAACCAGTCCTATGAGGTTAGGTAGTGAAATTATTATTATCATTACCATTTTAGAGATAGGGAAACTGAGCCTTGGAAAGTTTGCCTGTGGTTACACAATTAATAATAAGGGACAGATCAGGGACTTCAAGTCAAAGCTTTAACTCTAGGAGTACTCCATAGATTCTTTTGTTCCATTCTTCTAATGGGTTTGTCTCTAAAAACTGTTTTCACTTCCCCTCCCTCTAATCCTTGTCTTTATCTCTGTCTTGACATTGCTACCCCTCAGCACAGTTTCTTCCCTCTCTCTGATAATGGCCTCCAGTGGTTCTCCTCTTCAGGGGTCCTCAGAGGCCCATTATTGCTGCTAAGTGCTTCCACAGTAAGCATTAGGATCTATTTGATCTGCTCTGGTGGAGATGGACGGCACCTCAGGGTCCATTTCTTTGCCCCTGCCTGGCTCATTCGTGGCAACTTCCCTTTGTGTCAATAGGAGGGCTGGTCCCCTAGTCTTCCATCAGGGCCTCAGGGGGAGCCCACCAGGAGTTTTCTAGGAGCCCCCTTTTCCCCCCTCCTTATTTTTAGGCTTCTTGCTTTCTTAGTCTTCCTCCATATAGAACTAAGTTCGTCCGACTAGAACTGGAGGCTTTTTGCCCCTAAAACTAAGCCACTCTTCCAAAGGCTTTTGGTTTTGTAAAATAAGGAAATCTAGGTGTAGAAGAGATTTGAACCATTATTAAGTCCAACCCTCTTATTTAAAATGAAGAAACTAAGGGATAGTAAACGTTATGTGCTGTATCCAAAATATTACAAAGTTGTCACAACACAAAGTCTTAACAAAATTAAAAACTGAAAACTATTTTTACATATATTTGGAAAAATAAAATACTATTTTAAAAAAGTCACAAAAGTATTAAATGACAGAGACTGGAGTCGAACTCACGTTTTGTTACTCCAAATTTAGTGGATTTCTCACTATGCTATGCTGCTTTATTTGCCAGCCTCTTAATTTGGTCATAATCTCTTTCCTATCTCTGATGATGTCAGTCTTCATCTCTGATACATAGTATAGTGTAGTAGATGAAAGCTGGCATAGATGCCAGGAAAACTTGGGTTTAAATTCCACCTCTAGAAAATAAAGTATCTCTGTCACTTTGCTTATTTCAATCCCTGTCTCTGTTGTTCTGGCTCACTTGTTTATTAATATCTTGGTCATCTTCATGAGTCATGAAATAATTTGATAAAGAGGAATGGGGTTAGTTCAGAGAAAGTTCTGAATCTAGAATCTGTGATCATCTTTATTTATATCTATATACTCCAGAGCCAGTCATTCCTGATCGATACCTGTCCCTTGGACTCAGATGGCTCTGAAGGAGAAAGTGAGGGAGGTAACCTTTAACAGCCTCTCTCACTTAAATCCAATTCAGTTGCATGTCACGGCGTCCCCTCCCTGATGTCATGGTCATCTTCAAGAAGGAAGGACAAGCAATAATATATATGTGTCTCTGTATGTGTGTGTGTGTGTGTATATATATATATATGTATATATGTATATATGTGTGTGTGTATATATATATATATACACACACACACACATATAAACTGCATTTCAATATAATTTTTTCCTTTGTAATCTTATGTCTTTTATACATTTAAAAATAATCTCCTGGGGAATCACAAACTGAGAAAGGGCTCTATGACACAAAAGAAGTCAAGAAATCTATAGTCTTTTATCATTAAATTTGGCTCTCTACTGGACCTTGAGAGAGGCACTGGGGCTATAGTAAAGAGGGCATTGGATTGGAGTCAGACCTGCGTTCCAATTTCAGCGCTGCTCCTTTCTATCCCTTTTATCCTAGACATCATACAACATCTCAGAACTTCCACTCCTCCATCTATAAAATTAGAGAAATTGGACTGAATGATCTTTAATGTTCTTTCCAGATCTTAACATTTTGTGATTCTGAGTTGGGATTTGTTAGGGTGGAGCAGGGCAGGATGGAAAAAAAAATTTAGTTATGTGATAATTAAAAGTCAGTTATACCCCTGTAAACCCCAGAGTTTACAATCTGGTTGGGGGAATTAAAGTGTACATATGCCCATGAAACAATTTTTTGAAGTAAATTTTTTTTCAATGAGCAAAAAAAAAAAAAATTTAAAAAATTGTTTTTTCCCTCTCTCCCCTTTGGAAAAACAAGTAGCCTCTTTTAACACAGTTATGGATAGACAAAAAACAAATTCTTACATTAGTTGTATCCAAAAATAGGTCATTCTGCACCTGGAATCCATCATTACTTTGTCAGGATGTGCCTAGCACGCTTCATCATTAGGCCTCTGAAATAAACCTATGAAACACCTTAATATCGTAGCTAAATGGCACAGTCGATAGAGCATTGGCCCTGGAGGCAGGAAGACCTGAGTTTAATCTAGCCTCAGACAATTAACACTTATTAGTTATGTGATCCTGGACAAGTCACTTAACCCCAATTGTCTAGCAAACCCCACCTCAAAACAGTGCCCTGTGATTGTTGGTGGAGTTGTAAACTGATCCAGCTATTCTGGACAACAATATGGAGCTATACCCAAATGAAAGTCAAACTGCATATCTTTTGATCCAGCCATACTACTATACTAGGTCTGTATGCCAAAGATAATAAAAAAGGGAAAAGGACTTACAAGTACAAAAATATTTATGTCACTTTTTTTGGTTGTGGCAAAGAATTGGAAGTTGAGGGGATATCCATCAGTTGGGGAATAACTGAACAAATTATAGTATATGAATGTAATGAAATACTATTGTATTATAAGAAATGGCAAGCAGGATTCTTTCAAAAAAAGCGTGGAAAGACTTATGTGAACTGATGCGAAGTGAAGTGATCAAAATCAGGAAAACATTGTACATGGGAATAGTAACATTGTGTTAGGATCAACTATGATTCCCTTGGTTCTCAGCAATGCAACACAACACAATCCAACACAATTCCAAAAGACTCATGATGGAAAAGGCTTTTTACATCGAGAGAAAGAACTGATAGAGTCTGAGTGCATATAGAAACATATTATTTTTACTTTCTTGATTTTTGTTTTGGCCTGTTTTTTCTTTCACTATATGACTAATATGAAAATATGTTTTACATGATTGAACATATGTAACCTTTATCAAATTGCTTATCATCTTAAGGAGGAAGGAGATGAAAGATGGAGGGAAAGCATTTGAAGCTCAAAATCTTATCAAAAATGAATGTTTAAAGTTGTATTTACATGCAATTAGAGAAAACAAAATACTGTTATAAACAAAAATAAAAAAACAAACAAAAATGTCCTCTGCCTGGTGACAGACTGGGTATGTACAGTTCATAGACCATTTTAGCTAACTTTGGAGAGACTTATAGCTAGATGGGTCACAGTGATACAGTTTTCAGGTACAGGAACTCACATTGCCTCTCTACTAAGGCAGAATTATAATGCCCTGAAAATCCCTCCTAACACATACTTTGAGTAATTGGTTACCCGAACTGATTTACTCAGCTCCTGAAATATCAAAACAACATTTTGACAAATAATAGATGGCCTAAGTATCATTGAAATCCTTAATAATAGAGAGATCACATATTACTAGAATCAAGGAGGGCTTCTTGGAGGGAGTTACATTTTGAGTTGGCCCCTCAGATTGTTCTTGGCCTAGCATAATTGTACCAATAATTGACCTCAGGGTTATGACTGTCTGAGAAGGGGAACAAGCTAGAAATATTTTCGTACTTCAACTTCCCACTCCTTCCAGTATCATTGACATTGGGCAAAACCTTATTTGTCTCAAGCCAGTCAGAATTCTAGCCTGAAGGGATTATACTGTATGTGTAGTAAGTGGACATCAAAGATGATTGAAATCTTGATATGAGATTCTGGCCTATGACAGCTGCACATCACACTGAAAATCCAGAGAACTAGAGGCAGCCCCTATGGAGAATCTCACTCATTCTGTGTCTTCTTTAAGTTGCCTTTTCTTTGATCCATGGAAAGAAACATAGATGTGTAAATAATTTTGTTCAATGACATCATTTTACAGATAAAGATAATTAACTCTAATTAGGGGAAATGATCAACTCAGGATCACAGGGTCAGTGACAGAGCCAGGACTAGACAGGAATGACAGAAGACTTTATGACAAAGACATTTGAATGAATCCTTGGTAGTATTCCAACAGATTTTTGTTTGGAAAATGGTGAGTTTGGATGGCTTGGTTGACATATTATACATCTATTATATTAGAAGTAATATGAGGCAGGATTTAAGGGTAAGTTGGAACCAGATCATGAAAGATTTTGAATGGAAGGCTAAAGAATTTGGACATTGTTCAATAGACCATGGAAAGTCTTTGCCTTTTCCTATCTTTAGTGTTTCTTCCTTATATACCCAATAGATGATTAAATAAGTTAGATAGTGCCATGATTAGGGAGTTGGGCCTGGAGCAGGGAAACCCAAATTCAAATTCTACCTTGCTGGCTCTACAATCCTGGGTAAGTCACTTAAGCTTTGTCTTCCTCATTTCCATATCTGTGAAATGGGGATAATACCAGCACCTGCCTCTGAGGGTTGGGACTTATCAGAGTGCTTGAGTACCTAACTGGTACTTCATAAATACTTATTTGTTAAAAATTAAATATTTGTAAAGGGCTTTGCAAACCTTAAAGCACTTTATAAATGCTAGGTGGTATTATTATAATTGTTACTATTATTATTATTGCAAGTTTTATAGCATGCCCCTAAAATTTTTATTTGGGAATATAGAGATAGGATGCAAAAAATGTAAAGAATGATGGTGGACTTAGTTCCCCAAATTCTAATTCAACAATTAGGAAGTTGTTCTTTTTGAACTCCAAACAAAATGAATTGTTCACAATATAAAAGGAAAGATATCATTTTATATAATGGAGAATAAACTTATAAAACCTTTAACTCTGAGGTAAAATATGTTGGAGAATATATGCAGAATAGTTTCAAGGAAGATTTAGAGAAAATGATGGAAGGCAAAGTTGTAATGAGTTCTAAAACACTGGGTTACAGCTACTATATAAGCAACATATAAGGCATTATTTTATTATATGATATGTAAGCACTATAGTGCTTTAGGGTTTGCAAAGAGTTTTATGTATGTTATGATCTTATTAACAAGCCCTGTGAGATAGATGCTAAAATTATTTCCATTTTATAGATACCTATTTTATAGATATAGATAAATAAGTTGAAAGTAATGGAGTAACTCGTCCAAAGTTAGACAATCAGTGAGGGTCTGAGGTAGGATATAAACTCAGATTTTTCTGACCCTCAGTCTAGTACTCCATGCCTCCCATCTCCCTAAATAATCCCAATAGTTTTTAATATAGATAGAGTACTAGAGACAAATCTCTATGATTCTCAGTGGCTGGGTAGACCCTAGGGCAGACTTTTATCACAATAGTTTTAAGGTATGGAGTGTCAAAGATATGAAGCTCCACTTGTCAGTATATAATAGTAATACAACTAAAAGGAAATAAAATTGGGAGGGGGAATTGGGGAAGGGCAGAGCTAGTGAGACAGGGTTTTCTAAAATAGTGTCTCTCCTCTCCTCCTGGAGTAGTAAGGTGGTAATTACACAAGCAAATTAGCTAATGCTTCTGAGAATTGGAGGGCTTTGAAGGCCTCCAGCCTTAAAGGTTCTATAATTAAGGATGAGCTGGTGTTGCTTGATTTTTTTTTTAAGTCAAAATAGGGGAGGGAAGAAGGTGGGATGGGGACCTGAAGGCCAGTCCCAAGCAGATTGATCTTTGGGTCACAATTTTTGTCTCTGTAAAATGAGGAAATTGAACTACCAGACAATTTAACCTGGTGTCTTTGAACTTAAAAAAAACTTTTTAAAAAATGCATTTCAATATAATTGGTGTCCTTTATTTTATTTTATATGTATATTTATATAAGTATATATTGTGCTTATATTTATATATAAATCTATTTTTCATACATATGCTTTATATATAAATATATATTTTATACATATATTTATGTCCTTTATACTAGAAAAACATTCTAAATAGGGATCCATGACACATACAAAAAGGTTAAGGACCCTGAGATGAGATGATTTTCTGAAATTGTTTCTTATTCAAAGGAGCTATTACTTTGTGAATCAATAGGAAAATTTTCCTAGCACTTCCTTCTTACTTCCTGCCCAAAAAGGAGAAGTTAGATGGCACATAGGATAGAGCACCAATCCTGGAGTCAAGAAAACTCAATTTCCTCAGTTCAAATCTGACTTCAGACGCTTACTATCTGTATGACATTGGGAAAGTCATTTAATTGTTTGCTGTCAGTTCCTCATCTGTAAAATGACATGGAGAAGAAAATGGCCAATCATTCCAATAGCTCTGCAAAGAAAAAAGGATCATAAAGAGTTGAGCATGATTGAAAAATGACTGAACAAAAAAAGTCAAGTCAGAAAACATTTATTAAGCTACTATGTATTGAGCACTATGCAAAACACCAGGGACACAAAGAAAACAAATGACAATCCCAACTCTCACAATCTAATGGGGGAAGACAACTATGTAGAAACACACTATATTCAGAATAGGAAGTAATCAACATAGGAAAGGCTCTGAAATTAAGGAAAGTATGATTTTAGCTGGAAGTTGAAGGAAGCTAGAAGGCAGAGATGAGGAGGGAAAGTACTCCATGTGTCCAAGAGAGCTTAGGAAGATGCCCAGAGTTAGGAGATGGGATGTCAACTTCAAGGAGCAGCAAACACTGGATTGAAGAGTATGTAGGGATAGGAAAAGCATGGCTACAGGATAAACTTTAAATCCAAAGAGACTCTTGTGCCTTGATTTCATAGCTTAGTTCTCATTCCCAGAGAGTTGGCAGATTGGATCATTGTAAAGAAATTGTTATGCACATGTAAAATGTATGGGATTGCCTGTCATCTAGGGGAGGGAGTAGAGGGAGGGAGGGGATAATTTGGAAAAATGAATACAAGGGATAATGTTATATAAAAAAAATTACTCATGCATATATACTGTCAAAAATTTATAAATAAAAAAAAAAGAAATTGTTATGATTCTGAGTTGGGGTTTGTTGGGATGAAGCAGGGCAGGATGGAGAAAAAGTTTAGTTATAGAGTTATGATTTAGTTATGATTACAAAGGGATTTTGGTGCAGGCCCTATAATGGCAAAAGCACTACTTATAAAGTCAAAGAACCTGAGTTGAAATGTTACTCCTTAACGGTTAATACCTGTATGACAAATTGATCTCATGTTTCTTCTTAAATAAGAGTTCTTGAGACTCAGGCAATTCCAAATAGACTTGTGATGGAGAGAGCCATCTGCATCCAGAGAGAGAATTATGGGGACTGCATATGGATCATAACATAGTATTTTTACCTTTTTTTGTTGTTGTTTGCTTGCTTTTTATTTCTTTCTCAATTTTTTCCCTTTTTGATCTGATTTTTCTTGTGCGGCATGATAATTATAGAACTATGTTTAGAAGAGTTGCGTGTGTTTAACATATATTGTATTATTTGCTATCTAGGGGAGGAGGTGGAGAAAAGGGAGGGAGAAAAAAATTGAAAAACAAGATTTCACAAGGATGAATATTAAAAACCATTTTTGTATATGTTTTGAAAATAAAAGACTATTATTAAAAAAGTAAAATAAGAGGTCTCAATTTTCTTTAAAATAAAAGGGTTAGACTCAATGATCCTTAGATAGCCCTGGGAGCAGAGAGCTAGATGGTTCAGTGGATAGAACTTTAGGCCTATGTAATGCTGGGCAAGTCACTTAATCCCGTTTACTTCAGTTTTCTTCTCTGAGAAATGACCTGGATTGACATTGAACACAAAGTCCTGTTCACACTATAGCTTGCTTCCTCTACTATAGGTCAATTTAAATTCAGCCCAACTTTCAGGTTCCATCTTTGATAGAATCTTCTGATTCTAACCCTTCGCCTTTGGCCATCATAGAGATGGTCTATTTCCATCCCGCTCCTTCCAATGTGACCCTGAGTGAGTCATTTAATCTCAGTTTCCTCATTTATATAATGAAGGATTGGATTCCACTTCTAAGTCTACGATTGCATGCTCCTTTTGCTGTGTTCTTTTCTTGCTCTTAAGAAACTATCTCACAGAACGTATAAGGATATACCAAATATGGACAAAATTAATATAAGATAATGGGAAGGAAGAAGCCTTTACAATTCAAAAGATCAGAACCAGGGGATTAAGAGTCAAATCATTTAACCTCTTTTTGAATCTAAGTATCCCCATTTCTCTTAAATGGGGATAATCTGAGTATACTTAGTGCTTGTTGATAATTTGATTGTTGTGAGAAGTAAATTAATACTATTATGATTATAAATCAATACTAATTAATTGATGGTAAATTAATGATATATTGTCTTCCCCATTAGAATCTAAGCTTTTGGTGGGCAGGAGCTGTTTATGTGTTTGCATTCCAAGCTCTTCCTCAGTGCCTGACACAAAGGTAGCATGTACTAAAAGCTTGTTGACTGCAATTTAATGCATTTTGTAGACTTTTAAAATACTCCACAAATTGTCATTTAATTTGTTTTATGTTTTACAAATGGCCTACCACCCTGGCCCTTTACATTTAGTGGGCCATCAATAAATATTTGTTATTTGATTGATTTAAATTCCTTCCCTTTTGGATATTTATAGTTCCTGTTACCTGGAGGTGAAGTCAGTTGGTCCCTCTAGAAGGCTGAGGAGTCTTACCTTGGCTTCCTCTGTTTTCTTAACTGTATTTTCAGCTCATATGACAGGAAGGCTATTCCTGGTGGAAGAGAGAGAAAGAGAGCTTGTCAATTCTTGGGTGAATAGCATTTTCCTAACCAGCTCCTCAACTTCTTCTTAGTGCTGGCATCGCAGTGGGATTCTATGGCAATGGAGAGACCAGTGACGGCATTCACCGGGTCACATATTCACTTCGCCATGCAAACCGCACAGTGGCTGGAGTCCAGGATCGGGTAAGTTAGGGGAAGAATGGGCCTGGGAACTAGCTGTAGGGTTGGCGGGGAGAGCAAGAGAAGCCATCTCTTTGAAGGATGTTCAGCTCATCTCTCCATTCTGGCCTTCAGAATGAGGGTTGCCAATACTTGGTGAGATAGAGAGTTTGCTGTTTTCTTTCTTCCCATTCCCAAGAAGCCTCATGCTGAGAGTGCTGCAGTTTGCCAATCAAAGGATATGTTTCACTGACAGTGTGTTGTGTGAGGGGGAGATGTAGGGAAGTGAGGTTTAGAGTATTTGTGAGTAAGACTAGTGGGAGATTTAGTTTTATGTGGGAAAAAATTAAGTGTGTGTGTGTGTGTGTGTGTGTGTGTGTGTGTGTGTGTAATAACATATAGTTGTTATATAAGAATGTAATTATCATTATGGAAATGATGAAATGTAATATATAGCCTATAACATAGGTTAAATGTTTTATTATAACATATAATATGTTAAATAATAATATAATTATACTGGAAAATTTAATGGAAAAAACATTGGCTCTGAAATTGAGGAAGGGAGTTCAAATTCCATCTTTGATTCATCCCACCCTTGTGACTTTGGACAAATCATTTAATCTCTATAAGCCTCAGTTTCCTTACTGTAAAACAAAAGGATTGGATTAAATGATAGTCAGAGGTATCTTCTAGCTCTGGTTCCATGATCTTCTGATATATGAAGAAAGACAAAAGCAGACTGGGAGAGACAGAGATAGATTTGCATAAATAGAAGAAGTGGGGAGGGATGGATGGATGTGTAAAAGAGAGGTGGCAATTGTAGAAGTGAGAGGGAAAGGTGAGTTTTGTAGGAGTGTGAGAGAGAAAAGAGGAGGTGTGTGAATAGGATGGCTAACACTCCTGAGAAAAGCAATGACAAGATTTTTGCCTTTTTAATAGTCAGAAGAAACTCTTTAATGAGTAGTTTTGTTTAAGTAACAGATTTAATATTAACTGAATAGCAGGTCTTTGAAGTTCCTGGATTGGGGTGAGCATAGAGGGCTTCCATTTTTCCTTACTTATTCCTGACCTCTAGATGAAGCAAGTGATCACTCCCTTCTTCTCTCAGGGACTTCTGAATAGAAGAAAGTTAAATGTTGGACAGAAAAGAATGCTGACCCTGGAGTCAAAGGAGCTGGATTCAAGTCCAGATTCTGATATATGTTTCATGTATGATGTTGGACGGTTGACTTAACCTAAGCCTCAGTTTCCTTATCTGTAAAACAAGGGGGTTGGATTAGATGGTCACCTTCTAGGTCCCTTTTAATTCTAGACCTATAATCTGATGACTTAAGTTGAAGTCCTATGATAATTATTACTTCTGTGACTTTAGGCAAGTCACCCTCCCTGAGCTTCAGCTGTTGTTCAATCATTTTTCAGTCATGTCCAACTCTTCATTATCCCATTTGGGATTTTCTTAGCAAAGATACTGGAGTGATTTGCCACTTCTTTCTCCAACTCATTTTACAGATGAAGAAATGGATACAAACAGGGTTAAGAGTTGCCTAGGGTAACACAGCTATTAAGTGTCAAACTTGAACTCAGCCCTTGCTGATTCCAAATCCAGTGCTTTATCCACTATGCTTCATCTACCTCATCTATACAATAGTTAGATTAAAGTGGGTTTCAAGGTTTCTTTCAGCCCCAGATCTATAATCTTACATGAGCTTATTTAATATGGATTCAGATTCCTCTTCTGATTCTTTATTTGTGACTGTTTTTTCTTTTCTTTTTTTAATTATAGTATTTTATTTTTCCCAATCCATGCAAAGATAGTTTTTAACATTTACCTTTGCAAAACCTTGTGTTCCAAATTTTTCTTCCTCTCTTTCCCTCTCTCCTCCTCAAAATGGCAATCTGATATAGATTAAACATGTGTAATTCTTCTAAACTATATTTGTGACTTTAGGTAATCCATTTTATTTTCCTCAGCCCTAATTTTTCTGCCTTCAGAATGGGGGAGAGCCTTGTACTCAGTGGCCTCTGAGGTGTCCTTCATCTCTCTCATCCTATGCCTTCAAGATTACCTAAAGTACCCTCCTCACATGAGCTATGTCTTAGGGAGAAGTGATTTACTCAGAGGCATAAAATCCAGCACTCTTCCCACCATTAACTAATAATAGCTAGCATTTATACAGTGGCTTAAGATTTGTCAAGCTCTTCAAATATTATAACATTTTCTCTTCACAACCCAGGAAGTAGGTGCTATTATTGTCTCCATTTTATACATAAAGCATACTTGCTCAAGGTGACCCATCGAGTAAGTATCTGAGGTCAGATTTGAACTCAGGTCGAACTGTCTTAAGTGACTTGTTCAGGGCTGCAGTTAGTGTGTGAGGCTAAATTTGAATGCAGATTTTCTTGACTCCAAATCCAGCACTCTATTTACTTCTTCACTTAATTGCCTCGTTACATCCCATTTTTTCATAGAGTAAGAGATATTAATTTCCCAGTTTTTCAAATTGACTTCCCTAGTCCCCCAACAAAACTATTGGTATCCTCTTTCTAAATAAAAATACCTTATTGAGGTGGTATGTTTCTAAAACTTGCCCCAGGACCAGTTCTATCCTTGTCCCTACTCCATTGCTCACCCAGACAGAACTCATCATCTGTCCTATCCTCTGTCTCCCTAATCTCTTTGCCTCAATTTCTCCTTCTCAGGTGACAGATACCACAATAGCCCTCAATCAGACAGTGGAGACCAGCCTTCAGACCCTGGAGAAGCTCTACACGAAGCACACTGATTATCTGCACATTGTCCAGAAGCTCCAGGGGCTTCTGTATGACTTGGTGCGGCAGACCACTGAGATCCCCTTCTGGAAGAACAGTGCAGTATCACTGGAGGATCTGGCTGTGCAGGTTGACCTCTATGACTGGTATAGGTAAGAACAGCTTTCTCTTAAGCTCTGGCCCAGAGTGGCTGGGAAGTTAGAGCAGCTGCCCTCTGAGGTCTATTTTCCTCCACCAGGCTGGCTTTGGGCACCAATAACAAAGATGTTCGTCCTTTCTTGTTCTTGGTTTATTGAGTGGGGGCTAGGAAAAAATTTCTGGATGGGCAGAAGCAGAGAGTGAGGAGGGAGTGGGACCAAGGAGAGAGGGGCCAGGAAGAGGATTGACCCCAGCAGCCTCCTGGTGAGCGTGGGAATGGAGTAGCTACATTGGAAGGAGATGGAGGCTTTGGGGATGGAGCCAGGGAGGAGATCTGCTTTTTTGTTTTCTTCAGCTCTCTGTTCTGAGCACTGCTTACCTGTATTTGCCCACTCCAATTCTCTTCTACCTTGTTTTTCACTGGACATGACATTGATAGAGGCTGAGATCAATTCTAGGGGACCTCTAGCTTGGTGGGAGTACCAGCCTTTATAATTTCTGCCTGGTCCTTTGTCTTTTAATGTAAGTTGTTTCTCCCTGTTCCTCAGGGTAGACCCTAAGCCCTGGGAAGATCAGGCCACTTCAGATTTCCCTGTGTTTTAATAACTCGAAGATTCAAAATATTTAGCTGTCAGAGATTGGAGGAGTAGGCCTATTGTGACATTATTGGTTCTTGGTAAAGTATCTGCTAACAAAGATCTCTCCCGCTGAAGTCTAAAATTCACTTAAAATTTTTTTTTATTTTGAATTTAACATGTACCAAATAGAATGGACATTTCCAAATACTCTTTGTTTTTCAATAGTTTTTCATTCATGTCTGACTATTTATGACCCATTTAGGGACAAAGATCAATTGTAGTCTCTAGCTTCTCCTTCTCCACCTCATTTTATAGATAAGGAACTGAGACAAATAGGTGAGATGACTTGCCCAGAATCATATAGCTAGGAAGTATCTGAGGCCAGATTTGATCTCAGGGAGATGATTCCTCAACTCAGTCCCAACACTTTGTGCACTATACCACCAAGCAGCCTTTCAGATGCACAGTAAAATAGAAAAAGAGAATTGTATGTAAGACTATAGATCCCTGTTATGTACAATTTGCCTTTTTTTTTGATGGTAAATATGGAAGTTCAAGGGCAGCTGGATGGCAAAATGGATAGAGCACCGGCTTAGAATTTTCCTGAGTTCAAATCTGCCTCAGACACTTCCTAGCTGTGTGACCTTGGGGTGAGGCATTTAAGTCTGTTTGCCTCATCTGTAAAATGAATCAGAGAGGGAAATGTCAAACTTTGCCAAAAACCTAAAAATGGGGTCATGAAAAGTTGCACATAAAACAACCAATAACAACAACAGGAAGTTCAAACCTGTAAGTTTCAAAGCTGGCCTACTTTTGGCTTTCCTTCTGTTCCTTTCTCTGCATGGAAATTTGCTATTTAGACCAAGTGTTCTTAATTCTCAGTCTGTGGACTCCTAAGGAGCCTGTGGATAGATTTTAGGGGGTCCATGAATTTGGATTGGAAAAAAAAAAAGATTGCATTTTTAATATTCTTGTTTCTTTTGTTATTTTATGTATTTTATTTATTTAAAAACATTAATCTGAAAAAGGATCTCTAGACTTCATCAGACTACCAGAAAGGTCCAGGTCATTTAAAAAAAAAAAATTGGTTAAGAACTCCCATTAAGGCAGTCATTCCTTAGGATGAAGAGCACTACTGATACATTCTTTTAAAATATCTCCTTGAAGGAGTAACATAATAGGTTTCTAAACTTTATTATAAAATTAAGGTTGGTACCTTTTTCTCCTATAACTAAAGATAGAAATCTAAAAAAATAGGAGTTGGAAAAGGGAAAGTGGGAAAGGGAAGTTTTAATTTTGTAACAGGGGTGGGAATGCCCCATATTGAGAAAGAAAAACTAAAAAGAAATGCAATCAGTTTCTCTTAAGGTTGGCATATTTATCCTGGCTGATGCAGGCAATGGGCAGCCTGTGTCTTAGCAGTACTGGTATTCTCAGAAAGCCTGTATCTGTCTTCTTCCTCATCCTCAGGTGGCTGGGATACCTGGGCCTCCTCCTTTTTGATGTCTTGATCTGTTTGCTCGTGCTATTTGGACTCATCAGGAATTCCAAGGCCATCCTTGTAGGGTATGTCCTGGGGAGCTTGAGATAAAGCTCAGCAGATTTGGGGTGGGAAGGTGTCTGCTGGTGGGTGGAGGGATGGCTGTGGATTGCTTTGATCTCACCAGTCAATTAATTTTCATCAGGCCTTAGGTTGATCCTAACTATTAATGGGACTGACTGCCAGATTCCTAGCACCCCAAAAGATTATAGAAAAGAAATTCCAATAAAGATATTCTCTAGGGACTTGGTTGGGTTTTAAATTTGGAAAAAAATATTCCTTTATGAGCAGAGATTCCCTCACCTGGAGTTTGTGAACCTGTTTTTAAAAATCTTTTGATAACTATCTCAATATAATTGATTATCTTTGTAATCTCTATATAGTAAAAACTTAAAACCCCACATATTGCCTTTAGTTTTTCAGCAGAGATTGGTTGGGCTGGGAAAGATAAGCTATCATTCTAGAACCAGAAGAAACCTTGGAGTTCATCTATTTATTGCAGAGCTTCTTAAACTTTTTACACTCTTGAGCCCTTTTCAGCTGTGAAATTATTATATGACCCTGGGTATATACATATATAGATCAAACATTCACGAGTTTATAATTTATGAAATTATATGATTTGTAAATCATACTTTCCGTGACCCCCATGTTCAATTACACAATCCCATATGGGGTCATAACCCACAGTTTAAGAAGCTTTATTCCAACTGCTACTTCCTGTTTTAAAATAATATTTTTGTTGATACTTTTTTGTTTTTATACCTTCCCTTAATTTATGAAAATGCTCTTACCCCACAACCTGTCAGATCTTCACTTTGAGCAGAAATGAAATAAGAAAAGGAAGGAGGAGGGGGAAGTCAGGTCAGCAGAACCAACTAGTAAAGCTCAACTGTGTCTGACAGTAAAGGTCTTATTTCACACCTGCTGTCTCCAGTCTCGTTAAAGAAGTAATCCCCTGTTATTTTTCAGAAAAGGAAACAGACCAAGTAAGATTGTGGGTCTCCGCAGTGCTGTGTATTCTTCCTGTCCCACAGAATGTTTGTGAATCCACAGTTCTAAACATTTTGTTGGAAAGAACAGAAAGATCTCTTGTACATGAGACATAGACATAATGGAGGTTTTTGCTTTAAGCTCCTATTCTTGGCTCAAGTATAATTGGAGAGCCCAGGGTTTTTAAAAATTTGTTTTGTTCTTTAACTAAGAAACCAACACTATCTGCCTGAAATGACTGGCATGTTTATAAAGCACTTTTCATATCTCTTAATTTATTTGATCGCTTACAATGTTCTTAGAAAGGACATCTAAATCTGGGATTTCACTGGTATCTAGAACTAACTCCTAGAAAACTCCTATACATATATATGTATATATATATATATATATATATATATATATATATATATATAGTATAAATTGGCATCTTTGCAATTTGTTGACTTAAAGAGTTGCTTCGGGCAGATTAAATGTCTTGCCTTTGTCACATAGCCAGTAACTATCACAGGAGGTCCCAAGACTGGGTCTATTTCCTGAGCTTAAATGACCTCCCTAACTTGCCAGAGGGACTCCAAGAATCCAACCCCAAAGCTCCTTCTGCCATATTTTCTGTTTCTTTTTTCAATAGAATGCAAGCTCCATGAGGCCATGTGATTGATAGATACACACATACACACACACACACACACACACACACACACATATATGCATGTATATATAAGCACACACACATATATACATGTATACATATGTATGTGTATATATGTATACATACATATATTTTTTAAAAATATGGAATACTTGGTTTTTGTCTTTGCAGACCCTAGCACAATGCTAGGGCCTCTTAATATTTGAAATGGTTGCAAGTGAAAATTCTTGTTGCATCCCTCTTCTTTTCCATTCCTTAATGGGTACCTATAAACTAGGGCTGGAAGCTTTGAATGTCATGTCCCTTGGGAACCCTAGCTTATGACCTGTAGAAGAGAAAGACTGAAAGACAGCTAAAGAAATGATAGCTTATGCCTTTGTTCATACCATCTCCTGCCCTTCTTACCTCATTTTAAAATTGGTATTCACCATAGGGGAAGTAAATGAAATATATGGAAGTCTTAGCCAGGTCTGGAGAGAGACTCATCATTTTGGCAGTCTGGCTCTCTCCTTTTTCCACGCCACGTATATGCTGTCCTGCGCTCAGCAGCATTTCCTTTTTGGCTGAATGCTTCCAAGTAGTCAATCACTCTGCTAGCTGCTTTGTAAGCAAGCAGAGTTTTGTGCAGCTGTTTTGGCAAAGACCAAGATTTTGCCTTGGGGGTTGAAAAGGGTATGTCTTGTGCACACCACAGTTGCCCCCAATAATGAGAAATGAGGATCTTTTGAGGGTAGGTTAACTTTTTAGAAAGGGAGTGACTTGAATGGGAGTATGAGCAAAATTCTGGCCACTCCCATTTCTTCCAAGTCATATAGTCTGTGCTGGAACCTGGCCCAGCTGTGGACAACTGGAATATGCACAAATGGCTGGGATAAATGAAGGAATACTTTCCCCACACCCAGAGCAGAAGGCTTCTTAAGCTAGGTTTATTTGTGGGAGTCAGCGAGTAGGACTGAGCACAGAGGAAAAGCTAGCTTCTCTGAACCAGGCCATGGTTTTAACTATGGCCAGACATTATTTACTATGTGAAAATTCTTAGTGAAGGCAAATATGATCCAATTCTATAACAAATAAAGCTCTCATTTCCCATTACCCAGCTTCTACCAGGAATCAGATTTTATTTCTCCCCAAATTTGGGAAATCATCCCACGTGGAGTAGCTGGCTAGGGAACTATAGCTGTCAAACTGGATGTGGGACCCTCCTGACATGTCATGTACTTGTCTTTTTCTTTAGGGTGTGTTTGCTGGGTGTGTTAGCCTTGGTGATCAGCTGGGGATCCCTAGGGCTTGAGCTTGCAGTCTCTGTGGTAAGTGATCTGATGCTAACGTCATATTCTTTTTCCCTAAATGTCACTCTGAGGCTGACTATACTGATGGAAAGTTTTTTTTTTCCCTTAATTTTTATTTTCCCCAATTATATGTAAAATAACATTTTTTTTGTGTGTGTTATACATGTACATTCATTTTTACATATTTCCATATGAATAATTTTGGGAGAGAAAAATTAGAACAAAAGGGAAAAACCACGAGAAAAAAAAATGAACATAGCATGTGTTGATTAATATTCAGTCTGCATAGTTCTCTGTCTAGATGTGAATGGCATTTTCCATCCAAAGTTTATTGGGATTGCCTTGGATACTGAACTGCTGAGAACCCAGTCTGTCATAGTTGACATAGTCCAATCTTGCTTTTGCTATATACAATGTTTTCCTGGTTCTGCTTGTTTCACTCAGTTCATGTAAATCTTCTCAGGTCTTTCTAAAATCTGCCTGTTCATCATTTTTATAGAACAATAATATTCCATTACTTTCATACACCATAATTTATTCAGCCATTCCCCAATTAATTGGCATCTATTCATTTTCCAATTCTTTGCCACACAAAAAGGACTGCCACAAACATTTCTGCATGTGTGGGTCCTTTCCCCTCTTTGGGATACAGATCCAATAAAGGCTCTGCTGGATAAAAAGGGTATGCATGGTTTTATAGCTCTTTGGGCAGAGTTCAAATTGCTCTCCAGAATCATTTGGTTGGATCATTTCATAACTTGGCAGAAAGTCTTGGAAACGGCCTGCCTACCCTCAGATTTTTCCAGTTATCTGTCAAAAGGTCTGAAATTCTGCCATTTGTGAGTCATTGCTTTGGGTGGCCCTTTACACATCCCCAAGAGGGATATGGGCACTTATACATATGCATGCGCCTTTATACATAATACAGTGTGAATTCATGTAGCAAGTTGCTTTCTTTCCAGGGACAGCTTAGTAAAATCTGGGCCTGGGATGTAGGGACCCTTATTTCCAAGGCCCCTGTTCCATTTTTCGTGGCAATCTTTTAACATCTTCATTACCTTCCTTCCCCTTGCTCTAGGGTTCCAGTGACTTTTGTGTGGACCCTGATACCTATGTGACTAAGATGGTGGATGATCACTCAGTACTTAGTGCAGGTAAGCAGACTCCATTCATGTCAATGCCCTCATAGGTATTAGTTATCCAGTTGGAGAAAGGAACTGAAGAAGCTGAGACACAGTCACTGCCCATGGTAGGTTTAGCCCAGAGTTTACATGAAAGTCTTTGTATTAGGATGATCAGTTCTGATGGACATGGCGCTTTTCAGCTATGAAATGATTCAGATCAGTTCCAATGATCTTGTGATGAAGAGAGTCATCTATAGCCAGTCAGATCTGTGGGGACTGAGTGTGGATCACAACATAGCATTTTCACTCTTTCTGTTATTATTTGCTTGCATTTTTTTTCTTTCTCAGTTTATTTTTTTTTCTTCTTAATCTGATTTTTCTTGTGCAGCAAGATAATTGTGGAAATATGTATACATATATTAGATTTAACATGTATTTTAACATATTTAACATATATTGAATTACCTGCCATCTAGGGGAGGTAGTGGGGGGAAGGAGGAGAAATTTTGGAACACAAGGTTTTGCAAGGGTTAGTGTTGAAAAATTATTCATGCATATGTTTTGTAAATCAAAAGCTTTAATAAAAAACAAAGAAAAAAAAAAGAAAGCCTTTGTATTAGAGTGCCTAGCCTTGCCAATGAGCAATGTTCCCTGGTAGCTTGTTAAGGTTCTAGAGGAAGGAGGGGAGTTGGAATGTGTCATGGTGTTTAAATTGACAAGTCTTTGGCATTTTTTGAATTTGAGTGAGCTAGCATGACAAGGGAGAAGCAATGTGGTATATGGTAAAAGAGCTGACTTCAATGCTTAGGAAGACTTGGGGTTCAAATCTGGTCTGTGATACATACTGGCTTCCTGACCCCCTCAGTTTTCAAAAAAAACTCTTATTTTTTAAACTGTTTTACGTATGTCATGGAACCCTTTGGTTGAAATAAAGCCTTTGTCTTAGAATAATGTTATTAAATGTATAAAATAAAAGACCATACATCTCAGGTTAAAAGCTCTCTTTAAAAAAAAAGACAAAAACTATCCTTTTATAAAATTTCAATTGCAGAGCAATTGTATATTGGTAATAGACACACACACACACACAACACAATGAGTTGTCTATTGAAAAGAAATTCTATATCCAGTCCATTTTCTGAGTCTCTGTTGTGTTGGAAGGGAGGGGAAAAAATTGAGCAAGATTGGTGCCCTACTCTTGAGCAGTATGTCCTCTATTTTCAGAATACTTAAAACTACATGTATTCATAATAATGTGTAATGAAGTCCCCTATTGTTCAATTCTGAGTGTAATAGTTCTAAGGGCCTCTAAGAGGAGAGGTCATTGTGACCTGGGATTTAACAGGCAAATATTGAAGAAAACACTTGAAATCATCACCTGAAAACATCCTGGAAACACTTTTATAATCTTTTATCTTGTTTGATTCTCACAATATTCCTATTTCTGTAGGGCTAAGCAAGTACCTCCATTTTACAGATGAGGAAACCAAGATCTGCAGGGATGAATTAACTTCAAATTAATGTTGGAGTGAGGATGGGAACCCAGGCCCAGACTCCTTTTATTAGATTAATTTGCCTCTTCTCTCCTCTTCCCCTTCTGTCCCATTTCTAGAACTAGCTCTGGAAACTTGTTTAGAAGCCATCTACTCTAATTTCCTTTTTTACAGACGAGAATGAAGTCAGAGGGGTTAAATGATTTTGCTCACACGGGAATGAGCTTTAGAGGTAGAATTTGAATATGTCCTCTAATTCCAGGGCCAGAGCACTTATTATTGTATTTAACTGCCTACCTCATTTATTAATTATCACCTGACATGTAGGCTTGGAGGCATTATAAAAAGAAACAAGTATTTATTAAGTCTTACTACATGCCAGGCACTATGCTAAACACTTTACAAATATTAACTTATGTAATCCATGCAAGAATCCTGGAGGTAGGTGCTGTTATTTTATCCCCATTATACAATTGAGGAAACTAAGGCAGGCAGAAATTGATTTGCCTTGTAAGAATTTGGGATCAAATTTGAATTCAGATGTAGTCTCCTAATCACTTCAACATCTAGCTGCCTCATTCCATCTGAGTCTTTATGGTTGGGGTAGAATTTATCCAAGAAGGCAGGTATGGGGTTAGAGAGAGCATACCAGACAGAAGGATTATTATGAGTCAAGTATAAAGCCAGAATTCACAGCCATAGAAACCATGTTTGTAGGATTTCAGGCCAAATGTTGCTAACTTGCTATTTGTGTGATTTTAGGCAAGTCATTTAGTTTTCAGAATTCTCATCTGTAAAATGGACCTTAGGTAAAATGGAAAACTTCGACTAGATGCTAACTCAAAGTCCCTTTCATCTCTGAATTCTATGATATGCCTAGAAACTCAGTGTGATGAGGAAGGAAGGACATCTGTGCTCTGAAGGATGCTGTCTCTCTTTGCAGTGTCACAAGGGAAAGGACCATATGGTACCATGGAACTCTCTTCACTGCATTTTGGCAGGAGTGAGACCAATATTTCCTCACCATTGTGGGAATGACAGCTGGAATCCCAGAGCTCTGAGCAGTCACTAGAACTCTGAATGAACCTCGATTTCAGGTTTTTCCAATCCAGAAATGACCCAACTGAGATTAAGTCCCCTGGGCACAGAGGGTGGAAATGGAGAACTGGTCTTTAAGAAATCTAATCTGGAGAGTCTCTGCTCCTGGTGAGGGAAAAGGGGTGGGGGAGGGCGGGGGAGAGACTTCAGGAGGGCATTTGGCAAGATATCTGTGTCATGAGGCTGTAGTGTCCTGGTAGATGAATGAAGTGTGAGATAAGACTAAAAATCAATACTGATGTCTCTGGGCTCCTGCTTGCTCTGGAAGTTTTATCTAACCTTGATATTAAATATCCTATATTTTACCTATGGTGAGTAACATACTTTCTAAGTTACATGCTGGAAACTAAAGTAGGACACTGGTTGTTTTGTAGAAAGGGGCATTAGTGTTAGGATTCAATGATACTGAGCCTGGTCTATAGAGGATAAAGCAAGAGAGATAATCAGAAAATAGTACATTGAGAAAAAAGGGAATAGGTTCTGAAAAAAAGAAGAGGCAACCAAGAAAACATCAAATTAAAAAATCATAGGAGCTGAGTCCCTCTTCCCAGTTTTATTGCCTGGATGTACTTTCCTTTGTTCATTTAGACCTTAGTTTTCTCATTTATAAAAATGAGGAGATTTGCCAGATTATAGCCAGAATCCCTTTCCTTTCTTTCTTTTTTTTTTTTTTTAATTTAATTTTTAAAAATCTCTTTCCTTTCTAACATTTTATGATTCTAACATTTTAAAAAAGGTGGAGGAGAGCAAGGATAGAAGCGAGAAAGCAAAGGGACAAATAAGAGTAGTATCCTATTACTTCTCCCCATTTGGGTTATTTTGTTGGTGAGTAATGAGTAAGCCAGCCAGTAAAGTCATGACTAAGGCATCTTCTTGGCATATTGACCCATCTCCTTTACCTGCAGAGCCGTTATGATGCTGATACTTAGGGGAGGGCTTCTGTAGGAGTGCTCAGCCAGGTCTGCTTCCCACTGAAGGGAATGCTTCTTTCTCCACCCCTCACAGCTTTTTTTGGGACTCATTAACTCATTTCTTCATGAAAGAATATTGGTTAAGTATTTGGAGAAGCCGGCAGAGGAAGGGTGTGTGTGTGTGTGTGTGTGTGTGTGTGTGTGTGTGTGTGTGTGTGTATGAGACAAGAGACAGAGAGAGAGAGATCTAGGGGTAATATGTTTATTTTGCCTCACCTATTCAGGATCACAAGTTCAAAGCCAGAAGGGGATATTAGAAGCTAGCTATTCTATCCCCTTGTTTACAGATGAGGAAACAGGCCCAGATGGACACAAAGTGATTTGCCTAAGAGTACATGGGTAAAGGGTTTGTACCAAACTCATGTTCTTTCTATTGCTCCATAATCCTGTTAGGCAAGGTCCCAGATGACATCATGTGAGTAGAAGATTACACTTTGCTAATCATTCAATGTCAGTAGAAATTGGGCTAGTCTTGCAATCATTTGGGCCAGAATATGAAACCTAATTCAGCTACTTTGTGCCTTTGCGACCTTGAAAAATGTCACCTAACTTTTCTGAACTTCAGTCTCCTCCTTTGTAAAACGAGAGGATTGGTTGGGAACTAAGTATGGTTCACAACATAGCATTCTAACTCTGTTGTTATTTGCTTTCATTTTATTTTCTTCATTATTTTTTTCTGGTTTGATTTGATTTTTCTTGTACAGCAAGATAATTGTATAAATACGTATGCATATATTGGATTTAACATATATTTCTATCATATTTAACATATATTGGACTATTTGCCATCTAGGGGAAGAAGGGTGGGAGAAGGTGGGGAAATCTGGAACACAAGGTTTTTGCAAGGACTAATGTTGCAGAATTATTCATGCATATGTTTTGAAAAAATAAAAAGCTTTAATTAAAAAAAGGTTTAAAAAAGAGAGAGAGAATTGGACTAGTTGGACTAAAAATCCCTTCTGAGTTCTAAATCTGTGTCCTTATGTTTGTACCATGGGGTCATGAAGACTTGGATATGATTTTAAAAAGACTGAACAACCAAAAATCAATAAACACTTAAATCCCTCTCAGATTTATTTATTTAGATTTGTGCTTATTTGATTGGTTTTTGATAAAGTGAAAAAGGTCAATTTTTGCCTCAGTTCTTACCTAGCCTTAAGCACTAAGCAATCTGATTAACCTCAGATTGAGATATGTTATAGAGTTTAGTTTAAAAAGGCCAAGGGCTCCCATTGTATCCAGAACCATCTCCAGTCATCCTCATCTATGTCTGGCCACTGGGCCCAGATGGCCCTGGGGGAGAAAGTGTGCCCTTGCATAGCCTCCCTCACTGAAATCCAATTCATTTGCATGTCATGGCATCATGTCCCTAATGTCATGGTCCTCTTCGAGAAAACAATAAGTTTGTGTCAAATGAGATATGTAAAGGGCTTTGCCAACTTTAAGAGTTTATAGGAATTTGAGCTATAACAATAAGTATTATTATTGTTATTCCCTGAGGGGAGCAGTCAGTTGTACAGTGTATGTGGATAAGTATACACATATGGGGTAGAAATGCTGGATTTTTATTTACAATATTTCTCTAAGGCAAGTCAAAAGTATAGCACAGAGCAGACACATGGTAAAGTCTCTCCAGCAGGTTTCATTGACAACTAGCCCCTCCCCTCAATCCATCTGAGGCTGTTTCCGTTGCCCTAAAGCAGAGAGACAAGGTTCAGAGACACAACCTTGACCATGGGATTCCATGAACAAACACATTAGGGACAGATGGAGGTCCATTTTCCTTTCAGCTGCTTCTACCAATTGTCCAATAATGAGCCAGAATTAATGACCTTGAATTAATCTGATATGCTCCATTATGGATGAACCCCCACCCTCTTTCCTTTTGGTACTGACAGATTAATGTGTTTTGGGTTGATCTAAAAAACCCCAACAACCAACCCTCAAACCCTTCTCACCCTGTTTTTGATCCCATCCTCTACAGAGCCAGGTAATAGCTTGAGGCTTTTCTAACCAAGCTGCCCCAGGGCCAAGGAGCCTCCGGCATGCCCCCAGCTTGCTTTCATCCACCGAGGTGCCTTTGTGACAAGCCGGACCCAGGCCTGGGTCCTGGTTTCCTGTTGGAAAATAAACACAAAGGTACAATGGGAGCTTTATTTTACAGGCTTTGGAGACTTATTTTCCAGTCTAATCAGTCATTTCCGCTGACAATGTGGCAATTTTTCGGGTGATTTATTCAATGAAATTAAACAGTTGAGTCCAGTGAGCTCGGCCTGGAAGAGCTGTTGGAGGTGGGGTCTGATGTCTGTTGGGGGTGTGCTTCTCCCTTCCACTGGGAGCGAACTTGGCCTCAGGGAAAGTGAGTGGCCACTTGGGAGAGAACAAGCCCGGCTCTGTCTCCATTGTCTACCGGGAAGTGCCTGAAGACCAGCCCTTCCAGCCTCTGTGTGGATAGTTACTGAGATTCAGACTTTAGACTGTCCTCCATAAAACTGGAATGTGGGGGGTGGGGAGTAGAGAATGCTGTCCTGGGATCTCACCCTTCTCTTTCCTGGGGCAACCCTTTCTATCCCCTTGTCCTTGGAGCTACAGAGCATTCCCTCCTTCTCCCTCCTCCTTTGCATGACTGGGGTTCACAGTTCACTGAGCTTTCATTCAAAACAATTGAGAGAGCTCATTTTGGCTTGGGCCTGGGCCTGGGCCAGGAGCTGGGAGGAGGGGGGAGAAAAACAAAGACTAAATAATTGTTCCTTGCCCTAATGGATCTTAGAGATTAATTAAGGAAACTGGGCATAGATAGAGAAATAGATATCATTTCTGTTTCCTAAAATTTCTAATTTCCTTCAAAATTTAGCTCAAAAGCCATATCCTACAATAGGTTTTGCCTCTTTTCTTGGCTGCTGATGACTCCTACCCCCAAAATTATTATTCAGTCATTTTTCAGTCATGTACGATTTTTCATGAGCCTATTTGGTTTTTTTTTTGGGGGGGGGGGGGCAGAGATAATAGTTTGCCATTTTATTCTCTACCTCATATTATAGAAGAGGAAACTTGAGGCACACAGGGTTAATTGATTTGCCCAAGTTCTCCCAGCTAATAAATATCTGAAGCTGAATTTGAATTCAGGTCTTCCTTCCTCCAGGTCTGGTTCTCTATCCACTGTGCTATCTGGCTACCCCCATCAGTAAAATTTCAGTCAATTTTTCAGTCACGTCTGACTCTTTGAGATCCTCTGCTCCCCCCCAAAATGATCATGTATTTATTTTTTTAGGAGAGGCAGTATGACCTATGACTGAAGCTAGCTTTGGAACCAGAAAAATCTGGATTTGGGTCCTATTTTTGCACATTGACCTATATCCAACCCTCTGCAAATGACTGCAAGTCACTTCGTTGCTTTCTAGACATCTCTCTAAATTATAGAGAAGGTGTCAATTTGCATTGGTAGAGGGACTTTTCTCATCTGGGAGTTTGTTTTAATCAATGAAATCATCCCCATTTCATATTGTCCTCTGTTTTTATATTCCTTATATATGTATATGTTGCTTCCCCCTATAAAATATAAACTTATGAGCTTAAGAAGGGCCTGGACTTTTTGATTTGCATTCTTATATCCCCTTTACCTAGCACACAATAGTTACTTAGTAAATGCTTGTTTGATTAACTACATAATTATTCATGTGGTGGTTGAAAGTATGATAAAGAAAGCATCAGTAATATTATATCTCCTTAAGATTTCTATGGTATTTCATGTATATCATCACATTTAATCCTCACAATAGCTCTGGAAGGTAGATATTGTTAATATTCCTATTCCATAAGTTAGGTGACTTGCCTAGGATCATGCAGCTAGTAGGTATCTGAGATGAATTCAGATTTTCCCAATCAAATGCTGTATCTGCTCTGATAGGCTGCTTTTTAATCCAAGAGGACATTGATTCTTCTTGCTTTGAATAAACTAAAAAGTGCTGGGATGACCCCTTAAAACAAATAACGATTCATAATATCCTAGCATCATAGGTCTAGATCTAGAAGGGACCATAGAGACCATCTAGTCCAGTTCCTTCATTTTACAGACGAGACCCATTTTACATTTACTGAGGCTCAGGGAGGTTGAATGATATTTGTGAGCTCATAGGAAATTCAGACGTGAGATCTGAATCCAAGTCCTCTCACTATAGGGTAACTAGGTATGAGGTGGAGTAGATAGAGTGTTGGACCTAAAATCAGGAAGATTCGTTTTCCTGAGTTCAAATCTGGCCTCAGACTAGCTGTGTGACTCTATGCAACTCACTTTTCCTAAGCTTACTCATCTATAAAATGGGAATAATAATAGCACCCTGAGACCATTGTTAGGCTCAAATGAAATATTATTTATAAAGGGCTTTTAAGCACTGAGTCTGATACACAATAAGGGCTATATAATAATGTTAGTTATTGTTGTTGGACAGCCAAGTGGCACAGTAGATAAAGTGCAGGGTCTAGAATCAGAAAGACTCATTTTCCTGGGTTCAAATATGGCCTCAGACAATTGCTAGCTGTGTGACCCTGGACAAGTAAGCACTTATCCCTGTTTATCAATTCTGAACGAGTAAAATGGTCTAGAGAAGGAAATGGCAAAGCTCTCCAGTAACTCTGCAGAACCCCTACGTGGAATCCCCAAAAGTCAGATAAATGAAATCACCTGAACCTCTTACTGCAAAGCCAGATCTCTTTTCATCATGCCACCCAGACTGAGGGTGGTGGGTGGAGGAGGAACAAACCCCCAAAGATAGGGGAAATGATCAGCATCTGAAAACTGACAAAGAAAAAGCATGAGACCCAGAAATATTCCTTCAAAAAGATAATTTGGGGACAAATAAAGGAAGTCCAATTGGATACAATAAATAATCTCTTACAGAATTTGTTACACTGCCTCAGTGTAACTGAAAATAGACATATCATATCACTACAGTACAGCCTTTAATCAGAGATATCTTTCAACGTGTTTGGATACTTTTCTCTTCTATGAGGTTTCATTTTAGGGAATGGCTATTCAGCAGCAGTTGATACACCAATTCTATGATCATAGAGTTCAGGGAAGAATTAGATAAGTTTATGGATGAGAGATTTAGTACATTTAAGTGGAACTAGAATGTTTGGGAAATCTTTCTCTTACCTTGGGAAATTGTCATTAAGATCCCAGGGCCATATTAACTTACTTTAATAATAATAGCTTTTTATTTTTCAAAACACTTGCAAAGATAGTTTTTAACATTCACTCCTGCAAAATCGTGTTTCAAATTTTTCCCTCTCCCTCTTTCCCTTCCCTAGGCAGCAAGTAATCCACTATAAGTTAAACATGTGTAATTCTTCTAAACATATTTCCACATTTGTCATGCTGCAGAAGAAAAATCAGATCAAAAGGGTGGTGGGAAAGGAAGAAAACATGAGAAAGAAAAAACTAAGCAGACAATCAAGGTGAAATTGCTATGTTTTGATCCATATTCAGTCTCCATAGTTCTCTCTCTGAATGCAGGTGATTGTTTCTATCACAAGTCTATTGGAATTGCTTTGAGTCATATCACTGTTGAAAAGAGCCAAGTCCATCACAGTTGATCATGACATGATCTTGTTATTGCAATGTTGTCTTGAATCTAATCACTTCGTTTTGTATCAGTTTGTAAGTCTCTCCAGGCCTTTCTGAAAACATCCTGCTAATTATTTTTTAACATAACAATAATATTCCTTAACATTCATATACCAGAACTTATTCAGCCATTCTCCAACTGATGGGCATCCATTCATTTTCCATTTTCTAGACACTATAAAAAGGGCTGCTACAAGCATTTTTGCACATGTGGGTTCTTTTCCCTTTTTTAATGATCTTTTTGGGTTACAGACCCAGTAGAGACACTGCTGGGTCAAGGGTATGCACAGTTTGATTGCCTTTTGGGCATAGTTCCAAATTGCTCTCAGAATGATTGGATCAGTTCACAACTCCACCAACAATATATTAGTGCAGGACCATAGATTTAAAACAGGAATGGACCTCAGAAGCCATCCAATCCATTAAGGAAATTGAAGAATTGTGTGCCATTTCTGCTGAACTGTGTTGGACAACCCTGTTCCAACCTGCCCCTAGTATGACTTTTAGTAATGTTAGGAGGCAAAATGCATAGAGGACTGGCCATAGAGCCTGAATTCAAATCCAGCCTCAAAATACTTATTAGCTGTAAAACTTTGGGTGAATCATTAAATTGCTACCTGTCTCAGTGTCCTCATCTGCAAAATGAGAAAATAATAGCATCTATCTTCCAAGATGGTTGAGAGAATCAAGAGGTATCTGTAAAATAGTTAGCACAGTGACTGACACATAGAAGGTGCTTAATAAATGTTTATTCTCTTCCTTTCATCTTCCCCTGAGAGTTTTTCAAATGTGTCCCAAAAGCCACAATACAGTTTTAAGTTTTACTAGCATTAATACTTTGGGGATATGAAGTAGGAAGTTTTAAGGCTGATGGAGTGCTTTTCTCACCAAAACAAAACCCAAAAAACTCTATTAATTAGGTAAAACAAATTTTATTATCCCCCTTTAACAGGTGGCAAAACAGTCTGAGAAAGGTAAAATTACCTACTTACCTAACTTAAGTTAGTGTTGGAACCAGAATACGAACCCATAATTCCTGACTTGTATCTCAGCATTCCTTCCTTTTAAAAAAAAAAAAAACAATCCCCCCAAAACAAAATTTGATTGTTTTGATTGATAAATATATTTTTATATTATTTTAACTTCAAAACATATCCTTTTCTCCTCCCCATATAACAAGTTGTCCTTTGTTATAAAGGATTAAAAAAAGAAAAAAAAAAAGACAGTTCTTCAAAACCAGCATAACTGTGCCTAAAAGAATATGCATAATTCCATACTTCTAGACTTCCATTTTTGGAAAAAAAAAATGTGTACAACATTATTGCCTAGATTAAGGTACTTTTAGTCAGAGACCTTACTACAAATCTGGATGATCATCGGTCTGATTCAGTGTGGCAGTTTTGGTTTTCAGCTGAATATATTTTCACAGCAGATGATAATACAGAATGAATAGAGTTGTAAGGTGGGAGGAATAAATAAAAAACAATAACTAGAAAGGTTTGTAGATTTAGAGCAGAAAAGAACATTATAGGGATTATAGCAACTAACCTCTTCATCTTCCAAAGGAGGAAACTGAGGTTAGGATGTATCAATTAATTGCCCATGCATAAATGGCTGAGCCATATTGAACCTAGGCCAGACATGCTTTATCATATGAAAATAACAAAATAACAGTTCATTCATAACAAAAAGAAAAGAAACAGAATGGGGAAAAGTCTCAGCCATAAATAACTTCTGTTGGAAAATCTGGTATTTAAAACCTGTAAGGAATTGGCACAGATTTTTAAGCATTAACAACCATTCCCCAATGGATAAGCAGTTGAAGGATATGGATAGGAAGTTCTACAAAGAAGAAACAAATTTTTAATAACTCCCTGGAAAAAATAGAAATTAATAATAAAGAGAAATGCAAGTTAATACAACTCTGAGAGGTAAACCTTGAATTGCTAAAAGTAATTAAAAATTATAGAATTCAGAATTAAGGTAGGATTGTGGAGAGACTAGCATTACATTGTTGTTAGAGCTGTGAATTGGTGCAGCATTTTTGAGAAGCAATATTCATATACAATAAGTATTGTACGCCAATTGACTCGGTGATCTCTCTTTCCCTTAAGGATGCAATTGCAAAAGAGGGAGAAAAGGCAATAGATTTTAGTGGTTTTATCCATGATAGCCTATACCTCCCTCAAAACCCCCAACTGAAAATGATTCATAGTTCAATGACGGGAGAATGAATGGCCACAGAAATGTGGTATGTGCGTATAGTAGAGGATTGTACCATAAGAAATAACAAGTATAGGTTGCAAATCAAAGAATCTTGAGTAAAGAAAACAGAATAAGGTTATAAAACTGACTACAGTTATGCAAAATTTCATCATTGTAACAACTGTATCTGCAACAGCAACAATAACAATATGCAAAAACAAGAGATCAGAAGAGTGAGTCAGTGTGATTCTAAAGACCAAATTTGACTGCAGAGAAGAGAAACTAACTATATGTGACTCATTCCTATTGCTGGGAAGGTAGAGGACTATGGGTGCTGAATTTGCTGTCAGACACAATGTATCAGTTAGTCTTTCTGAACTGTTGTTATTTGTTGTTTTTTAAACCTTTGTTATGAGGGAAAGTTAGCTGGATGGAAAAGGGATATATTCAGAATAGAACATGTATTACAAGCAAAAGACAATCAATACAGTGTTGTTTTGTTAAATAGGAAGATACTACAAGTTGTTTTTAATCATTTTGTCTTGTTTTGTTTATTTTATTGTTTTTATTTTAATTGTTTTATTCATGTGCACAATTTTTTTTTTTCCAAATGGATCAGTAAAGGAGGACTCTTGGTAAGAAAATTCCCTCCACTAATGTAGATCAGTAACTGCCCTGAAATTTTATAGTCTTCAGTTTTATATCTGGCACACTTAGAAACTAAGTGCTCTTGTCTAAGCTCCTGCAAATTAGTATGTAGCAGAAGCAGTCTTCCTGATTCCTAGATCAGCTCTCCCTACCTAATATACATAATTGTTTCTCTGATGAACAAATATATTTGAAACAATTGTAAATAACTTTAGAATTTATGTTTTTATTTAAAAGGTTAGTTATGGAAGAGACAAATAAATATGCTGATTCCCTCATCATGGAGAAGTAACTGTTTTTACAACAATATCTTGTCTAGTCATCCATACCAGGTTAGGACAGAATGTAGGTAACTTACTCAAGATTACACAGTGAATTAGTAACAAAGCTTGAATTAATGTTGCCCAGATTGTTTTGAATATCCAGTTCAGAACTCTTTCTCTTGTATCTTTAATTTGTAGTAAAATAATTTTTTAAAACCCTTCTAAGTGAATTCCATCTCATTCTTCTATTTCAGGGACTTTTAGGAGAAAAAGGGATAGAAATACATTGAAATACCAGATGTTGAAAAACTAACCGAGAGCACTATGACTTAAGCTTATTCCAGGCATTATAATTTCTTAGAATTGAACCATGAACTATGGACGTATAAAACAGGTGTCATAGTCATGCTTTTCATCTGAATATAGCTAAACAATGTATAATCTTTATAGGATGCAGAAAAAATCTAATGAGAGAAGGACCAAGGTAGCTGGGAGAGAGGGGATACAAAGGAAGGATATTGATGAGGTCCTATAATACTGGGAGAATCAGTGACCAAATTGAAAGGAGGAAGGTGTGATGTTCTGAGAAAGTTAAAATAGTAATAACAATTATAGAAAAGTGAATATGTTTTTCCTCAATAGTGTTTTATTTTTCCAAATATATGTAAAGATAATTTTCTATTTTTCTTTTTTAAATTAAAGCTTTTTATTTTCAAAATATATGTATAGATAGTTTTTAACATTTATCCTTTCAAAACTTTGTACTCTAATTTTTTTTTCTCTCCCTTCCCCTCATCCATATATTGAATTACTTGCCTTAAATGGCAAGTAATCCAATATATATTAAAAGAATGTGCAATGTGTCTATACATATTTCCACAATTATCAAGTTGTATTAAAAAAATCAGACCAAAAAATGAAAAAAAAAACCCAAAGCAATTAATAACAAAAAAAAAAAAGTAAAAAATATTATTTTGTGGTCCACACTCAGTCCTCCCAGTTCTCTCTGAGTACATATGGCTCTCTCCATCACAACTCCTTTGGAACTAGCTAGAATTGCCTTACGGCAGAAGAGCCATGTCCATTGGAAGTGATTATATAGTTTTCAACATTCTTTTTTGTAAGATTTTGTGTTTCAAATTTTTTTCCTCCCTCCCTTCCCCCTCCCCAAGGCAGCAAGCAATTTGATATAAGTTAAACACATGGAGAAGAAAATAGCAAACCACTCCATTATCTCTGAGAGGAAAATGCCACATGTGGTCATGAAGAGTCACACATAACTAGAAAACCAACAGCAACAAAAAAGAAAGGAGGGAAGAAGTGAGGGAGATAAAAAGGAAAGAAGACAGAAAGAAAGAGGGGAGAAGCATTATATCAACAAGTCATTATATCAACCATGTCTCACAGTAAATGCAGTATTTTCTACCACCAGTGTTTAGACTAAAACAAAAAGAAAAAGAAAAAAAAGAGGGAGGGAGGAAGGTTATTTTCTCAACTCTTCCCTGAGGTCCAACTTGGTCATGATTCCATAATATACATTAGGCTCATTTTGTTTTGTTCATTTATATTCTTAGAGACATCGTGTATATTGTTTTCTTGGCTCTACTTCCTCCGCATTGGTTCACCAAGTATTCTTAGATGCTTCTCTGCATTCTTCATATTTGTCATTTCTTATGGCATAGTAAGATCCATATAATTAGTGGAAGAACATTTTTTAAGGGCTATTTGTCAGGCAGGCTTAAAAGGAAACAGTCTCCATAGTTCTCTCTCTGAATGTGGATGTAAGCCAAATCTTTTATCCAAGAATTAGAAAGAAAGCTAAGTTTTTGAAGGTCAGGAAAGATTCAGTAAGACTCAAATATGGCTTCAGGAAACTTGAAACTTATCTTTTTACTTTTACAGATGGGAAACTGAGGTACCTAAAGATTAAATGAACTACTTAGGATCACATAGCTTATTAAATGACCAGCCTAGGATCTAAATGCAGCCCTGTAGATCCATTGTTCTTTCAGACTACTCACACATAGCAGGAACCCAGGCTGTGCTCATGAAGAGCTTGCCCCTGTCTGTCTTTAGCTCTAACCAAGCATATTCTTTTGGGGAAGTGGTTTGAAACTTCCTTTTTGTCATTGACCTTTTTTGATTTCTGATAAAGCTTATGGATCTTCTCAAAAAGTTTTAAAATACTTTAAAAAAAAAAAAAGGATCTAAGATTACCTCCCCAATGCTAAGGTTGTTTTATTTTGTTGCTTTTGGTTTTAGTTTATTTGGGTTTTCTTTGATAGTATTAAAAGAAAAAAAATTTTTTTTTTAAGTTTATAGACCTTCATTAAGAATCTCTGGTGTAGAGGCATCGCTGGGAGTTTGACTCTGGGCACAAGTAATTACTTATAAGAAAAAATAGCTAATAACCTGCATTTGTTCAAAATTTTAAAGTTTTTCAGAGTACATTATCTTTTTTCTGTCTTATGATAATCATATAAGAGAGGTTAGACAAGAAGTATTACACTCACTTGTAGATAAAGGAAAGGATTCTTGAGTTTATCCAAGATCGAAATGGAATAGGGTGATATGCAGCTGGTGCCTCCTGATCACATGCTTTTTCTATAACCCCCATGGCAATGAGAGCGTATCCACTAAAAGATAGTTGCCCGGATCCAACCTTCTATTGGGTATGCATTTAAAAACACACCCATACCCTTTCACTCAATCACCCCCACTCCTTCCTCTCCATCTTCTTTCTCCTAGCTGAGACCTGGTTAATTGCCATTTACTAGCTCTGATGAGCTCTAGACAGAAGTTGTCCCAGAGAGATGTGTGCAATGGGGAGAACGGTGGCAGCTGGTGTGAGCAGCCTGGGAGTGGTCTAATGAATCATAAATAACAGCTGTCAGGTTCCATCTCTAGCCTGCATTACTGAAAGACAAGAAGGCCTCCCCTTAATTTGGAAATTGCCTTGCTCTATTCTCCCAACAGGAGGCAATCTCACCCCCTCTTGCCTCAGCATAGAGTAGGGGCAGAATGGGCATTTGTGAAGGATCTGAAGGTTGGCATATTCCTTCCCTCCCCAAAAGAGATTCACTTTCATCTTTTTCTGTCACAAAAAAAAAAAAAAAAAAAAAAAAAAAAAAATCAGTGTGTTAAAGAGTGAATGGACTGGAGAAGGACTCTTATGCCATCCCACTTATGACATTAGCCTTTTCTGGTCCATTCCTCTATCTTTTGTCCCATTCCAGCCTCTTTTTCCATGGCTTATTTTGACATATGGCTACTTCTGGTTCTTTATTTCCAGGAGATAGATAGAGTCATTTTGCAGCTTTCATTTTCACCTATGAAAATGGTCTTCCAGTCCTTAAAGGCTGAGTGACTTGTTACCCCTCCAGTTTGTGTCAGATACCTTTCTCACTCTAGGATTAGCACTCCAGCTTCTGGACCCTCTTGCCTCTCACATGCCTCAGCAGAAGCATCTTCCAACATCTTTAGTAAATGGCCATCCTCTTGAATCCAGATTCTCCTGAATCTCAGGTCAGCTTTTTATGCACAGTGTAACACACAGCAGCTTCTGGGTGATTGCAGTGAATAGAATCCTGGATTTGGAATCAGGAGCACTAGTTCAAATCTGGCTTCAAATAATAGCTGTATGATCCTGAACAAGTCATTTAGTTCTAGTTTGCTTCCATTTCCTCATCTGTAAAATGTAGATAATAATAGCAACTCATAGGGTTGTTGTGAAGATAAAATTGAGATAGTAAGTATAAAGTGTCTAGAGTTTCCCACTTGGTGCCAAGTGACAGACCTTGATTCCTCATTATCTTTCAGCTGTTGGAATAAGAACTAGTCTTTTTTCCTAACTGAGAAATTACCAAGAGTATCAGGGAAGGAACTATCCACTGGTTTGTGGGGATGGGATAGGAAGGGGAATTCCAGTCAGTCCCTTTTCAGAGCTGGGGTGTCTCTCTAGCAGCTGCCATTTTTGCCCCATAGGCAATACTATTGGGTGACTCAATGGTGTTTGCTCATCCATCTTGATATGAAAAGAGACTCAGAGACAGGGCGAACATGGCAACCTTGTTAAAATTTAGTCAGGGAGCTGAGTTTTAATTAACTGAGGGAAGGGTGTGCTGGTTATATTATGATTTGTCCCAGAGGTTTACTCACTGTCCTCACTGTGTCCATCTCTCTTCTTCTTTCTTGAATCTCCTAGTGTTTTTTCCCCTTCAAAGTGATACTATACACCCTAAAATCTAAAGAATTCACTTATATTCACCATATTGGTGCCTAGCTGTATGCTAAGTATATTAGGGAATACTAAGAGAGATCTCTGCCTTCTATAATTTTAGCAGAGACAAATTCATAGAATCATAGACTTAGATCTAGAAGATATTTTAGAGATTGCTGAATTCAATTCCTTTATTTTCCAAATGGGAATACCGAAAATTAAAGAGTTTAACCAACTTGATCAGAGCCACACAGTTACATCTAAGGTTTATGCAGTTATTCATATTCCCACCCAGGAAACCATTAAAGAACAATATACATTGTATGCATTTGTGTTAGATAGCTCTCTCTATACCTCTCCTCTCTTTACCTAGACTTGGCCTGTTTTTTAACACCAGAATCTCACCCAGAGATCTATCCTCCTTAGCAGCAAGTTAATATTCTCATATGAACATTCTTAATGTTTGCTAGAGGGCAGTCAGATGATGTGCTGGTCTCAGAGTCAGGAAAACTCCTCTTCCTGAGTTCAAATATAGCGTTATTTCACTCTGTGTGCCTCAGTTTCCTCCTCTATAAAATGAACTGCAGGAGGAAATGGCAAACCTCTCCTGTATCTTTGTCAAAACAACAACAAAACCAAGCCAAAATGGGCTCACAAAGAACAGGACACAACTTAAAAAGTCACTGAACTGAATGTCTGCTAGACCATCCAACCTTTTGTCTTCCCAGTCCTTTTTGTGACTTACAGAGTGATTTGCTGCAAAGGAATTGTTATGAGATTCCATAACATCAGATGCTTTGTATACCCTCGGAGGATGTCTGTCCCCTATGACCAGTCATCCAGTTGATGGGAAAGCCCAGGGTCTAATCCCTTTGCTTGCTGTCTGTGCTAGTTATTTGGCACTTGTCAGCTATTGCCTTCTGCTGTTAGTTATCATTTCATGAATCTAATTTTGCCTTCCTCATGAGACTCTCAGCTCCCTTTTGGCAGAGATGGTAGTGAAAAGTCTTAGAATGAAAAATCTCAGAATGTTAAAGTTAAAAGGGGCCTTCAAAGTTAGATAATCTAATACTCTTTTCTTGTTATCAGTCAGTGGCACAATGGACAGACCCTTGAGCCTGGAAACAAGAAGATTCCTCTTCTTGAATTCAAATCTAGCCTCAGACACTTCCTAGCTGTGTGACCCTAGTAAGGCACTTACCCTGCATGCCTCAGTTTCCTTATCTGTCAAAAGAACTAAAGAAGGAAATGTCAAGCCACGCTGGTATTTTTTTTTCCTGAGACCGGGGTTAAGTGACTTGCCCAGGGTCACACAGCTGAGAAGTGTTAAGTGTCTGAGACCAGATATGAACTCTGGTCCTCCTGAATTCAAGGCTGGAGCTATATCCACTATGCCACCTAGCTGCCCCCATGCTGGTATTTTTGCCAAGAAAATTCCAAATGAGATGACAAAAAGTCAGACATAGCTGAACAAAAATGAGAATTCAATAGCCTCATTTTGTCAGTCAGTCAACTAGGATTTATTACACACCTACCATGTTCCAAGTACTGTGCCAAGTGCTGGGAATACAAACAAAGGCAAAAAAAAAAAAAAAAATTCATGTTTCAAAGCAGCTCAGAATCTAATGGAAGAAACAGTAGGCAAACAGGTGTGCAAATAAGATATAGATGGGATAATTGGGATATTGTCAGAGGAAAGACACGGAGATTAAGGAATATTAGTGGGATGTTATTTGAGACTTGAAAAAAATCAAGGGAAAAACTTGGAAATGGAGATGAGGAGGGAGAGAGTTAAGACAAGAAGGACACCAATAAAAATACCTGCAGAATTGGGAAATAGAGAGTCAATACAAGGAGAATCAAGGAAGTCTATGTCCCTGGACCAGAGTAACAAAGGGGAGATGATGGCTTCGAGGCCTGTAGTTTCCATGCATCCTCTACAATTCCTAACTGCTATTAATTCAATTTAACTAATTTAGTAAAATGCCTACTCTGTGAAAAAAGAAATCATTATCTTCCCTATCTTCCCTCCCCCTCCTCCTTGAAAAGGAATTTGCCTTTACTAGGAAAATACAGCATGTGCAAAGATGAGTAAATATGAATAATTTTCAAAATTTTATTTTTTATTTTTAACATTAAAAAAATTTTGTGCTCTAGATTCTCTCCCTTCTATCCTACTCCCTTACCTACTGAGAAGGTGAGCAATATGATTTTAATTATACATGTGAAATCATGCAAAATATTTCCATGTTAGGTAGCATAGGGCAATTTGAGGGAAAGATACTTATTATAATAATAACTAGTATTTATATAGTGCTTTAGGTTTGTAAAGCACTTTTCAAAAGTTATCTCACTTGGTTCTTGCAACAACTCTGAGAGGTAATATGATTTTTATTACAGAGAAGCAAACTGATATTGAGAGAGTCTAGTTAGTAAGAGTCTGAAGATGGATTTGAACTCAGGTTTACTTTTTTTTCCTTTTAAAACAGTATTTTTCCCAACTACTGTAAAAACAATTTTTACATTCATTTAAAACTTTTTTTGTTACAATTTTCTTCTTCCCTTCTTCCCCTCCCTATTCAAGACAGCAAACAATTTGATATAGGTTATATATGTGCAATTTTGTAAAATATATTTCAATAATAGTCATGTTGTGAAAGAAGAAACAGATCAAAAGGGAGAAAAAATTTTTTTTAAAAAGTGAAAATAGTTTGATCTGCATTCATTCTCTGTAGTTCTTTTCTCTGGGTATGGATATTGGAATTGTCTTGGATTATTGTATTTCTGAGAAGAGTTAAGTCCTTCATAGTTGATCTTCACACAATATTGCTGATACTGTATATGATATTCTTCTGGTTCTGCTCATTTCAGTTCACACCAGTCTTTCCGTAAACTCAGATTTTCTTAACTTAAGGCCTGTTGCTCTATTTTTTTGTACCGAATAGCTGCTTTTCATAGGGATGACCTTTCTTGATCCTAACGATTCTTGGACATCTGGAGACAGTTGTGTGATGCAGTTTAAAAAAAAAAAAAAAAAAAGAAGTTGGATTTTGAATTAAGTAGCTAAATTCAAATTTCAGCTTTGCCACCTTGAACTTGTCCTGTAATCTTATCCACCCTCAGGAAGATTAAAGGTTGGATTAGATGACCTTCTGAGTCCTTTTCAGCTCTAGATTTCAGCTTGCTGCTCCTATAATCTAATCAGTTTGGGGAGGTATGTTGTGCTGGAACCAAGGTCTAAGGTAGTAGTGAATCACAGATTTGGGAGAGGCCTTGGACTATCTAATGCAATCTCCCTTACACATGAGGCCTTGTCCAGTTAAGCCACAGGTCATACTGACCATCAGTGGGAAACTGAAACTTGAATTCTTGCTTCCCCTGCTTCTTTCTTGTCTCTAAAAGTTCTTTGAAGTTTGGGTGCCAATTGAGAATATGCCTGGTGTGGGCAGGGTCTGAAATCAGAAAAAGAAGGAACAAAATAGAAGACAAAATTAGGTTATGGACTAAGGTCATGAGTAGAGATCAGAGTTTAAGGATGAAAAAGAAAACATGTGAGAATCAAGATCAGGATTTTTTTTTGGAGAGTATTGTGTGGGGATGCCTTTCCCAAATTAACTGATCAGAGACATCTTCAGATACAAAGAGAAAGCATTTATTTAGTTCCTGAAGGGAGAGGCTTAGACACACAGCTGGGAGCTATCCCAGCTCCGGCCATGTACTCTAGAACCTGAAGCTTGTCAGGGGTTAAGTAGCAAAAAAACCCAAAAAACAAAACAAAACAAAAAAAAAAACTAAGCCTTTTCATTGGATAGACTAACAGGAAGTAACCATCTTTGACCAATGGGTACCAATGTTGTTTGCTTCCTGTAAGTCCCATCACTTCCTGTCTCCTGTCGAAGTCCAGGGGATTTGGCCTTTAGGCCTCTAGGCCCAGAGATCATGTGATTTAGGCCTCTAGGCCCAGAGATCATGTGATTTAGGCCTAGTCTGACCTACTTTTACAGCCTTTTTGAGAAATCTCTATCTAGGGTCCATTCAGTATGGTTCAGATCTGTAATTTAATAGTATGAAGGAATTTTCTGAGGGAGATTTCCTTCACCCATGTAGACTAGTAACCTATTTGTTGCTTATGGTTTCAGAGAGTTTCCTGGGGGCACTAAGGGGTTAAGTGATTTTCTTGGGAGGTATGTTTCAAAAACATGACTTTAAGCCACACTGTAGTTAAGATGAAAAGCTGAAATCAACCATTAACTGACATAAAGCCCCCTCATTTTACAGATGTGGAAACTGAGGCCCAGCCCATGGTAACACAGGTAGTAGGTAACTGACTTGAAATGCAAACTCAGTTTGGCTCATTCTTCACTATGCCAAGGCCTCCCTCTCAGGACCAGAAAAATCTGGAAAACAAGGATTTGCAAGGGTGAATGTTGAAAACACTCTTTGCATGTGTTTTGGGGGAAAAAAAAAAACAAAAACATTATTATAATTTTTTAAAAAATAATATAATAAAAAAAAATGCCAGGGTCCAAGGAGACAAGTGGAAAGGCTGTTTTTCCCCTAAGGGAATATGGCAATATGTATGACTGATCCCCAAACTAATTGCTGGGTATTCCTTTAGGTGATGATGATATAGCTCCTGCCCCTGTTCCCAGGCTCTTTGGGGGGAGGGGAGGGGGACGCCAGCTCTCAATGATGGATGGTGTTTTTAGTTAAAGTGCTTTTCACTCTTCAGATGGAAGCATTTCACAATGGAGACAGATGATGGTTATTACTGCTGAGAGAGTGGGGCTTTTATCTCCTTTGGCTGGCAGCCCCCTCTCTCCCTCCTTCCTCCCTCTCAGACCACAGAGGCCGGGGAAAGAGGGAGGGAAGCCCATTTCCTGCATTATTGAGCCAACAAACTCATTCATTCGACAAGCAGTCGTTGGGCATCCGTGATATGCCAGGAACTGTGGGGGTTACTGAAGAAGACAGTCTTTATTCTAGAGGCGTTTATAATCTCCTTGGGAGTACAAGATACACACTTGAGAAGGTAAATAGTGACACAAGACAGCCATACATAAGGTGTCACAAGGCAGCATTTTCATAAGTACCCAACAAGTGGACCAGCCAGTAGGTGCTTTGGGAATTTGAAATCAGTAGAGTTTGCAAACTGGGCTCTGATTGAACTGGAGAACCCAAAGAACCTGGGGATGAAGCAGTTAGTTCGGCTTTTGCTTTGTTGTTTGGCATCTCTTTGAGTCTCTTTTCCAATCTGCCTATTGTCACATGTTTCTGCCTTTGCTCACTAATTTCTGAAACATTTCTTTTTTTCTCTTGTTTCTTCCCATCTTCTAAGAGAGGTGTGTGTAGTTAAAGAGCTCTGCATCAATAATTGAAAAAAACCTGAGTTCAGATTTCACTTTTGTTATTTATGACCCTCAGCAAGTAACCTCCCTCAGTTTTCTCATCTGTCAAATAGGGATAATACCTTTTCATAGGATTGTTGAAACGATCAGATGACATAACAGAAAGGCTTTTGCAAGCCTTGAAACTGTATGAAGGCCATTTATTGTGATGATTACCACCTGTTGAAAACTGCTTTCAAGATTTAGCTCAAATGCCACCGTCCTGCAGCTTTTCCTGTTCTTTTAATCCAAATGTGGACTCTCCCTTATGTGTTAGGTAGTAAAATGAATAGAATGACTGGCTGGAGAAAAAGGAGACTCATCTTCCTGAGTTTAAATACAATCTCAGATATTTACTACTGTGAGACCCTGGATAAGGCACTTGATCCTATTTGCCTCAGTTTCCTCATCTGTCAAATGAGCTGGAGAAGGAAATGGCAAGCCGTTCCAATATCTTTGCCAAGAAAATCCCAACTAGGGTCATGAAGGATCGGATATATTTCATAGTGTTTCAGAGTTGGAAGAAATATCAAAGATCATCTAGTCCAACTTCTAAGCCTTTCTCCAGTATCCCTGGATTCTCATCCATTCTCTGTTTGAATATTGATAGGGAACAGTTACCTCACAAAGTGGCCCATTCTATTTTGATAAGTTTATAGGCAACCCAAATTATTAAGAAATATTTCAACGTAAAAGGGAGATAAAGTCTACTTCTGCATATAATTACTGACCATTAAGAAATGAATAGCATCGTGGATAAAGGCTCAGCTTTAGATTCAAGAGGACCTGAGTTTAAATTCTACTGATAATATTAGCTATATTACGTTGGGCAGTTATTTAATTCACTGTTTTTAGAAAGCTCTCTAAGATGGGTTGTGGATCTGCCTTGCTAGAGGGAGTTTCAAACCTGATGAAATGGATAACATCATGTTTGCCCACCCCAGCCAAAAAAAAAAAAAAGTTGTTAGAAAGTTTTTGCTTTTGTTTTTAATAATGAATTTTTACCCTTTTGGTCCACCCTCTGGGGCTAAGTGGACCAGGAAACATTCAGGTGATGGCAATTAGTAAATTAGAGGTGTCAAATGTTCCGCCTGTGGTGCCCAATACTCCTAAGTGCAGCCTGAACCAGATTAAATTGCTCTTTGAGAAATGTCTGACAAAATAGACCGATATATCATAAAATTGATAATATTAATTTGTGGTTTTCTAAGTCAATATGTAACTGACAAGAGTGCTGGATCTGGAGTCAAAAAGACTGACCTCAAATATTAGCTGGAAGTCACTTAACCGCTGTCTGACTCATTTTAATCATCTGTAAAATGGAGATAATCATAGCTCCTATCTTCCAGGGTTGTTGTTAGTCTCATATGAGATAATATTTGCAAAACACTTTGCAAAGTGAAAACACTGTATAAATATTAGCTGCTGTCATTATTGTATTCTACATGTGATGACTCCACTGCTCAATGGAATCAAGAAGATATCAACATGATAATTAGCAGAGAAAATGTTTGCCCTTGCCAAATGATCAACTCTTTATGGGCCATGCTGCTAATATCTTCCCATAGCTAAAATGCTTTTACTCTTGTACAATGTATTTTTAAAAAAAGACAGACCTTCAACTCATTCTTTCTAAAGTATTCCACACTGAAAATAGTCATCATTAAGAAATCTTTAGATACTTAATCAATTTCACCTATTTCCAAGATGGAGCAGACTGAACAAATCTGAACATCCTAAATTTACAGACATTCATAAACTTAAGTTTGAGACTCATATGGAATCTTCATATTCCAGTTGTTGGTAGAACTCAAATCATTTATTTCCTAACCTCTTCCATAACCCTTAAAACAATTCACTATAATTCATAATAAGAGCTAATTCTCATTTATTATCAAAGTAGACAGTCTATATTAATAAAGTAAGTCTAGGGGAATAGGCACAATGGTATATGTGAACACAGAGCTTTCTGTCCCCTATCTCTAGACCTTCATGTTGGTTATTTCCTTTTTTATTTTCAAAACATACACATGGATAATTTTTCAACGTTAACCCTTGCAAAACCTTGTGTTCCAATTCCTCACCCCCTTTCCTTACCCCCTCCCTTAGATGGCAAGTAATCTAATATGTGTTAAACATGGTTAATATATATATATATATATATATACACATACATACATACATATACATTTATACAATATCTTGGGAAAAATCAAATCAAACTGAAAAAATGAAAAAGAAAATAAAATGCAAGCAAACAACAACAAAAAGAGTGAAAATGCTATGTTGTGAACCACACTCAGTTCCCACAATCCTCTCTTGGGTGTAGATGGTTCTTTTTATCACAAGATCATTGGAATTGGTCTGAATCATCTCATTGTTGAAAAGAGCCACATCTATCAGAATTGATCATTATATAATCTGGCTGTTGTGTCAAATACAATGATCTCCTGGTTCTGCTCATTTCACTTAGCATCAGTTCATGTAAGTCTCTCCAGGTCTTTCTGAGATCATCCTCCTGATAATTTCTTACAGGACAATAATATTCCATGATATTCATATACCACAATTTATTCAACTATTCTCCAACTGATGGACATCCACTCAGTTTCCAGTTTCTTGTCATTATAAAAAGGGCTGCCAGAAACACTTTTGCACATATAGGTTTCTTTCCCTCCTTTAAGATCTCTTTAGAATATAATCCCAGTAGAAACACTGCTGAGTGAAAGGGTATGCACAGTTTGATAACCCTTTGGACATAGTTCTAAATTGCTCTCCAGAATGGTTGATCCAGGCACAGTTCCACCACATGTTGGATATTTCTAATGTCTATAGTATATTCCCTATTTACTTCTTTCTTGGAATCCCTACAAACTCCCATTTGTATATTGAGCCTTTTCTTGATCCTTTTTCTGATTAAGGGGATTATGATAATACCTATTTGATAATAATAACAATGGCTAGTTGTGGGGATCAAATAAGGTAGCATGTGGATAGTGCTTTCTTTTCCTCTTCCTCCTCTTTTTTTCTTCTCTCTTTCCTCCTTATTATTAGATATTATCATTATATCCCAATTTCTTTTTATTTATTTTGTAAATACTTAAATCTGTGTTTGTGTATTAAATACAAGTTCTTTGAAGGCAGGGTCTTTAATTTTGTCCTTGTATTCCAAGTACCCAGTATATAGTAGATATTTTTGATTGAATGAATGAATGAGGAGGAAGGCTAAGGGAATTAAAAACAATGAATGAAAACTTCTTGTTCACAAGGACTGAGTTATTCTTTTTGTATTGAGTATGATGCTGCTGTTTAGCATTTGGAGCCCTTCACAGAGTGGCTCCAGTCTATCTGTTCAAACTTATTTAATATTAACTCTGGCATCCAATTCCAGCCTCCATGACTTTGTGTTTGCTGCTTTCATCTAGCCTGGTGCATTTGCACAGGCTTTCCTCCATGTCTGGACTTTATTTGCTTCTTCCCTCTGCCTCTTGGAATCCTTTCACTCAATTCAAGGTTCCACAGAAGCGACACTTCCTATACTAAGCCTTTATTAATTCTATCTTCCCTTCAGCTAATATTGCTCTCACTTCTGAAATAGTTTTGCATTTACTTGGTGTATATTTTGTATTTATGAATCTGGCTACAATGGAGCAAGTAGGTAGCATAGTTGATAGAGTTTCAGGAAAACTCATCTTCTGGAGTCTGACCTAAGATACTTCCTAGTTGTGTGATCCTGGACTAGTCACTTAAACCTGTTTGCCTCAGTTCCCTCATCTATAAAATGAGGGAATTAGATTAAATGACTTTTAAATAAATGTTCAAGGTTAGATTGAACTCAAGTCTTCTTGGGTTCTTTCACATTCAGCATGAGACATGGAGATGGAGAGTTACTGGTACCAGGCAGGAATGTTTTAAGAAAACAATTAGAAGTTCTGTAGACTAAGATTGCATTTGTGCTTTCACACCTGTTATCCCTTTTGATCGTCCCTTACTCCAACCCTGCATGGACTGAACAGGAGGGCTCATCATCCCCTTTTTCTGAGAACCCTTATGGTGATTATTCAGTTGTGCCTGACTCTTTGTGACCCTATTATAAAGGTTTTTTTGGACAAAGATATTGAAATGCTTTTCCATTTTCTTTTCCAGTGGATTAAAGTAAATATAGATTAAATGATTTACCCAGAGTCACATGGCTAATAAGTATCCAAGGCTAGATTTGAACTCAAATATTTTTGATTTCTGGCTCAGTGCTCTATCCACTGAACACCTTGTTGCCTCTTTCCAAAAAACCTTGCCAGAATGTCCTCTATCTACATAGCATCCTGGTCCCCAGCTTGGTTATGTTTCTTTTTAATCATAGAATAAATGTGGAGGGAGCAAGGTTTAAAATTTTAGCAAACCTTGTCCATGAACATATGAAGGTTATTTTATTGAATGATTTTTTAAAGTAAATGTTCCATTATCCACCTGTTGCTTATTGCTTTGGATCATTTATACAATCCCAAACTGGCATTTCTCTGCCTGACACAAATGTTTCCAGGCTTGAGCACACCATCTGGTGGTGTGAGAAGGCATAATTAGGAAATTCAAGTGTTTTGTTTTTTTTAAATCACTGATTATATTCCAAAGTCAAATAGTGTTATCAAAAATCATCTAATGCTATTGATTATCCATGTCATTGCCACCTCTCTATAATGTGCATAATTAAGCTTTGTCTATATTGTAGAAAACGACAATAACAATACATCATATTATATGGCCCTTTACAGTTAATAAAGAGCTTTCCTCACAAGAAACCTACAAGGTTTCTTAGTATTATTGTCTCATAGATGAAGAAGCTAAAATTCAGAGAGACAAAGAAATTTGCCTAAGGTCACATAACTAATTAGTTAAAATCTCCCTCCTATGTAAAAGGTAGGGGACTAGGATTGAGGAATGGTATATATTCTCTGAAATGTTAGTCTATTTTACTGGCTTTTTTTTTTGCTTTTTTTTTTGCTTTTTTTTGTCTTTGTCTTTGTTACAATGTAAAACTTAACAAAATAGGAGAGTGGGGAGGAAATTAATTTCAGAAATTAATATGATATAAATCACTTAATAAAAAATAATTAATTAGTTAATAAGATATAAAAATAAAATATATCAACATAAGTAAAGGTTTCTTTTGGTTTCATGATATATAACAGGAAAGTCCTTGAACATTTCTCAGAAAATTAGCACATCATAGCTTTAGAGCAAAAAGGGACTTCAGAGCTCATCTTGTTCGTCTTCCTTATTTTACAGATGAGGAAACTGAGGCCAGGAGATCTAAAATGCCTTGCCCAAGATCACATGCTTCTTTTGCAGATGGGAATGGACTGCATAATCTCTAGGGTCCCTTCTCTAAATTTGTGATTCCCTGTGTGATCAGTAACAAGTCACATAATCTCCTTGAACTTCTGTTTCCTCATCTTAAAACAATTGGATTAAGATTGGATTAAATAGTTCTTAAGGTTCCTTTTAGCTCCCTAGGAAAGAAGGAAATATGCATTTATTAAGTACTTGCAATGTCAGGCATTATGTTAAATACTTTACAGATATCTCCTTTGATCCTTCCAACAATCCTGGGAGTTAGGTGCTATCATTACTCTCAGTTCACATTTGCGGAATTGAGGCAAGCAGTGACTTGACCAGAATCACCCAGATAGTAGGCATCTGAGGCTAGATCTGGATCCAAGTATTGTTGTGGATACTGGGCCTTCTAGACTTCATCTATGTGTCTTGAGACACTAGGGTCTGCCTAATACATGCTTCCTCAAGGGTAATCAGTGGTTATCCATTGGCAATGATGGTTGCATTCAGAAGTCTCTTCTTTCTCTTCCCAGAGATCCTTCACTATTACCTGGACTGTTCTGCTGGATACATAAACCCCTTTCAGCAGGTGAGTAGCTCACTGGCAATGATCTATATTTCTCTGAGGACAGATAAACTAAAACCATAGCATTTTGGGAAAGGGGGATCTTTGGGATTTTCCATCTAATCTTCAGCAAGTCTAGGAACAAAATATCCTTCCTTTTTTATTCTGGTTCCCAATGGAGAGGGAAGGCACTCAAAGACTGAGCCAGCTTGGTTCTAACCTCCCCCCTACCAAATCCATTCAAAGATGAGACTCTTAGACCTCAGAAACATGATTGTGCTTGTGGTGAACAACAGAACCCCAGATGGTATCAAGGTCTATAAAATGACCCAAATATAAAAAGTCAGATTGCAAATTGGAAGAGGGGGAAGGCAATACCTTTCACTACTATAGATATGATCATGTTTTATCCTTATGAAGTTTAGAGAGAGTCCTGGCTCATGGGTACCAGTGAGAAAATTGATGAGGTTGCCACAGGGATGAAATTGCTCTGAGCCCAATAGCATGCTAAGATTGAGTTCTTTTGAGAAAAGAAACTGCTGATCACTTGTAGTAGCAAGTTCTCTGGAGGAAGTTGAGTACTGTCCATGAATAAGTCTCAGCAGTAGGCAATAGTGAAAGGGGGGGCATAATCGAATGTATTTTAAAAAGCCAGGGGACATCAACTACTACAGTAAGACCGCCCTATTCAATAAAAACTTCTGGCAAAATCAGGAAGCCATAAGGCAGAAATTAGGTTTAGCTTAATCTATCACACACACAGTATGTCAAAATAAGCTCTATAAAATGACCCAAATATAAAAAGTCAGATTGCAAATTGGAAGAGGGGGAAGGCAATACCTTTCACTACTATAGATAGAGGGAGAGTTCTTAACTAAACAATGAGTAGAAATGATAACCAAAGGAAAATGGACAATTTTGGTTATATAAAATTTGAAAAGCTTTTGTAGAAGTAAAATCAACATGGTTAAAATGAGAAGGGAAATAACCAGAGAATGGAGAAAGAAAGGGAAATTTCTACTCCTGGTAGTAGATTATATTACTTACTACAGTGCTTTTTTTGAGTTGGGAAAACAATTTCACATCCTTTACTATATTTGGTTATTTATTATGGTCAGTCCATAAAGTTAGTTAGGGGATGTGGCATTATGCCCATTTTACAGAAAAAAAAACCAGATTAAGTGACTTGTAGAACACAAGGTGATGTAGTAAGTGTCCTCACTTAGCAGTCAGTATGACTCGAGTTCAAATTCCACTTCAGATATTTACTTAGCTATAGGTGATCTTGGAAAAATCATTTAACATCTTCCTGATTTATTTTCTTACCTTTTTTTTTCCTTTGAGGCAATTGGGGTTAAGTGACTTGCCCAGGGTCACACATCTAGGAAGTGTTAAGTGTCTAAGAGCAGATTTGAACTCAGGTCTTCCTGATTTCAGGGGTGGTGCTCTATCTACCTAGTTGCCCTTCTGATTTATTTTCTTATCTGTAAAATGAGGATAATAATAGCACCCACCTGAAAGGTTTGTTGTGAGGATCCAATTATAATCATCATCATGATCATTATAGCTAATATTTATATATATAATATTTATATATGTTATATCTATGTACCATGCTAAGTACTTTACAAATATTATTTCATTGGATCCTTGCAACAACCCTTCAAGATAGGTGTTATTTCTGTTCCTTTTTTACAGATAAAGAAACTGAGGCAAACAGATGTTAAGTCATTTTCCCAGAATCACAAAACTAGGAGAAGGCTGATTTAAGGCCCCATGTTGTATCCACTACACCATATAACTGCCTATCATTCTTCTTCTTCTTCTTATTATTATTATTATTAAAATGACAGAGTAACTAACTACCAGTTCAGTTTTCTTTCCACTGCCTTTATTACTTTCTGAGAAGTAATTAATTGGCAACCAGTTAAGTACAAGGAGGGCAGGAAAAGACTTTCATCTGTAGTGGCAAACCCACTAGCTGTCATATCACAGTCTATCTTCTGATCCTACTTTGAGGGACGTTTTGGGAGATACAATTCCAGGATGTAGGATGTGAGTAGTTAAATGACTGTAAAGTTAGTGATAAGTGACTATAAAGAAGTTTGTCCTTCCCTTTATGGGAAAGTCTTTTAGCTAAGACATAGGGGAAGCATTTGGGGAGGGGTTTAAAAGCAGTTCAGAAGCTCCTTCTCCCTCTGGGGACTGAGCTGGCCACATTTGTATTGAACAGAAGCTGTCTGGGAGTCACAAAGCTCTGGTGGAAATGCAAGATGATGTTCTGGAGCTCTTAAGGTCTGCACTTAGAGAATACCCCACCTCCAAGGTAAGACTTGGGAAAAGGTCCCATGGTTTCTTAAACCCTCCTTACTCATAAGCAGATGGTTAACTCCCTCTCCAAATCTCCACTCTGTTTTTAACAGTCATTTTTTGGTGGTTAGTTTAATTAGCAATTAGAGCCCAATGCTGATGAGCATATTTAGGGATTCCATCCCCAAGTGTTGAGCTGGTTTAACATTGTTCTGTTCTATGGCCATCACCTTCATTATTTATCTTACACAGCTCACATCTTCATTGAAGAAGTCTGTGTGAGAGGGTATGAATGGATTAATTATAATTCATCCCCATCACTGATGGGAGGGGGAAGAAGTCATCCCAGTCCCATAACTCATCCACAGAAGACCCAGAGCATACCCTGTGGGTCTAAAGATGTTCATATTTTATTCTTCTTGCCTTATTATTTCCAGGATTATCTGATACGCATACAGGAAGTCCTGAATTCCACAGAAATCAATCTACAGCATTTGACTGCACTGGTGGATTGCCGCAGCCTGCATCTGGTGAGTATCCTTTATGAAAGTTATGTTATATAATATTATACAGATTATATATGTTATATACAATGTAGATTGTATAACACATATTATATACATCACATATATTTGTATATGTTTATATAAAATTATATTTATCATATATATTATATCATGTATACACATATTGTAGCTAAAGATATGATATTATGTTGTTATATAATATTATTTTTATATTTACATCTGTTATCCCAGTGGATTCTCAGATAAATCCTCTGAAGTTAGTAGTGGTATTTATCATTTGCAAAATGGGACTAAGATAGTAATAGTAGTATTATAGCAAGAGAGAAATGCCATTTCCTTCTTGATAGCATGGGACAGCTGGACAACATACAGCTAGTAAGTGTCCAATGTTGGATTTGAACTCATGAAGATGAACCTTGCTGATTCCATGCCCAGAGATCTATTTACTACACTGTTCAGCATCTCAAGATTGAGCATTTTGTATAAATATTTGAAGCTGTGGCTTCTATTCTGGCTGCTTTCTTGGATTTTGTTTCCTGTGAACTTCTGGGTGTCTCAATTGCAATTCTCTTTCCTTTTTGTTATTATTCTCTATGACAATTAACTTGAAGGATATATACAGGCAGTCAATCATCTCTTTGCCTCAGCCAGGTCTTCCTGACCCCAGGTTCTGCCCTTTATCCATTCTACCATCTAGCTGCTCATATGAGTAGAATTTCAAAAAGCACAGAAGGGAGAAAGACATCTCAGTCAAGAGAAATAGCATGAGCAAAGGCCTAGAAAAGCTTGGAAGGATTCATAAATTGATTTTCTGTTCTCTACTATTGTCTTTTCAGAAGGTGAATATTTCTGATCCAGCTCTGGGTTCGGTTCCCCCAAAGCTGTGATTAAAATAACAGGCTCATACCATACATGTTGCATCTGAGTGGGCTTAGCCCTTGGTCTGTGGGCTATTGAAGAAGGACCCGTAGGATCATGGGATGTCAGAGCTAGAAGGGACCCTAAAGTTAATGTAGTCTAACTTTGTAATTTTTGTTGATTTGCTTCAGTCATGTCAATGACTCTTTGTGACCCTATTTTGGGGTTTTCTTGGCAGAGAGATACCGGAGTGGTTTGCTATTTCCTTCTCCAGGTCATTTCACAAACAAAGAAACTGAGACAAACAATGTTAAATGACTTGCTTAGGGTCATACAGTTAATAAATGTCTGAGCCTGAATTTCAGCTCATAAAAATATGACTTCCTGATTCCAAAATCATCATTTTATCTACTGGGTCACCTAGCTTCCCCATTTTTATGGAGAAGGAAACTGAGGCTCACAGTAAGGCCCAACGTCAAAAGTTAGTTTAATATCAGAGCTATGGTTTTTAGTCTGAGTTCTTTGACTCTAAATCCTACACTTTGCAATTACTCCAGTACTGGGGAGATTAATTTCCTGCTGTTGTTCATCTCTGTCAGAGTTGCCATTCTCCACAACCTTTAGAATATTGCCCTCAAGCTGTCCCTGTGACTCTTTCTTGGCTGGCTTGGCTTGGAGTCACAGCTACCACCAGTACACTCAAAAATAATGGATTTGATACAATGCATATGGCCTTGAAAGAGGCTACTAGGTGGCTTTGTGGATAGTGCTGTGCCTCTAATCAAGAAGACTTGAGTTCAAATCTGGCTTCATGCATCTATTGACAGATCCCATAATCTTTGTTTGCCTTAATCCATTGGAAAAGAAAATGGCAAAATACTCCAGTGTTTTTGCCAAGAAAGCCCCATGGTCCATAAGGTCATGAAGAGTCAGATACCTTTGGATGACAGAATAACAATAGCATATATGGCCTTGAAAGCAATTCCAAATAAGAATAGCTACATAAGACTAAGATGTTTTTTAAAAGTTTTTTTTTTTTTTTTTTTTTTTGCTGAGGCAATTGGGGTTAAGTGACTTGCTTAGGGTCACACAGCTAGGAAGTCTGAGACCAGATTTGAACTCAGGTCCTCCTGACTCCAGGGCTGCTGTTCTATCTATTGCGCCAACTAGCTGCCCCAAAACAAAAAAATGTCAAGATTGGTCATAGACCAATACGAGTCTTAAACACTTGGGATCATTTATTTTAGAGACAAGGGTTTGACTAAACTAAGAATTCTTTTGGTTCTGTCCCTCTTTAGGATTATGTCCAGGCTCTGACTGGCTTTTGCTATGATGGAGTAGAGGGTCTCATCTACCTGGTGCTTTTCTCTTTTGTCACTGCCCTCATGTTCAGCTCTATCGTGTGCAGTGTTCCTCACACCTGGCAGCAGAAAAGGTGAGAGATGGGAAACCTAGAGGTTAACACCGGGAAAGAACTGTCAAGGAATGGGCATTTGTGTTATTTGGAGGTAAAATCCTAGCCTCTACAGAAAAAAGCCCAGGACAGATAAATTGAAGGCATAGTTCGGATAGATTTTGGCTCAATAAATCATGAAAGACATTTTACATTTTAAAAATTGCCCCCCAAAAATTGCTTCATTAGGTAGTGAGCTTTCTGATAGCCCAGATGTTCAAATTATGGTTTCCTCATGTAAAGATACTATATAGAAGAACCATGCCTCCAGGAAGGGATCTAAATTGCCTTTTAATAATTTGGAAGCCAAGCTGTTCTCTAAGACAAATAGAGAGGAGCACTGACAGAATTATCCTATCTTTAAGTGGGCCTTTTGTTTAGACTTTTTATTATTCTTCAGTGGACCTTTATTACAGTAGGTCCTTGCGGAATTCCTCCTCAAATTTCTTGAATTGACAAAATTATCATGACTTCAAAGTTACCACCTGAGGGTTAAATTATATTATCAAGCCCAAAGGTTATTAAAAAAAATTTTTTTAATTACCTTTTAAGGTGGCATAGTGGGATGTAGAGATACCCCCACTATTTATGATTCCTGGGTTCAAATCTTACCTTTCCAATATGCTGACAATTACCCTGAATTAATTACTTCTGAATGTCCCAATCAATTATATAAGACTCTAAGTTGAAAGGATAGTAGCAACTTGCATTAAGTTTCCCTATAACAATTAAATCACAATTAAAACCCTTTCAGATCTTTAATATTTAAGGATTTCATCTGGGAGCCCAGTTACTAAAATATTAATCTGACATTGTTGGATTTTGCCACCTGCTGGCTGATTGGAATATAATATGGGAAAATATCAAGTCTTACCTGTTGAAAAGTAATAATAATCTTGTATATTTGTATTGCACTCTTAATATTCAAAGAATTTTTTCATTTCAAATTTGATGTCCTATTGGCAACTTGGATGTGTCTAGAACAAAACTGATCTCCTTCCCTCCCCACAACCTTCCCCTCAATCAAATTTCTTTTTTATTTTTTTCAGTCAAGGGTGCTACTATTCTTCCCATAGTCCTACTGTCTGTAATATCACATGTCCAGTTATTTACTTGTTGACTCTTCCTCTTCAGCATCTCACATCCATCTCCTTCTCTCCACTCATGTAGCTCCCATCTTTGTTCAGGCCCTCATAACCCTCTTTCTAAACTATTGCAAAATTCTCCTAATTGCTCTGTCTCAAGTCTTTCCCCTCCCTAGTTCATGTCTTTCACAGTGGCTAACATGATATTCGGAAAGCTCATTATTTGACCATGTTATTGACTGCTGCTCAATTAATTCCAGTAGCTCTCTTTTCTCTGGCATTTAAACCCCCTTCCAAATTGGCTCCAACTTACTTTTTCAGGCTTTTTTGTGTATGCCATTTCCAACCCTCCAACACCAATTGATTGACCTCCTTTCTGTCTTTCACACATGACATTCCTTCTCTCATCCCTTTGTTCAAGCTGTCTCCTTGTCCGGAATGATATTCTTTTCTCATCTCAAACTTCTTTTCTTTTCTTTTTTAATTTAAAATTTTATTTCCTCCCAATTCAATTGTATAGTATTCTATTTTTCTTCTATTTCCTCCAAGTGTTTGTGTATTCCTCTCACTCCCCTCCTCCCGCCCCAAATTGTCTTGTATTGGACTTTGAGAAAAATAATAGTAATAATAATTTGGATGATGATAATTAACATTTATAATAGCACTCACTATGTGCCAGTCAGTGTTCCTAAATGCTTTATAATTAATATCTCATTTGAGCCTTACAACCCTTCAGGGTAAGTGCTGTTATTATCCCCATTTTACAAACAAGGCAGACAGAAATTAAGTGATGTCCAGACTCATACACTCATCTGAGGTGGAATTTGGACTTAGGTCTTCCTGACTCCAGGTCTTCCTCTCTGTCCACTTCATCCCTTACATAATAGACTCTAGTTTGGACATGTTGAATGTATGTGTGTGTGTATGTATATATAAATATGCGCACATATATGTATAGATAAATATACATGCACATATGTGTATATGTATCTATTTAAAACATTTTATATATGTGCATATGTATATATAAAGAGATACACACACATATATATATCATATTTATGTGTGTATATAGGTATACACACACATATATATATATGTATGCATATATAAAATATTTTATGCATGTGCATATGTGTGTATTTGTAGATGGATACACATAGATATATATGTATATATAAAACACATTTAATATGCTTGTATGTGTGCATGTAGATATACATATCTTTCTATATATAAAACATTTAATATATGTGGGTATGTGTGTGCATATATATATATTTTATATGTGTATATATATATATATATATAACATGTATATGTGTTATAAAAACCTATTTTATATGTGTATGTATATGCTTGCATATATACATATATAAACACATATGTATTTCTGCATATATAACATTCTATATGTTGTATATTTGTGGGAATGTATTAATATACACATGTGTATTTCTTATATGTGTGTACATAGATATATACATTTATGTATATATATATATATATACATAACATATTTAATATATATGTTGGTGTGTGTATATTTATGTCTTCCATGTTGCTTTGTATAGTTGTCTCTCCCCAGTAAAATGTGAGCTCATTTTGTATTTCTGTGGTCCAGCAAGGTGTCTGATTCCTAGCAGGTGCTAAATAAATGCTTATTATGTGATTATCTAATTTGATCCTCATAACAACCTATGGGGCAGGCAATTCAGGTGGTATTCTTGTCATTTTTAGGACTGAGACAAAGAAAAATGATCTTATGATCACAGAGCCAGTCAGCACTCAAATCCAGGGTCCCTCACAGCAAATCTAGTGTTTTTTTCTATAAGTCTGGGACAGGTGGCCTTGATTAATATATGAGGTTCACTCTGGAATGGCTGTGGGATGACTTGTCGTTTTTGCTGTCTGTCTGTGGGGGGGAGCAGAATGGTCTGAGTCCCACAATATGGACTTGTTGGTTTACTCAGGTACCTTTGTGATGACTGCTTCACTTTCAGGCAGAGCTGGAATGAACATTTTTGTCACACTAGGGTTTTTTTTTGGGTTTTTTTTTTTTTTTTTTGGTTTTTTGGTTTTTCTTTTAAACATACAAGGAAGGGGCAGCTAGGTGGCGCAGTGGATAGAGCAGCAGCCCTGAATTCAGGAGGACCCGAGTTCAAATCTGGTCTCAGACACTTAACACTTCCTAGCTGTGTGACCCTGGGCAAGTCACTTAACCCCAGCCTGGGGGGGGGGAATAAAATAAACATACAAGGAAGATGAAAGGCTCTAGCTGTCAAGAGGGGATTGAGTATCTGGGAGTAAGGTCTCCAGATAAGTTCCTGCTATCTGATCAGAGATGTATGGATACGCTCTGGACTCTGATCTGTTCCAAGTGTCTATGGGTTTCTTGGTTGTGTGTTGGATGGAAAGAGACATGGGAAGGGTGCCCACAGTAAGGGCAAGTCCAACAGAGAGCAAGCTCATGAGAATATTTACCCGGAGGCATATGTTTGCTTTATTTGAGGCACTAAGTGCCTCTTAGCACTTGAGTGCTAAGCAAAAGCAGTCCCTGCCCACACATCCAAAGGAAGACAACATGCTAACAGTCATGTACAAAGTATATACAGAGTGAACTGGTCATCATCACAGAGGGAAAGCATTAGCAGTGTGGGAGGAAGAGCAGGAAAGACTTCCTGCAGAAGGCAGAGATTGAACTGAATGTTGAAGGAAGAAAGGAAACGAAGAGGTGGAGATGATAAAGGGGGGGGGCATTCCAGGTTTTAGGGGAACATTCAATTAAAAGATAGAGAGTTGGGAGAAAGAATGTTATGCGCAGGGAGCCCTGAATTGTACAGGATGTGGAGAGGACTGAAGTATGGAAGACTAGAAAAGTAGGAAGGGATCAGATTAGGCAGAACTTTATTTTTATCTTCCTTCCCCTCCCTCCCTTCCTCCCTTCCTCTCTTCCTTCCTTTCTCTCTTGCTCCTTCCCTCTGTCCTTTCTTCTTTTGTTTGTTTGTTTTTTCCTTAGTTCCATTACTTTCAAATACTGTAACTTGTTCAGCAATTGCCCAATTGATGGACATCTACTCACTTGCCAATTCTTTGCCACCACCAAAAGAACTATTACATATGGGCCCTTTCCCCTCCTTTATAATTTCTCTGGGATACAAATTGGAAAGGATTTAAAAAGCAAACTAGAGGATAATTTTTTTTTTTTTTAACTTCTGAAAGGAGCCACCAGAGTTTATTGAATAAGGAAGTGACAGAATCAGATCTGTCCTGCAGATGAGTAGAAGATAATCTGGAATGGCAGAAGAATTTAGGTGGGAGATCAGCAGAAGTCTGTTGTAATATTTTTGATGAGAACTAGTAAAGGCCAGAATATTAGCAGTGTCAGGAGAGAGAACGGGATGTATTTGAGTGAGATTATGAAGGTAGAACTGACAACAGATTGGATATTTGGGATGAAGGTGAATGAAGAAGTTGAGGATGATGTTTGAGGCAGCTAGGTAACACCCTTTCAGTGCCTGGCACATAGTGGGCACTATATAAATGTTAGCTATTATTATTATGGCAATTAGTTGGTGCAGTAGATTAGACCACTGAGCCTGGAGTCAGGAAATATTGTTCAGTTGCTTTCAATCATGTCCTACTCTTTGTGACCCCACTGGGGGTTTTCTTGGCAAAGATTCTGGAGTGGTTTGCCATTTCCTTCTCCAGCTCATTTTACAGATAAGAAAACTGAGGTAAACAGGGGTAAGGGATTTGCTTAGGGTCACATAGCTAGCTAAGGCCAGATTTGAACTCAGGATGATGAGTCTTATTGACCCCAAGCCCAGCACTCTATGACTATGGCACCATCTAGCTACTATCCTGAGAGATTGGTGCTATTATTATCCCCTTTTTACAGATGGGAAACCGAGGCCTGGAAAACTGGGTCACACAGCTATTTAAACACAGCATTCAAATCTGGTCTCAGATACTTACTGTTTGACCTTGGGCAAGTCACTTAATCTCAGTTTATACCAGATTCTCCAACTGTAAAATAGGTATAACAAAATATAATTTACAGAGCTGTTATAAGGATCAAATGAGATAATATTTGTAAAGTAATTTGTATAACAGCTGACATATATAATAATGCTATACAAATGTTTATTTTTTTCCCCTTCCCTTTAAATTGTGAGCCTGGGAAACTGGGAAAAGAGGGGTACCCTCCCTATAATAGGGAAATGTGGAATAGGGAAAGAAATATAATAGAGCAGGGCAAATAAACAGTTCCAAGTGCAGGGAATTTGAATTTAAGATGTCTATGGGATGTGCATTGTTATATATCCAGTTTTGGTGATGGAAGAGTGGAGGACTGAAGAGAGATTAGGAGTGAATAAATAGATTTGAGAATCATCTGCATGGAGATGATAATTGAATCAGTGAGAGCTTAAGGAGATCATCAAACCAAGATAGTATAGAGGAAGAAAAGATGAGAGTCAAGGACAGAACCTTGGATGAAGACTTAAACAAACTGAGAAGGAGGGGTGAACCAAGAAGAGGGTGATTGACATCATTTTCCCCAGCAGAAAGGTCAAGAAGGATGAACATTGAGAAAAGACCTTGGGTAACTTTGGAGAGTGCAATTTCAGTTGAATAATGAGTTTGGAAGCTAAACTGCAGAGAATCTAGAAGAGAATAAAAGGAGAGGAAGAAGAAACACCAATTTTACTTTGAATATTTTTTCCCTCAATGGCATGTAAACATTTTAACATTCTTTTTCAAATTTTTTGAGTTCCAAATTCTTTTTCTCTCTCTCTCCCCTCCCTCTTCATTGAGAATGCAAGAAATTTGATATAGGTTATACATGGAATATCACTTTTAATTTGATATTTTATTTTCCCCAATTACATGAAAAAACAATTTTTAACATTCATAAAATTTTTTGAGTTCCAGATTTCCTCCTTCCCTCCCCTCCCAGTCTCATTTGAAAAGACAAGCTATTTGATGTAGATTAGACATGTGCAGTCATGCAAAACATAATTCCATGTTAACCATGCTGTGAAAGAAAATGTGGTTTTAAAAAATCCCAGAAAAATAAAGAAATTAAAGAAAATGTATGTTTCTATCTGCATTCAGACTGGTCAATTCTTTCTCTGAAGGTGGATAGCTTTTTTCATCATGAGTCCTTTACAATTGTCTTGAGTCATTGCATTGAGTCATTGCATTGAGGCATTAATTTTAGATGGCATTCTTGAAAAGTTTAGCCTTGAAAGGGAATTTATTAAGAAAAAAAAGACAAGGATGAAGAGACATACAGGTATGTTTATAAGCAGCAGAGAAGAAGCCAGTTGACAGGGAGAAACTCAAGATTAGTATGAGAGTAGAAAGAGAGGGGCAATCTGCTAATAAAGACAGGATAAAATAGGGTCATTATAAGCCTAGAGGGGGTTGTCTTGGTAAGGAAAAGAACTACATTTTCATGTGAGTGGCCAAAAGAAATAATGGGAAGATATAAATGAGTGATGTAAGATGAGCTAGAGGGGAGGAGTGATCCAAGTATTTTCAGTGAGATATGAATCAAGGTTCTTATGGTAAGGGTGAAAGGTTAAGTGTATATGAATGCTATGAGAAATGTGAAAAGGAATGAAGAGATTTGGAATAATTGCTATGGTTACTGGGATAATGAATTAATTAGTCATTGCCTTGCTGCAGTGAAGGCCCATTTGAGATTATGTCATATAAATTTGCAAAAGATCCACCCAGTATGGTTTTATGATTTTATTGGGTTTCAATCAGCAGCACAAAAATGAAAGTCAAGGCAGAGGGTGTTAGAAGTAATCCAAAATTGGGGCTTAGCAAAGCATAATGAGTGAGAAGGGGGCATAGTACTCAAATACAGAGTTGAACTGGTTCACTAAAGGATCAAGATAGGGAAGAGAAAAGAGTATAGCGAGCATAGGGGAAGAAATGAGGGGTGAATAGAGTAAGATCATGATAAAGAAGAAAATCAGTGTTAGGGGGATAAGGCCAGTGGAAAGGTGGAATAATATAAGCTTACAATCAGAAAAAAAGGGAATTTCAGAATCTATGGAATTAGAAAGGAGTGGTGGGAAGGAATGGGAGATGAGGGAGTGGAAAGATAGAAACTGAGAAGATATTTGATGTGACATCTGTCTTAATTCTATGTCCTAAATAAAGCTAGATCCCCAGTGTGTAGGCTGTAGTGTATCAAAGTTGGGAGAGACTTGAGAGACTATTTAGTCCACTTTGAGGAAGGGGAAGTGATGTCATGAAGTTCTAGTTTCCCCACATCTGGCACTATTTTCAATGATTTAGGGACTATCTTCTCAAGCAAGGGCATCAAACTAAAATAAAAAGGGGTTCTTAATAGTTACTTATTGATTTAGAAAACTAGAAGTTGACATTATCTATGTTTTGCTACATTTTTATTTATTTTGTTAAACATTTCTCAGTTACATTTTAATCTAGTTCAGGCTGAATTCAGAAGTGTGTATGTGTGTGTGGGGGGGAGGAAGTAGGAATTTGACACCTCTGCTCTAAGGTACTTTTATTCACAAATTGAGAAAATGGATTTCAGACATGAAATAATTAAAAAGGATATAATTATCTTGTATTTACCTTGAATGTATCTTGAATACACATGCTCCCATGTATATATGTTACATCTTCCAATAGCAAGTTTTTCTTTTTTTGTATTCTACATACCTTCCTTTTTTATTGTTTTTTTAATTTTTAATTTTATTTTCCTAATACATCAAAGATAGTTTTTTGACATGCATCTTTGCAAAACCTTGTGTTCCAAATTTTTCTCTTTCTCTCCCTCCATCTCCATTCCCCAAGACAGCAAGCAATTCAATATAAATTAAACATGTGCAAGAATGAAAGTTTTTTGAAGAGAGAGACTATGGTTATATCTCTATTGCCTAGCATGGTAGCTGTCACATTGTAGAAGCTTAATGAATGTTTTTTGATTGACTAATTGATGCCTCCTAAGAAAACAAGAGCCTGATCTTCCAATGCCAGTCTTTTCTATGCTGTAAGGCCTTTTCCTTTTTGACCACCCTCACTCACTCTCCCAATGCGGCTTGCTCATCTAGGGCTGCTGATGATGATGGGGAAGAAGAGTCTGCAGCTCCAGGAACCAGGCAGACCCATGACAACCTGTATCGAGTACACATGCCCAGTCTGTACAGCTGTGGAAGCAGCTATGGTAGTGAGACCAGCATCCCTGCAGCAGCACACACAGTCAGCAACGCCCCTGTCACAGAGTACATGTGAGTCCATGGGGCAGAGTACTCCCCACCCCCAACATCCAGAGCTTGTAGTCCTCTGAGCTAACAATCTCCCTTCCTCTAAGTCTGGACCCAATGCTTGACATTCAGATAATACTTTCAGATTTGCAAAGTGCTGGACATTGTTCCTCATCCTCATTTCTTCATTTCAAATGGTTCTCTGATGGAGGTGCTATTATTGTTCTATTTTGTGAAGGAAAAAACTGAAGCTATATGAAGAATTAAATAGATTTCTGGAGTCACACAGGTAGCAAAAAAATTTTGAAACAGGATTTGAACACTGATCTTCCTGAATCTATCCACCATTCTCTCATTGTACCACATAGGTACCTGTTAACATTGTGGATGGTATTCCTAGCTACCCCTGAAATGTACAGGGGGCATTTAAATGGGACCTAGAAAGAGCTGAATATAGGCTCCAAAAGCCTGGTTCCATTTCTGGCTTGTCTGTACTGTTAAGGGAAGGATTGAATGATCCCCCAAGTCCTTTCTCACTCTAACAAGCAGCATGATTAAAGAATAATGAGGGCAAGGGAAGTAAGAAAGAGATGGAGACAGAGAGAGAGACAGAGACAGAAAGACAGAGAACACTTAAGATTTGGACCTCAAAGACCTGAATTTGAACCCAGGCTCTCTTTTTACTAGCTGTGTGATTATCAGCAAGTCAACAAACCCTCTGAATCCCAATTTTCTCAAATTTTAATAACTCATGAGCTACTTATCTCACAGGTAAAAGAAACAGCATCCATCAACTACATGTTGGTGTACCAATGAGAATTGTTGTTAGAGGCTGGTGAGGGACAGCACTCTGCTGAAAGTCTGGTTATTACTGGAGGCTCAATTGGGCAGGAACAGGACCTGTCTCTTCCTCCTCCTCCTCCTCCCAACCTTGACAGCACAGATATACATTTTTTCAAATCCATGATTGAAAATCTTATCAAAATACTTAATGAATTGCTAAGAAAACCATATACACAATCCACAGCAGCCCAAGTGGCAAAAACAATCCCCAAAACAATCCAAAATGAATATCGCAGCATTGCCAAGAACAGGCTTGGTCCCAAAGAAAAGATAGGAGAAGATCTTTCCCCTTCACTCCTTTGCAGAAGTGCTGGTAAGTGGGTCCACCAAGGTAGACTCTTACATAGTGTTATTTTTTCAAAGTATTGAAAGATTTTGTTGACTTTCTCCCTATTTTTTTTAATTGTTTTTGTTTTTGTTGCAAGAGATGGGTCTCTTGAGAGAAAAGAGGAAGAGAGATTTAAAAATAAAATATCAATAAAAATCAATTTTGGGGGATAGAATTACAAAAATACCTATTTCTTGTAAGGCAGGATCCTAAGTGTCCAAAGAAGTAATAGAAATAGCTTTTTCCCAACAGTTGTAGGGTAAGGGGAGGAGGAATCCCTCCAGAAATCTTGCAGAGCCATGCTTAGCTCTCACAAGTTCACGTTCTTGCTCTTTTCCACAGGAGCCAGAATGCGAATTTCCAGAATCCTCGATGCGAGAACACTCCTCTGATTGGCCGAGAATCCCCACCGCCTTCAGTAAGTCTAACTCTACCCAGAGCATTGAGAGGCAAAGCAGAGCCGTGGCCTGCAGCCTCTGGCACATCTAAACCCTGGGGAGCACCAGCTGAGTGTCTCCCCTTCATCATTTGTATCCAAGGTTCTACATGGGGGTCAACTCCAGGCCTCCATCCGGGTTGCACATGGAGGCCTCCAAGATGGGAGAAGGTTGCCCCCTATACCTGGCTTTCTCTCTTCTGACTTGTCTTTTGTTCAATTGTGGTTTTATGTCTTGAGGAAAGCAAGGATGGAAAGGTGACATGGACAGCTCTTTCCCCATAAGCATCTGTGGAAAAGTCTTTGGCCCAGGATGAAGGGGGAGAGCCCGGCCAAGGCTCCTGTTTACAGTTGGGAAGTAGCAGATTGCTCCTCTTGAGTCGGATTTTATTTCTTCTCACATCTAGGTTCAGGCAGGCAGCCCTGACGCTGGGGGCATTGGGCCTAGGCAGTGGGCTTGGTTTAAGTGCTGAGCCATCTCAAAGCTAGACTGGTCACCCTCACAGAGTCTACTGTGCTCAATATCAGCCTCAGGAGCTTGAGGCCTGGTGATCAGAGATCCACAGACTCGGGAGACTATGAGGTCCTGAAATTAAAAATGGCGTGGTGAGCAGGTGAGGAACTGGGGACACTTGGGCCTCTTACATGGACCCCAAAGAGCTGGGGAGATAGACAACCCATTCTCCCTCACTTTCTGATTACATCATCCCGGTTCTGCTTTCCCCTCTGGAAAAAGGGAAATTCTTCCTTTCTCAGCCTCATGACATCCACTGCTACTAGGACAAACGGGTTTTTCTCCACAGGCTTGCACGTCTCATCTGTTGCATTAGGTGGTTACTCATGGATTTCAACATATAGGTGAATGTAAGTTGTGGGATCTGGGTGAGGGGGAGAGACACTGGCAAGAGAGTTGTCCATCTGGGAAGAAGCTCCTGGATCAAAAACAAGTTGGAGTATACGGTTTTCTCCCAGGCAGGAAGCTTCACCTCCTGCCCTTGGGAAGCAGGGAGAAGACCCTGAAAAGGGACAGACTTTTCTACAAGATATAGTGATCCCAGCCATCTTCTTGTGGTTTTCCAAGTCAAAAAATTTCAGAAAGACAGGACAGAATACCCTTCCTTCCCCACCCCCATCTACAGGGGCTGCCAGAGTCACTCAGGCATTTCACTCATTCATTCATTCAATGAAGTATCTACCAAGTGCCCTGGGGTGTAAGGTGGGAAAGAAGTGTGAGAGGGCCTGCCCATTAAGCGCTTATAGTCTATCTGGGATAAGATGGAACGGGACAATATAAGACAGTTTATGATGAGGGGCCAAAGTGAGTGGTACAGATACTATATGAGCTTCCAGAAGGAAGAGCTCAGTGGTTGGTAGGCAGGCAGAATAGTCAAAATGAAGTTTCATGGACAAGGGAAATGTCGGGTTGGGTTTCTTAAAGACTTGGTAAGATCTTCCAGGCAGAGAGGAGGGCCAACCCCCTGCAGCATGATCAGTGTGACATTTCAGCAGCCTCCACTGCCAGAGGGGAAAAGGAGAGGTGGAAAGAAGTCACTCCCCATTGGGGCAGTACTGCAGTGACGCGTCTGGATGATGGATGAGTCTGTCCTGGTTGTCTTCTCCTGCTCTCTCCTTTTTCCCCTATGTCCCCATCATTCCTCTCCTTCGTCCCTCGATCCTTCTGTCCTTCCCCCCTCTCCGTTCCTGCAGGGGGCTTTTGCCCTTCTGCCCATCATGGACCCATCTCGCTTGCTCTGTGTTTTTCATTCCGGTTGAGGCTGCCCTCTTTTTTTTCTCTCTCTCCTGCGACATCACAGCTATATCTGGCTGCCTTGGACAATAGTAGCCATATGAGCTGGCAGTTTAAGCCCTCGGACAGTTCAAGGACGTACTGGTAACAGCAGCGCCCTCAAATGGAACAGGTACTGAAATAAGGTCCTTCTCGCTCCACCTCTCCCTTTCATCCCTGCACTCTCCTCCTCTCCCTCCTCTTCCTCTTCCTTCTCCCCATTCTGGACAAACCTTTACTTTCACCTTTACTTCCATCCTTGCACCTTCCTCCTCCACATCCTTCCCACTAGGGGCAAAGCCCATTGCAGGACTCAGCCAGTGATTGGCGAAGGAGGCAGCATCCACGTCTGGGTCCAGGGCCCCAGCTGCCCAGGGGTCTCTTGGCTTGCAGGGCACCTAGTCATGCCCCCTCTCTCCACTCATACCCTGTCTGGAGCTCGTGAACTGCTGCTTTTGTCCTCACTGTGAGAGAAAAGTCCCCTTTCCCCTAAGGATGTGTTAGGATCAGATAGAGCCTGATTTCTTTCCTGGCCCCATCACCTCACATGACCTCCTTGCTGGACTGATGTATGCTTGATCCACATCACCAGTGATGTGCTGAAAAATGTGTGAGAGCCATTCTCTGAAAAATCAACAGTACCACAAGAACAGCCGTCATACATGCACATTAACACTTTTCCCATCATTTTTTAAAAGTTGAAATAATTAGTAAAACATTAAATCAAACCCTGATTTGTAGTGTTGGCCCATTCTAGCTGGCTGTGGCCCTTTCTCTGCTTGTCACCAACAGAAGGACTTTTCCAGTCCACACAATGTTCAATTCTGCAGGGCTCTCCACACACTCACCCTCCGAAGGGCTTGTTAGTGGTATCTTAGGCACCTGAAGACCATGTATATTCCTCTTTTTAAAAGCAGTATCTCAGTACAGGACTGATGTGTATTTCTATTTCTATTTTGAGCCTCATTTTTCTAACAGAAGTCTTAGAGCCCTTCTAGTCGCTTTAGAGGGGCCAAAGGGAACCTTCCCCAGTAGTATGTGAAGCAGAGTGGGAGAAAGCGCTTTATTCAAGCTGAGATTTACCTGAATATTATCCCAGATGCTTCCAAAAAATGAGCATTTTTCTGAATCTATAATCCCACAAAAGAAATTTCTAATGTCACATCTTCTTAGAAATTATTATGATTATCTTTTGGGCAGCCAAACGGCACATGTTGGACCTGGAATCAGGAATTCAAATCTTGTTTCTGATACATACCTAGTTGTGTGACCTTAATCAAGTCATTTATCCTTTCTCAATCTGTTTCCTTATCTGTAAAATAGAAATAATATCTCCTACTTTACAAAGTTGTGAGAATCAAGGAGTCATACTATGTAAATTGCTTTGCAAATCTTAAAGCATCGTTTAAATTACTGTTATTACTTTGAACAGCATGGTAGTACAAACACCATTCAAAAAACCTATAGCAGGCATAAAAAAATTTTAAGTAGTTGTGATAAATTCTGATTATACCAAGAATTAAAAATCAAAGTATTCTTACTAAAAAATACTTTTGGGGCAGCTAAGTAGCCCTAGAGTCAGGAGAATCTGAGTTCAAATACAGCCTCAGAAACTTACTAGCTTTGTGATCTTGGGCAACTCAGTCCCAATTGCTTCCCCCCAAAAAAGAAATAAGAGATATACTTTCAAGCTGATTTCTCCAAACCCTGTGAAACCCCCTGATTCTGACCTCCCTATAGATTCTGTCTCCCTCCCACCTTCAGGCTCTCAATTCATAATTCTGGCCTTTTCTAGCACATAAACTCCCTTTATTCTTGGTACCCAGGGAAAGAGAGAAAGGAAGTGTTACAGGCACTACAGCTCTGCTAATTCAGTGGGATTAGCCAGGTGTGACCTCAGACAAATAGAACTAAAGACAAGTAGGGGGAAAGGGGAAAAGAGAGAGAGACAGAGACAGAGAGAAAGAGACAGACAGACAGACAGAGAGACAGAGCGAGCTCACCCAGAGAAGGACGGCCACTGGGAGAGAAGTGGGCCTTCCCCCAGAGCTGGGGTGGGGTTGGTGTCGGTGCCATACTAGGTCACTGTCTGTTTCACATTGCCCATCTGTATGTCAGAAGGTCTGAGTTGCTCCCTCTTCATTGTCCTTTCCCCTAACTTTCTCCTTCCTTTGTTCTCACCTCCCTCTGGATGCCATGGTCGCCTGCTTGGGGTGCATCTTGGATGGGGCTCTGCTGGGTTGGGGGTCTCTCAAGGACAGGGGCTCCCCCAGCTCCAGGGCACCTGGAGGTGAGCATGGGCAGGAATGCCAAGGCCTGACCTGCCTCTGCATGTTGCTGGTGCTTTGTGGAATGACCTGGCTCCATTCCTCCTCCCCCTTACCACTTCCTATGCCATCTGCTCTGAGCGCTTCTTGCTTTTTCCTTACCCCCACAGGTGCCCTGGCAGTGCCTAGGCTGGGTTGGGTATTATCACCAGCCCTGCTGTGATGGGCATGTTATTCTAGGACTGGTCTTGTAGAGACTTAGTCTTTCTTCACTTGAGAAAGCAGCTACCTCTTTCTAACAGCTGTGTTCTATTAGGAAAAATAATGGGCTAAGAGTGGGGAGCCCTGTGTTGAGTCCTGTCTCTGCTTCATGTGTTCTAATTACTTAGTTTTCCTGTGCCTCAGTGTCCTTTTCTATAAAAATGGAAATGATCCTTTTGGGAGAACATTTTTGAGAGCAAAATGAAAAAAAAAATCTCTGTAAAAGAACTTTTGGAAAGTTATAAACTCACTGTACGAATGCAACAGATGACTGTATTTGCTTTATTATTGGTGGAGGTTCCACTTGGAAGCTTTTCATTGTCTAAGGGGTTCCTCCCCCTTATGCATGCACAGAGACCTTCTTTGTCTTTGGCTTCATGTTATAGTCCATGATTCATGTTGTGGTCCATTGATAGCCCTCTGCAAGAGAGAACGGAGAGCCAGCCAGCCTGAGAAGTTCACATAGAGATAACAGCTAGTGGTCATTGGACTAGCCTCACACTTTTTAAATAGGGGGCCAGTTCACTGTCCCTCAGACTGTGAGAGGGCCGGACTCTAGTAAAAACAAAAGCTCACACTCTGTCTCCGCCCCTCAGCCCATTTGCCATAACCCTGTGAGCTGCATAAACGTCCTCAGCGGGCTGCATCTGGCCAATGGGCCGTAGTTTGAGAACCCCTGGACTAGGCTTTTATGGGCGTTTTTCCTGGCATAGTTTATAAGCTGCTATTTCCTACATGGATTGCAGGCTGCAGACAAAACAAGTCATACAAAAAATAACCTTTTCCAGCCACTGGCCTTCTTATCTCTATGATAGCCTCTTCCCTGTGCCCAGCGTTCTTGAATGTCTATTCACCTTCTCCCCCATCATCATCATCCCAATGACAGTTGAGACAAAGTAATCTGGGGATGACTTGATGGCCCTGAATTATTTAATTCAGAAGTTTCCATTTTATTAGTGGTTTCCTTTGACCCAGAACTAATCACAGGCAACAAAGTAGCCTATTAGGAACTCAGTTTTATCCTTAATGCTAGTCAACAGAGATGTAGTTGAAGGAGACTCAGGAAGAAAAGAAGGGAAAAGCAGAAGTCATAAAAACCCTACAAGAATTTATCATCCCTGAGTCACCCCAAGCAGACTAGTTGTAGGTTTGACCTCAGAGTCTACTGCTGGGTGAACACGGAAGATTTCATAGGTAGATTTTTCCTCATCTTCTTAGAGTAGGGTTCTGGTTTATAGCTGAGGAAGTTTGATTGTATTCTTGGGACTCCCATCCATTCATCCATCCATCCATCCATCCATCCATCCATCCATCCATCCATCCATCCATTCATTCATCAAGTGTTTACTAGTCCCACAGTAGCTCTAGCCACAGGGTTTTGTTATAGTTAGGAGGGTCAAGTCCAGCCTTTATTCATTTAGCCATTGAAAGCACAGAAGGTTTCAGGATATTTTAGATGTATGGCATTTAACTCTGTGGGAATTAATCTTATCCTGCCTTTACTTTTCCATGAATCTGTTCGACAATGACTTAACTGAAGGGAGCTAGGATTTCTGGTCTTATTTGTTTGATTTTTGTCTTATGGACTTGACACTTATTCACCTAATTTGGGGGTCTTTCACATATTGTTTCAGGGACATTGTTTTGCAGACTTTGACAAACTTCTTTGGGTTCCTTTCCTCCCAGATCCATCATGTCTCATCATGGGTCCATCTTCCTCTTGCTTGGAAGTCGTTTGTGTGGCCATCGGGAAGGACACCCTATCTTCTGCCTTAGCACAATTTAATCTCTTCCCCACCATTTTCATAGAGTCTGAGAAATCTAGGTCTGAAAGAGACCTGAGGGTCATCCAACCAAACCTCCTATTTCATTGTAGTGGTATGCAAATGCTTGATCTCAGTTCCCTAGTTCCTTTGTTAGTCATAATGTCTTTCAGTCATGGAGGCATCCCCTTTATCCTCAACCTTCAAGAAGGAGATCTGCTAGTTGAAAAGTGTTTATGAGGGATTCTCCTGTGCTTGTTTTGAGTGTACAAGAAACAATTCCATCTTTTCTCTTCTTTTAAATAGCCTCTCTGATATCTAGTCTGTAACTTGATACAGCTTCATAAACCTTGACAAAAGGCCAGTTTCCTGCATAAGCTGCTCACTACTAGTATGGTCCGATCACCTTTTCTCTGCCATTTTTAAATCTTGCTTCCACTTGGGTGATGCTCATTTTTCTTTGAGAAATAGAATCCTTTGAGGTTTCCACATGGCCAAAAAGCGATGGGATAGGGGCAGCGAAAGGAGGTTGTAGATTCTTTTCACCTTGGAGAACCTCAAGAAGAGAACAGGTTATTATCTGGCCTGGGTAGATTGGTGGTGGGGGGTGCTTTTCTCCTGCCTAAAGGTGAATAAGTTCAATTTCCTTAACTATAAGAAATTTCTCCCAGCATTTTAGTTCTTGACCTTTCTCTGTAAACTGGGGTATGTGACAAAGGAAAAGGCTGGAGACAATTTTTTCCAGGAATTATGGAACATTATCACAGCTCCGGACCAATGTGAATATCCCTCACACCCAGAACAGGAAGCCAGTGAGAGGAATGACTTTTTGTGGCGCTAGCTGATAGTTGTATCTTGCTTAAGAGAAATTTCCATGGTGGATTGGAGGGGAAGTATCTTCAGTCTTTCCCCTTTTCTTTTTCTGATGATATCTGTTTTAGGAATAATCCCAAGAAGAAACTGGAGGATATGAAAGAGTCATCTCTTCCATGAACTACAAGGGAACCATTATGGATATTTGGCTTGATTACTGGAAGAGTGCCTCAGGCAATAATGTAAAAATTCCTTTGCCTATAGCTTTCCTTATGTCCTCTACTCTGAGTACCCATTATAGGGCACTGAGATTTAGAATTGAAAAGGATCTCAAAGCTCATCTTTTCCAACATCCCCCTTTTGTAGAAATTGAGACCTAGAGCAATTAAATTATTTGCCCCAAGATCTCACCAGTGGTAAACATAGAATGGAGGGAATCCAAGTCTTTAGACGTATAAAAGTCTATTGCAGTCTCTTTTCCTCTCCTCTAGGAAGTCCTAGGAACATCTAAGGCTCCCCCAGTTTGGAGGCCAAAGCACTACTAGAAGTTAGGCCATTGCTTTCTCTTGAGTATCTTTGCCTCTGTAGAAGATTAATTCCACCTGCATCTTTGCCAACTCCAGGACCTAAGTAGGGAGAGAGAAAAAAAAAGGGGGAGGGAAGGGAAGAAGGAGAGAAGAATAAGAAATATGAAAGTAGAAAGAAGATAAAGAAGAAGAAAGAAGAAGACAAAGACAAAGAAGAAGAAGAAAAAGAAGAGGAGGAGGAGGAGGAAGGGGGAGAGAAGAGAGGAGGCAAAAGAGAAAGAAGTGAGGGGGGGAGAGAATGAGTGGGTTGGTCTCTATGGATCCCTACTATAAGGCACCAGGGCTTCCCATCTTTTATCTGATAGACAGAGTATGGCCTTTTTTGTCCTTCAGATGTGGAGATTGCAAACTGCCTCTAGAGAAGCATCATGGCCTAGTAAATAAAGAACTGGACTTGGAATGGGAAGAAGTTGAGTTCAAGTCCTAATTGGTATTTTCCAGCTCTATAGTCCTCCTTAGTGCCCTAGACAGTCTTCACCAGTAGAGGAAATTATTGTCTGTTACTTTCCTGCACAAATGAAATAAAATTATAGGTCAAAACCTGTAACAAGCAGCCACAAGTGCAACAAGCAAAAACTGCTCTGATTCTTCTGGGGCCCATTCTGGCCCCAGAACTCAGGAACTGAAGCTAAGAAGGAGATCGTTCCCTTTGTCAGGGCTGGCTGGGGACTTTTGATCAAGATCATGTTCTGTTGGTTGCTCTCCTTTGGGTGGAGGCTGACTCCTGGTGAGGAGGGCAGAGAAATGGCCCAAAGGGTGCCTAGGAGTGACTCGGAGAGTGACATGCTCCTTTGGCACTTGGTTAGGCTGTTATTTGACTAGGCACAAAGATCAGGGACCAGAGTGCTGACACAAGCTGGGCTGACACATTCCCTCCCCACAAAGCTGTCATGACACTGATCTTTTGTTTCTGTTTCTGTTTTTTTGTTTTGTTTTGTTTCTTCTTCTAGTACACCTCCAGCATGAGAGCCAAATACCTCGCTACCAACCAACCTCGCCCTGACTCCAGCAGCGGGCATTAGACACCGATCGCAAATGTGCCAACTGCCCCTGTACCCCATGCTCCCTTGCCAAACCACTCTGCTTCCCTCCCTCCACTCCTCCTGATGCTGGCGCTGTACCTTCTGCTTCTGCTGCTCCCGGCATCTGGGACCCTGAGAGGCCAAGGACCACCAGGGAATGAACCCAGTGAGTGGGCAGGGGCTCCTGGGGCAGCCAAGGACTCACCTTCCAGTTACACGAGCTGCACAGGCCGCGGGCCCAGATTCATGTGCTTCTTCCATAAGCCAAACAGGAATATTAATAGATCAGTTTCCTACTCCTCTTCCTCTGCCTCATCCATCTCTGTCCCTTCTGCAGAAGGAAAGGATGCTTTGGAGGTCTGGGCCCTGGAGTGATTCCTAACGGTGCTTCTCTCATCATTCTGGACCAGCTTCAAGTTAGGAGGGCTTTGAGACCAGGGTGCCATTGTCCTGGTCAGGAAAACGGTCTCATATGCATCCTTTTGTGACCTAAACATACATGCACTGACTCAGATGTACACGTGCTCATGCTGACCAGAGAGATGCTCACTTTGACACATATTCTTTTGCCATCAAATATAAGTTCCTCTCACACCCATGAGGGGATCCATACACACTTTGTCTCTGTTTCCTGTCTGTCTCTCTCCCTCCTTCCCTGCCTCCCTCCCCCTCGCTCTCTCCTCCCTCTCCCTCCCCACCTCTCACACACACACACACACACACACACACACACACACACACACAAAATCCATGTTCCCCAGCTCACCAATTTTAGCTTCTTGTTAGAGGCCTTACTCCAGAAAGTTGGTCTCCATCTGTGGGGAGGTGGCTTGTGAGTCTCAGTAAGAACCTCTACCTCCCTTGCCCTTCAAAACCAAGGTCAATCTCTCACTGCCTTCTCTTTTCCCTTCCCTGGTTTTCACCTTTGTCTCCTGGGGCCTCTGAGACAAGAGTGTTTAAATTCCTTGACCATATTAGAGTGAGCATCAGGTGCCTGGTGCCAAACTGAAGGCGTGGGCCCTTCACTTCCCTGGCCTTCCCCCAATCCTGGGCTGCCCCTCTGCAGTGTCTCCTCTCCAGTGTGGTCATCCAGAATCTACCAAGAGTCAGCAGGAGCTGGCCATCCACCTTGGTGCCAAATTCCCTCTAGCAAAATACTTGCCAGCTTTTTTTTTTTTTTTCCCTTTTTTTTGCACTAATCACATTTGTAATCTCTAGGCAGAACACTCGAATGATTTTCCAGAGATATGGGCCAGATGAAAGATCCTTAGAGTGTAGTGGTTGCTGCTGATCTATTTCCCTGCTCCCCTCCTCTTTTTTTTTTTTTTTTTACTTTTTAAAACCAGGAATAGAAGCATTGCTCTCCCAGAGATTCAGGTCCCTGCTTCTCTAGCCTCTGTTTGCATCAGAAACAGAAAGCCAAGGACTCATGAGCCAGCTGTGAAATGGGGACTCTGTTTCCTCACTCCTCCTTCTCTTCCTGGCTCTAACTACTAATCCCACATGTCCCTGGACTCCATGCAAATCATTGGCCTGAATGGCAGAGAGGAGCAGGGCCAGGACCAGTGGCTTTGATGGTAGCTTGAGTCCAAGGCTCCTTGCTCCTAGAAGAGATAGTTCAGCCAGGCCGTCATCTCTCCACGTGCGCCCCTTCCTCGTCCAGAAGCGTTACTCACACTGAGGTTTCCAGCGTGGAGAAAGCAACACATCTGGATACATGGAGGAAGGAGAGAGTTTGGCCTTCTACTGATGGGGTAAAATTGTTTCAGCAAAGTGCTCAAGAGAGAGGAGCAGCCATGATGTTCTTTGTTCAGAGATTCTATGAGCAGTCTGCCTCCAACCAGTCCTGGTCATTTCAGCCATTCTGAATGGCCTCTCCGTAGTTGCCCTGTAGACCTGAGAGAAGAGTGTCCCACAAAACAGCTGAACAAGCATCTGAGTTCCTTGGTTTGAAGAATAAGCGAGGGCTGGCCACTGAAGCTCTGTGTCTCAGTCTCCCTGTCTGTGAAATGGGAATGAGACATCTACCATAACGTACTTGCTGCCTCAGTGTACAGAATATTTGTGGCACATTATGAGTCTACTATTCTGCCTTCCTTCTCCTTTTTGCCAGAAAGATCTCCCTTCCTTCTGTCCCAGATCCAGTCCCTTATATCATCTACCTACTTGGCAAATTATTTACCAGAGATTTATATAAGGTGTCTGGGCCCAAAAAGCCTAGAATAGATCCAAAGCATCAAGGCCAGGATTTGGTCACTGACCACTGAGTGGGAGGAGCTATGGACTTTCAGGGTTGGGGACCATGCCTGAGTCCCAGCTATTACAGGCCACAGGGAGCCTTAAGTAAAGTTTTGTGTAGTGAAGAGAATAAACATCAACTATAAGTTCATATGATTTGGTCCTTTCTGTGGAAGGCGGGTGAAAGGACCCACATTCCCGTTTCTATGGAAATGACCAATGCTGACATTTTCCTGGGCTGTTTTAAACTCTTTCCTCACCTATCTGTATACCCCCATCCCTCATTTTTGGGGATTTGAGTCATATTAGAACAACCATTCTCAAAATATGGTCTGGGGACCTCACAGGATCCTCAAAAAAAACTTTTCATTTCTCCAAAATGTTTTAATTTTTAACATGGGTGATCATCCATAGATGTAACCCATATATGAACAAAAGTTCTTTGGAGGGAGACCTTAGTAATTTTTAAGAAAATTGTAAGAGGATCCTCAGACCTGCTGGGCCTAAAAGAACAAGGGAGGATCACAATGCTTTCTCCTTTTCTGACAACAAGGAAGTTCCTAGGATGCAAAGGGGTTGGCATAGCCTGTCTAGAGAAGGATGTAAGGGTCTTTAGTTTCATGGCAGCAACAGGAAGATGAGAGTCCCATGTGGAGCCAGGTTTTAAGTGACCAAAGCCCTATCAACTACCCGTCACTGAGAGCTGTGACTACATGCTGTCCCTCTTCCCCTTCACACACACACACATACACGCACACACCTGATGACTCAAAAAGGAAGCAGGCAGGGCAATCTCTCCAGAGACCTCAGCTCCTTAATGCACAGGACAAAACCACCTCTGGAATGAAGTCCCTGGAAATGGAGGTTGTGCTTCAGAGGCCAGAAGAGAGAAATCGGTTCATCAGGGGAGAAATCAACTTATACCATGATGATGTGGTCCACCTCTTCTTAGACTTGCTCCAAAGTCTGTCAGGCTAGGAAGAGGCGAGCCAAGGCAACAGCACAACCACCTAGAATCAGCTAGTGGTCCTCCAGCACCACTGAGAACCTCAGGAGGTACCTGGAAAGCAGATCCTTTTATTCAGCCCCTCCTCTGACTTCAGACTCCTTCAGGAAAGGGACTGTGGTTTTCTAAGCCTAGCGAGATGTCCATTTCCCCAGGGGATGCTGCTATAGCTCCCAGTTCCCTTCCAGCATTCCTAGAAGTGGAGTTAGGAGCAAGGCAAGAATTTCCTGTTGGTTCATCTGGACCTTTTTTTTTTTTTTTAACCACTTATGAGCTGCTGGCCTGGCATCTCTGGACCACAGACAGTCTCCTGGACATTATCACTAAGACATCTCGGAAGCTGCCGTCAGGAACTTCCTTCCTCTGTGTGAAACATCTCTAGTTTCCTCTCTTCCCGTCTATCCTGCATTCTGGACATAGATGTGACTGAGCCTAGCTGTCTCTATGTCTTTTTTTTTTTTTAGAAGCACAAATATTAATTATCAGCTTTGTTTGGTATGTTTGGTTCTTTTTTCCTCATGAGCAAAAAACAAAAAAAAAAACAAAAAAAAGAAAAGAAAAATGAATTAAAAAAAGCCACCACTGATCAGACCAATCTCCCACAAAACAAGCAAAAAACAAAAAACCCTCCAGTTCAGGGAGGGTTGGGGGCCTGTGGACTTTTTTCCCAAGCACATGGACATCTCCACAATGTGAATGTAAATAGCATGTCGAACTCCTGGGTCCAGTGTTCAAGACTGCATTGTACTCGTTAAAAGAAATCAAACTCCAGATTTGGCTGTGAATTTCTCGTGCTGTCTTGGGAATCTTTAACTGTAGTGTTTGTATCCTGTCTGTAATCTTTTAACTTAGTTAATTTTACTTGCCTATATGGAAAAGAAAAAAAAAGGGGTTCAAACCGAAAACTCAGCACTTGGAATGGGGCTTTTGCAATACCTTATTAGCATCCTAGGCAGACAAAGTGTCTTGGGCTGCTACCTTAGATTGGTTTGAATTGTTTTTAACCCATCCCCCCCCACCACCACGTTCCTTTGCTCCTCTCAGACCCCAACCTGACTTCTAAATATGAGTTTTCTTTATCCTAGAAGTGAATGTGTCTTCCTTCTGTCCCATGGAACTGATTCTATGGCCATTGTGTGGTGGGGTAAAGAGAAGTAGTTCTAGGGCTGTAACAAAGGCAAGCGGTTGGGGCTTTCCCCCAAGGCTCTAAGCTTTAGAGGGTGCCAAAAAATTATCCCAGGATCCTTCTTCCTGATGACTGCCCCTCAATTAAGGTAATCTTTCCCCATATCAGAGACAAACAATTCTAGTCATGTCTATGATATTCTCAGTATATCATTCCTTCTCCTCCTACCCAACCAGAAGGAACCAGGCAGTCACAGACTCCCGTGCTTCACTGTGGACACCCAATAGTCTTAGACTGATCCTGGTGTAAAAGAAAGTATCCCAGTTCTCCCTTTAGGGTAGAAATCTTTTTATCTGATTTCAGCTCGAGAAGCAACATAAAAATGGAGAAGGGAAAGCCTGGGAGGGAGTTTTGATTATCTCTATCTGGACTTTGGGAATAAAAAGTATTAAGGGGTCCAGTATGAGGGAGGAGAGAATCACTGAGTTATATGCAGCATGTACTTAGGAATGCTGGGCTATGATGAGAAATAGGAGTGGTTCTGAATAAGCCCAGATTTCTTCCAGTGAGGGAGAGAGCAGGGATTGCTCTGGTCCTCTCGCTCTTTCCCTAGTAACTCACTAGGCTGAGAGAAGACAGAGGTTTCCCTGTCCTTCTCGGTCCCTCCCTGGAGTGAATTCTGCCTTTGTCCCCCAGCTTGGCTCAGAAAGATTGTAGCCCAACTCAAGGAAAAGTTTGCTTCCCAACAAACCTGATGGCCTTACCATCCCCTAACTCATATGTTGCTTCTTGCTCCAAAGTCTCCCTAATGGGTGGAGGGATGTCGTTGAATGTCTTAGACCCCAGAATGACCCTTCTTGAGTAATTGTCCAGGATCACTGGAGGATCTCCACCCTCAAACACAATTTGGTTTTGTTCTGATTAAGTTCTTGGAGTAAGGGAGTTTGTAGAACAACATATTCTCCATTGGTCCCAGCAACTGATCTTCATGACTTTGCCATAAAGGCAGAGGTCGACTGCTGGAAACAGTACAGGATGCAGAAGGAGAAGGACGCCATTCCTACTCCCTTTGACTTTGAGGGCAGGGAGGTGGGAGGGTGGACACACATCCCTGAGGACTGCCCCTTACCCATCTCACTATGCAATTCCAAAACAGCATTTTCCTTCCAGACCCCAAGCCCCATCAATGGATGCCTCTCTTGACCCCAATCAGCTACCAGGGACCCCCTCAGAGGCCAGACCCCAAGCTCAAGGCCACGGAGAACAGCTTCTCTGACAAGAGGGTGGTAGTGGGTCTTGACTGGTCATCTTGATCTTGAGCCTTTTGTACTGATCTTGTTTTGTTGTGTTTTTAACCATAATGGTTGTATATCATACCACTTTATATGCGTTATATATAATATATAAATATATGTTTTGTTTTTTTTTTGTTTGTTTGTTTTTTAAGAAAATGCTCAATTTCCTAGATTTTTTTCTCCTGCAAGTCCCTAAACTTGCCCCAACATGTTTTTAAATTGTGAGGGTTGAACTAAGGCTTGAACCTGTTCTTGTATTTTTTTTCCTTTAACCTTGGTAGTTTCATGGATGTACTGTAGCTATTTTTTACTGGATTTTTTGGTTGATTTCTTTTTGTTTTATTTTTTTCTTTTTCTTTTTTTTTTTTTGGCAAATACTAAAAACAATCTTTTCAATGTAATTTCTGTGGTTTCTATTCAGCTTGGGTTTAATGTTTTAAAATAAACAAGTGAAAGAAATAAGCCGTCTCCTTTTCTTAAATGATCTCCTTTTGCTTCTTGATGGTATAGAAGATGACTAGAGAAAGCTCCAGCTAGTTTCCCCAAAAACAGAATGGATAGAAAGACCCAGCTCTGAATTTCAGTATTTGCTTATTAGTGAACTAGACAACTTAGATCTAATCTTTTGGGCCTGCATTTACACAAAGATTCAAGAAATGAGTAAAACCTGAAGGAAAAAAAAAAAAAAAGGACTAAACTGTGAGATCGAATTCATTTCTACCAGTGTTTCTCACTTTGTGCCCAAGAAGATATTTGCCATACCTTCAGATTTTCCCAGTTGCAGGGATGACTGACTGATGAGTGAAGAATGTTAGATTTGAAATCAGGCAGACCCTGAATTTAATGTTGCACTACAATGGCTCTCATGGTATCCCATTGCCCTTGTGCAATTGGCAAAAAGAGGTAGGGTCCGAAGATCTCCAAGATCTTTCCTAGCTCTAAACATATATATGTATGTATGTATATAATTTTCTTGAATCTGAATTACTCCAGATAGCCTCTCCCATCTACTCCCATCTCCTAGGCCCCAGAATGTGGTACAAATAAGCACAATGATACACATAGGTGAGTACAAAAGAGAAGAGTCCCAACCCCAATCATCCTTCACAGTTACTGCCTTTGGATCCTGGGTGGGATTTTTGTTTTAGCACCATGTCCAAAGCATTGTGGATACTAAAGAAAGAGATGAAAATTGTGATATAATTGTTGTAAATGGTTTTAGGAAACAGACCAGAGAAACCAGAAAAAAAAAAAAATCTGGGCTGGTATGTGAAGATGAACATGTAAAAAAGTTCTTCATTCCAGTGAAAACAAAGGTCCAGTACCTTCCCTGGGGTCTAAAAAGCTTGGAATATTACAAGTCTCTAAAAATCATTACAGCTATGGTTACAAAAGTGGGGAGCAAGGACCTTTTCGAAATTTGAAAAAGATAATCATAGGACAAATAAAAAGAGGTACAACATTTACACAGTACATTACACAGTCCTCTCCTCTTTGCCTCTCTTAGAACAGATTAGGGTATATAGAGAGCTATTCAGGGTATTCTTAAAGTCTTGGTGCAGTCTTAAACTATCAAAGCTTAAAACTTCACTAACACCTTTGGGACACTGTGTTTGAGTGTGAGAATGTATATATGTACATAACATATAATATATAGGTATCCCATACATTCTGTATGTGTAAACACATACATGCATGTACTTTTACCCTATACTATGCATGTGAGTATACTCTACATATTTATACTATAGTGTAAACCATATAAATATTTATATACACACATACATGTTATAGGTATATACATACACACATATACATTAGGCTGAAAGTCTACTGTGAAAGGATTAAAAATGGAACACTGATTGTAATGAATAAATTTGACCTTGGGGAAATGTTGGGAAAGTGAACCTCCCTTGCAGAGGTGGATTGTGGATGTGAAATCTTGCCTTCCCAATCAATTGATAACCATGTATTAAATGTATACTATGGGCAAGACACAATAGATGTTAGTTTTGTTGAAATGCTTCCCCCCTTTCTTATTCTTTGTCATACTTATTCCATATTTTCAAAGAGCTTACAATCTTGAAAAAGAGTTGGGATACCTATGACCATATTTCAAAGAAAGAGTAGTAGCTCTCAGTAGTACAATCATCCACGTCTGAAAGACTTATAAAAATCCTATCCCTACCCAAAGAAGGAACTGATTATGTCTGAATATAGACTGAAGCATTTCTCTTTTTCTTTCTTTCTTTCTTTCTTTCTTTCTTTCTTTCTTTCTTTCTTTCTTTCTTTCTTTCTTTCTTTCTTTCTTTCTTTCTTTCTTTCTTTCTTTCTCTCTTTCTCTCTTTCTTTCTCTCTCTCTCTCTCTCTCTCTCTCTCTCTCTCTCTCTCTCTCTTTCCCTCCTCCCTTTCTCTGTCTCTGTGTCTCTCTATGTTTCTGTCTCTCCCTCCCTCCCCCCCTCTATTTGTCTCTCTGTCTTTCTCTTTTAACTTAATTTTCTTGAAGGTTTTAAAATTAAATCTGTGTTTTTTCCCACAACTTTTATGGAAATATTTTGCATATTTTCACATGTGTTTTCTTAATTATAGATGGGAATAAGGGAGAGAAATTAGAATCCAAAAATTTTAAAGACTAATGTAAAATATTTTGAATGCAACTTGGGAAAAATTAAATAAATATTACAAACAAATAATATTCCATTTTTAATTCTTTCCCAATAGACTTTCTAATAAATATATGCATATGTGTATGTGTGTACCTATAACATATATGTGTGTACATGAACATTCACTTATACTGTAGCATAAATACTTTTTTATGTTAAATATATATTATAAATGAATAAATATTATAAAGAGTAATAGCTTTGGAGTTAAAGAACATGGGTTTAAATCTGGCTTATTTACTTAAAATAGATCATGTTGATTATGGGCAAGTCACCTAATTTCTTAATTTACAAAACAAGAGGGTTGTCTTAGATGTTCAAAAGTCATAGTCCTCTGAACTCTGAGGCCATAGGCAAGTCATTTCCCTTCCTTTGGGGTTCTGTGTCCTCCTCTGTGAAATGGAGAAGCGGGGGTAGATATGTGATTTCTGTTTTCTTTTCCAGTCCTACCAGTCTACATTCTAATATACGGAGTGATTTAGCTACAGACTTAGAATAAATATGGCGGTAGTGCCAGAGGACTGGTTGACTTTCTTGTCAGGGTAGGCAAGGACAGGCAAAGAAATCCAGGTGTTAATGGCGTCCTCTGAGCCTCTGGTGAATTTGATGAAGCCAAATGACAAATGAGAAAAGCCAGAGAAGGGCGTCCCGACATTCATCATTGCCACAGAGACAACGCCTGACATTCCCTGAGTGGTTAGTCTCAAAAGTTTCCACCAGGTGGCAGCAATGGCTTGTGCTTCAGAAGGTCTGCCCTGGACCACTCTGAGTGGTGTGGATGATGGCATTTCGGAACCACTCTCAGATGCCCCTTGCACCCAGGTCCTACCTCCAGACTCACTATGGAGCCTGGGATTCCCTCTCTGATATACCTTGTTTTGAGTCCTTTTATTATACTTGTTAATTGGGAAAGGAAGGAAGATAAACCAGTCCTCTCTCTGAGAGAAATCAGTCTACTAAATTAGCTGCTATCTTGGGAGAGATGGGATATCTCATGATATTGATAAGAGTATTGACAAGAGGGATCAGAATGAGTGTGGCTGAGACCATCTTCCTGGCCCTCTAACCCTGAGACAAAGCTGTATAAGGATCAGAGCTTGGTAGCACAAACACATTCCCTTCTCTAGTCACTCAGGTTCCAGGACTCCATTGGTTACTGCCTTGACCATTGCCCAGGACGAGGGACTACTCCCCACCTGCCCCTCCATTGAGTCCCAAATGGTACTTTCTACCTCTTATTCAGGGATTGGCCATCAAATCCATATTATTGTAAAGAATGGAGCAACTTAATTCTCTGTAACTCCACTCAGAAACCTGGAAACTACATATATTTTGTATTTATCTCTGTGCATGCTATTTACCCCAGTCCAATGTAAACTCCTTGAGGACAGGGTTTGGTTGTTTTGTTTGTCTTTGTTTCTCTCACCCTCACCTAGCAAATCCCTAGTATATAGCAGTCACTTAATACTTGATGAGGGAGAGGAAAGAGCTGGAGGTCGAGTCATGATCCGCATTGCTGAGTAAGCCAAACATGAAGAAACTGGGATTCCTTAAACTAAACTAGGATATAGTCATAATCTTATCTGCCTACCCAGCTTATAATAAGAATAAATGGGAAGCTCTCATTTTCCTCAGTCAGCAATATTTGTAAAGAATTTGTTGTGTACCAGACATTGGGAGACAAAAATGAAAGAGTCTGACCTTCAAGGAGCTGACATGCTAACAGAAGATCTATATTTATATGTAAAATAAATACAGGGTCAAAATACAATAAAACACAAAACCAAAAATTCAGCATGAGCCCAATTAATAAATGAGCTTATAAAGGATATGTTAGTTGCAAAAGGAAGAAATGAGAAAAATCAGCCCTCTTTCCTAAGAGAAATCATAAAAATCATACTAAACTAACTGCCATCTTGAGAGGGAAAAGGGATATGAACAAGCAATTTTTTTTGTTTGTTTTTTTTTGCCATTTCTTTTTTTTAATTTAGAATTTTTTTCACAGTATATATGCATGAGTAATTTTAAAAATAATATTATCCCTTGTATTCATTTTTCCAAATTATCTCCCCCTCCTTCCATTCCCTCCCCCCGATGACAGGCAATCCCATACATTTTACATGTGTTACAATAAAACCTAGATACAATATATGTGTGTAAATACCATTTTCTGAACAAGCAATTTTTAAGGAAGAACTCTAAGCAATCAATAGCCATGAAGAAAAAAAAATGCTCTAAATCACTAACATTAGAAAACTTCAAAATAAAGTTACTCTTAAGATTCCATAGCATTCTCATCATATTAGCAAAGTTGATGAAAAAAGGAAAATGGTAAATGCTAGAGGGGGCTGAAAAAAAGGTGCATTTCTGCACCATTAGTAGAGTTGAGAATTGGGTTAGTTATTCTGGAAATCAATTTGGAAGCATGCATCAAAAATTAGTAAGCTGTGCATACTCATGGATCCAGCAATACCACTACTCGGTCTATATCTCAAAGAAATGATAAAAAAAGGAAAAGGACTTAAAAATATAAAAATATTCTTAGCAAGGTTTTTTGTGGTCAAATAAATGGAAACTAAAAGGATGCTCATCAATTAGAAAATAGCTGAATAAACTTTGGTATACAAATATAATGAAATACTATCACGTTAAATGAAATTATGAAAGGAATGGTTTCAGGGATATCTGGAAAGACTTGTTTGAAATGAAACAAACTAAATGAGCAAAACTAGGACTACAATATATACAATAAAACATCGGAAATACAACTTTGAAGTTAAGAACTCTGATCAATGCAATGACCAAACACAATCCTAGGTAATGAACTATGCTTGAGATGTATAATTTGATGATACTTATATGTTGTGAGAGGTTCTGCTCTTTCCCAATCCTTAGCCCTAAAAGAGAAAAAAAATGGGAGAAAATGAAAATAGATTTTTGCTCATTTAAAAAATATATATGTTAAGATCAGAAAGAAAAAATACTCTGTCATCTCCTTTTCCACATGGCTAGGCAAAGGGATTTTTAAAAACGAGGTGCTAGAGTTATAAAATGCTGTGCCAATGATTGGCTGAGGACTAAATGATAGCAGCGTAACTTCTCCAATAAAGAAGCATTAAAATCTCTTTACATAAAGAGAGAAATAGATACTTACCACTAGGTGGCACCAGGGGCTTAGTGGGAAATTACTACACAGATGTGTCAAGAGCTCTCCAGCAGGACCATGGGCTCGACCTCAGGTCTGGACTGGATGAAGGCTAAAATGAACCAGTTTTGGACCTTGGACTCCAGTGATCTTCTGATAGTTTTTCAGAGTGTCCATCAACAGAAATTTGGTCCTAAAGCTTTCAGCTTTCACTCTTTGCTCATTTTTCCTGATTATTGAACCCCCAAATCTATGCTCTTTAGAACTGCTTGGCTTCTTGGGTTCGCCTGTCCTTAATCACATCCCTTCTTATGCTGAGGCAGGGTGATGCAGTAAAGATAGCCTTGACCTAGGAGTAGTGAAATTGAAAGTTACAGGATCTGAGTTCAAATCCCAGCTCTGCCATTTCCTTACCTTGTGATCTTGGGGAAACAACCACCAAAAAATGGCATCTCCCAAGTACTAAATGATGGGTGGCCTTTGAGTCCTAGAAGAAAGTTTATTTTCCTCACACATTAGAGGCTTTTAAACCTTAGAGGTTATTTCCAAATGTTCTAAATTTAAGGATCATGAATGTATTTTTGAAAATATTTTGATTAGTCTTTGAATCTTATTGGCTTTCTTTCTAATCTTATAAGATTATGTTTTATTTATTTATTTATTTTTAATTGAAAACAAAGTCACTTTATTATATTTTTTGACAGTATATATGCATGAGTAATTTTTTTTTATAACATTATCCCTTGTAATCATTTTTCCAAGTTATCCCCTCCCTCCCCTAGATGACAGGCAATCCCTATATGTTGTTTTATGCATTTAAAAACATTCTAAGGAGTCTGCAGGCTTTACCAGACTACCAAAAGAGTTCACAACACCAAAAAAAAAGTTTAAAACTCCTGACCTGGCTTTCTGATCATCCTCTTTTTGTTTTTAGGAAAAAAGAATAAAGTAAAAAGTGCACAGGGAACGGATCCAGCCATTCTGGAGAGCAATTTGAAACTATGTTCAAAAAGGTATCATACTTGCATACCATTGACCCATCAGTGTTTCTATTAGGTCTATATCCCAAAGAAATCTTAAAGAAGGGAAAGGACCCATATGTGCAAAAATGTTTGTGGCAGCCCTCTTTGTAGTGGCAAGGAACTGGAAACTGAGTGGATGCCCATCAATTGGGGAATGGCTGAACAAGTTATAGTATATGAATGTTAGGGAATATTATTGTTCTATAAGAAATGTTCAGGAGAATGATTTTAGAAAGGCCTGAAGAGACTTACATGAACTGATGGTAAATGAAGTGAAAAGAACCAAGAGATCATTATACACAGCAATATTAACATTATAGGATGAATTCTGATGAATGTGACTCTTTTCAGCAATGAGATGATTGGTGCCAATTCCAATGATCTTCTGCTGAAGAGAGCCGTCTACACCCAGAGAGAGGACTCTATGGGGACTGAATGTGGACCATAACATAACATTCTCACTTGTTTTGTTGTTGTTTGCTTGCATTTTGTTTCCTTACTCATTTACTTTCTTTTTTGATCCGTTTTCTCTTGTGCAGCAAGAGAATTGTATAAATATATTTATACATATTGGATTTAACATATTTTAACATGTTTAACATATATTGGATTGCTTGCCATCTAGGGAAGGGGGTGAGGAGAAGGAGGAGAAAAATCTGAAACACAAGGCTATGCAAGGGTCAATGTTGTCAAATTATCTATGTATATGTTTTGAAAATAAAATGTTTTATTAATAGAAAAAAAAGAAAAAAGTACACAATAGGGAACAAAAGAGAACCTATAAGAAAGAAAAGAAAATGTGTACAGTTATGAATACAATGTCTTTTCTTATTGCATAGCTTTCTTAAAATAGAAATTTATTGTTACATATTTAGAATCCTTCCTTATGTTTTGCTGGGCACATGACATATTTTTCCACTTTGTTTTTTATTATTTTTCAATTAAGTTTTAAATAAATTAATTTTTAAAAATCATTTTCATCACCAGAATTTTAACCAGTATTCTTCCCCCATCCTCTCCCAAAGAGCTTTCTCATAAAAGAAGTGATTTTTATTAAAAGAAGAGGAAAGTCAACATAATTGATCAACATATCAAAAAAAATCTGCAAAATGCCACCACTATGAGCCTCTCCCAAAGAAGTAAGATAGACATCTCCTTCATTTTAGAGGTAAGAAAAGGAAGCCCCTGGAGGTGACCCAGCTAATGAGTATTAGAGTTAAGATTTGAATCTATATCTCCTAATTAGATACAGTGGTTTTTGGACCAAAATTAGATACCTCTCTCATCAATGATAGGAAATTGCACCTTTGAATTCCTCTGTGGTATACCAATACCTTCTCTGAATATATCAGTTTAGAGAGCTGCCTAGAGCACCAAAAGGATAACAGATTTGCTCATGGATGGTACAGTCAGTGAGAGTCAAGAACCCAGTCTTCTTGCCTTGGAGGCCATGGCTGGCTCTCTGTCCACTAAGTTATGCTGTCTCACCTCTTGAAGGCTGCAGATTCTCAGAAGAGGAAGAGGAGGAAGAGGAGGAGAAAGGGAAAGGAGGAAGAAAAATTGTCAAGAATGTTTTCATTTTTTAATCTTTGTACACCCAGTACTTAGCATAGTACCTGGCACATAGGAGGCCTTTTATAAATGCCGGTTTAATTGAATGGACTAGAAAACTACTAATTATCTAAAAAATCAGATTTAAAGGTTACCTTCAAACTCCTATTCAAATTAAGGAAAATCACTTCTTTACAGATTATCTATAGCCTGATTTGCGGAGAGGTTCAGGGAAGCCAAACTAATAATAACAAGAGGGGCAGCTAGGTGGCTCAGTGGATACAACACCAGCTCCAAAGTCAGGAGGATCTGAGTTCAAATTTGACCTCAGAAACTTAATTTAACACTTCCTAGCTGTGTGACCGTGGACAAGTCACTTAACCCCAATTGTCTCAGGGGAAAAAATAATGACAAGCCAGCATAGCAGATGATGAAAGGGTATCAGAGTTAGGAAGAATTGGCTATGACACATGCTGGCTATATAATTTTGGACAAGTCACTCAAATTCTTATTACCTTAGGCAATTGTTTTTAAAAAGAAGATGGAAAAGGGAAGAAAGAAAGAAAAAAATGGAGGTAGAGGAGAAGGAGGAGGAGAAGAAGAGGAGGAAAAAGAGGAAGAGAAGAGAAAGGGAAGTGAGGAAGAAAAAAAGAAAGAGAGAAAGAAAGAAAGACACAGAAGGAGGGAGACAGAGAGGAAGGAAGGAAAGAAAGAAAGGAAAAGAAGGAAGGGTGAGGGAGGAAAGGAAGGAAGGAAAAGGGAAAAAAAAAAAGAATGCAGATTTACAGTGAGTTTCTAAGTGGAGGTGCATATTCTAATGAATTCACAGGCCAGTCCAAAACCACAAAAATAAGCAACTTGCATTTCTATAGGGTTACAAAATTTCTAAAGTACATCAACTTCAATCATGCTGTGAGATAAATAATATAACGTAGTTCCCATTTTGCAGATGAGAAAAGTGAGCCTTAGAGAGTTAAATACACAAGGCCAGTATCACAGATTTAGGAGGTATCTCAACTGGAATTCAAATGTGGGTTTCCTAACTTCAAGCACAGTTTCTTCTTGGAGTATGGCTGAGACCTCCAGGCTTGGGAGCCAAGTGACCTAGTTTATTCTTTCTCCTCAGACCCGAATTGGAACCATTTCCCAGGAAGCCACTTTGAGAGTAGGAAGTAGAAGGGGGTATATGGAGAGGGCAGCTGGCAGGAGCAGCAGTGGAGAATGTTGACTAGCTCAGATTAACCGTTTCTATTTGCAATGATTAACCTTAGTTTGGTGTGGAGTGAAAGAAGTTGCCAGGGCTTCAGCAAACACCTGCCCCTAGTTCTTTGCCAGCCCAGGAGGTGCAGGCTTGAGAAAGGCCATAGCAACACACGTCTAGAGCTTGAAGAAACCTTATGGCTCTGATTTTATTTTTATTATATTTTAAGTAGAGTCATTTTTGTCGTTATTGTTGAATTGTGTCTGACTCTTTGTGAGCCTATTTGGGATTTTCTTGGGAAAGATACTGGAGAGGTCTGCCATTTCCTTCTCCAGTCCATTTTGCAGATGGGGAAACTGAGGTAAACAGGGAAATACAGCTAGGAAGTGTCTAGAACTGGGTTTGAACTCAGATCTTCTTGCTCCATGACCACTATCCTATCCACTTTGCTACTTAGCAATATGGCAAAAACAATGCCCCCTCATGAAGGGCAGTTAATCGGTACATTAAATATAGTACCAGGCCTCAAGAAAATCCCAGTTGGGCTCAGAGAGTTGTATATAACCAAATCACAAGAATAGCTCCCTCATTTTACAAAAGGAAGCTTGAGAACCAGAAAGGAGATCGCATTTGAACCCAGCCCTTTGGTTCCAAATTTGTTGCTTTTTCTACTGTACCATAAACTAGGAAAGCAAGAGAGTTAGACCAAAAAGATCAGGCTGGGGTAGGGAAAAATTATTTTCTCTCTCTCCCATGCTCAATGCTTTGGTGAAAGATGAGGACAAACCCCTGGGGGAGATGATTGACAAGCTCACTTTCTGGGTCATTGTATTCTGAATGACAGCAGCTTGGCAAGAGTGGTCAGGATGGATAGTCCCTGACCTGGTCCTGCCCCAATCAGGGCTGGCTGATGGGAAGGCAGAGAAGAGGAAGCAGACTGAGAGAGAGATAGGGAACCCTCCTAAATTTCCATTTTTTCTGAACACCAGATTGTGATCCTTACTTAAAGGAGTATCCAGAAGGTCCATTTTGGCTCTTTGAATTTTAAACTATATTATAGAACTCACATGCAGCTAATACAAAATACTTTTGAATTGTTCAATAATAGACAGTAAATAACACCATCTGGCATTTCTATAGACTATCATGCTTTTTCCCCCCTTCAAAATGCTTATCTCAGCTTCCTCATTAGACAGTTAATACAAGCTGATGAGGGAGATGAAGCAAGTGCCAGAGTGTTCTTTCCATTTCCCAATACTGCAGATTACTTTGACCAGGTGTCCTAAAGTCTTGGAACTCCTACCCAGGCCCAGGGCCACTTTATCTAGGATGCCTGTGGTTGGCTATCCATGGGCTTCTCAGCCCTGGCAGTGCTATAAGGAATACAATTAAGACATCTGCTTAAAGGGAAAGAACATGAGGAGATGGACTAGGTCATCTCTAAGGCTCTCTTCTAACTCTCAAATTCTAGCTTTTTGTGGAGAGGCATTTCTCAAATCCCCAAAACCTGGGAAACTCTTCTTACCTTGCCAAAGATAGGATGAAGAACTTAAAGTGCACATTTTGGTGCGAAATGGGGGAGTCACTGAGCCTAAACCCAAGTGGTAGCTGGATGTGTAAGGGCAGTGCAGGGAGCTCTAAGTCTGGAGTCAAGAAGAATTGAGTTCAAAAGCACGTGATTATTAGCTACAAGATCTTGGGCAAAACACTCAGATTCCAGATGCTTCTGCTTCCCCACCTGTGAAATGGGGATAATTATATACTTATTATGAGGGAATCAAATGAGATGGTGCCTTGCATATAACAGATATTTAAGAAATGCTTGTTGTTCTCCCTATTTCCTTGATCTAACTATACTTGTATGCTAGAAAACAATTTTTCTCCCACTCCTCCAAGAATAGCTCTAGCCCAGGGGTTCTTAATCTGAGATCCATGAATTTTACATAGATGGACAGATAGAGATATATGGATATGGCTAGATATATCCATGCAGATGTGTGTATATGCATATGTGCATGTATACAAACACATATAGAGATGTGTATGCGTGTATTGAGTGGGTACATATGTATGTAGTATGTGTGAATGTATATATGTATATCCATCTAAGTGCTGACCTAGAGTCAGGCCTCCTCTTCCTGAGTTAAAATTTGGCTTCAGAGACTTACTATTAGTGTGACCCTTGACAAGTCACTTAGTTCTGTTTTCCTTTTTTTTTTTTTTTTTTTTTTTTTTTATTTAAAAAATGAGCTGGAGAAGGAAATGGCAAGCCATCCCAGTATCTTTATCAAGAAAACTGTAAAAGGGATCACAAAGAGTTGGACAAGACTGAAAAATGGTTAAATAATACAAAACACATGCACACACATACATTTAAATATAATATACACACAATGTGTGCATGTATGTATGCACACATATACACAATGCACATATGCATACATATAAATCTATTTTATTATCATTGATTTCCTTTGCAGTTCTATTTATTTTATTTTATACATTTAAAAACATTATCCTGAGAAGGGACGCATAGATTTGACAGAGTCTCTACAACATTATAAAACCCCCCCAAGATCCCCTGCTCTGGTCAAAGGCTTTTAAGGTCTAGGGTCAGTGCAAGCTCCTCCCCTGATCCAGACTTGGTAAACCTTGAGCCAGTTACTTTCCTTCCTTGTCTATTGATTTCCTCTTCTCAAAGTCTGTGATGCTAGAAAAGCAACTTCAGGCTGGAAATAACATCATCCTCCCTGACCAAGCTAGTTGGGACCAGAAGAAAAGCTGGCCAGGGCTGTGTCCTTTAGCTTCCCAGCCCAAGCCTCTCCCTGCCCCATTCATAGTTTATTATTAAAAAGCAAGTCCCCAGGGAACCTCCAGTAAATCTATGGCAATCTCTATTCCCCAGAAGCCTTTGCAGAGCTCCCCAAAATCCTCTTGCTTTTTCTTGAACCTCAGCCAGGAACTCTGGGTTAGAGGCTAAATAACATCAAAAAGTGTCAGGAGGGGGAAAGGGGAGGGGATTGTAAGGCAGTCCAGGATTTTTTTTTTCTTCCTTTTCTTTTTAAATGATTATTAAAATAATCAGACAACAAAGAGAAAGGAGACTTCCTGTCTTGGGCTGAGCTCTCTGAGTCAACACCACTTCCTGCATTTCATTAAGTAATCGGTTGACTAAAGGGGCTTCCCTCCCTCTTCTCAAGCTTTAAGCCAATGGTCTGATTTGCATTTTCATTTACAATGCAAATTGGGGGCAACAGGCCCAGGCTGCCAGGATTGGTGCCCCCAATTGCCAGGAATTGGCTTCCTACCACCTTGGAATACAAGCTTAGATTCAAAGAATGGCAGAGTTAGAAAGGGACTTGAGAGAGCCTCTAGAACAGGGATTTCTTAGCCTTTTCTGGGTCATGGACCCCTCAGGCAGGGTAAAGACTAAGGACTCCTTTTTAGAAGGATGTTTTTAAATATAAAAAATAAAAGAAAACCAGTTTTATTGAGATAGTTATTGAAATTTTTGAAAAAAAATTCATACTATCTAGGGAAAAACACCTGTTCTAGTCATGTTTTGGAATGGAGATCTTTTCAAGGGTCTTGAATTGTGGCTCCTTCCAGATCTATGATTTAAAAACCTAAAGAACAAGATCTTTGCCCAGGATCTTGCTTAGGACTTTGTCAAGGTAATGAGACTAATACTTAAACAATTGAGAGACATGCTGAAACATAGGAAAGGTAAAAATAAATCCACAGACATTTATAAAGTGCTTACTATATGTCAGTCACTCTGCTAAGTCCTAGACTAAAACAGAAAGCAAGGACAAAATAAGTCTTATTCTTGGGAAGTTTTTTGTCATTTAGCCATTTCAGTTATGCCCATGACCCAATTTGGGATTTTCTTGGCAGAGATATTGGAGTGGTTTGCCATTTCCTTCTCCAGCTCATTTCACAGATAAGGAAACTGAGGCAAACAGGATTAAGCCCAGGATCATTCAGCCAGAAAATGTTTGAAGTCAGATTTGAACTCAGGAATCATCTTGGCTTCAAATCTAGTATTCTATCCACTAAAGCACTTAGGAGCCCCCTCAGGAAACATGTATTAATTAATGGAAGAATCAAAAGATAAATAAGTATCTTTATATAAGATACATACAGAACAGAAGAAAGATAATCTTGGGGTGGAATGGGGAGAGCTCAACTTGTTATTTGAAAGTTGCATAGAAGAGAGTAATAGATGCCGATTGAAGAAGAGGAAGATTTCCCAGAAAAGATAAGACCTGAACTGAGCTTTGATGGATGTGTACGATTTGGCTAAGCAGAGAGATCTGGGTTGAGCATCCTTAGAGTAGTGAGAAGCATGAGCAAAGGACTAGTAGCAGGGTTTAAGTTAAGGATAGGGAAAGGAATTTCCTGACGGGAGTGGTAAGTCTCTTGGAGTAGAGAAGACAAAGATAAGGCTGGATATGTAAGAAAAGGTTACATTGTGAAGGATTTTGTTGATTGAGTGGGGCATTTTGGTTCCCATCAGCAATGGGGAGCCACTGAAGGTTATTGAGTAGGGGAGTGATGTGAAAGCACCTACTATAGGGCTTGGTTGTTTCAGAAAGGGGCAATGGTAGAGACATGGTATACAGAATAGGGAGGGAGCAAAAGGTAGATAATGATAATCCTATTATCTTCTGTTCTGGTCTGGTTTTTTGTGCTTTTGTATATCTATTTCTAGACCTTAGCACATAGTAAATGCTTCATGGATCCTTTTTTATTCATTCATTCATTCAAGGGGAAACTGGATTATCACTTTTTAGGTATGTTGTAGAAAAATTTCCTGCTCAGATAACTATATGACTTCTACAATGAAAAAAAAAAAGCATTTAATAAGCATCTACTATGTGCTAGGCAGTGTACTAAGTACTTCACCAATTTTATTTCTTATCAGATGAAATCATAGTTGTAACATGCTTAGTATTGTGCCTAGCACATAGTAGATTTATCATATAAGTAAACCTATAAGTAAGTGTAATATATAATTATATGCTATACACTATATATTATGTATGCTGTGTTACATTATATATAACATAAAGTATATAATATAAAAATATAATATATAATATTTCATTTGATTCTCACATTAGCTCTGGGAGGTAGGTGCTATTATTATTCCTATTTTATAGTTGAGGAAAATGAGACTGAGGCTGAATGGTCCAGGGTCACATGACTATTAAGTGTCCAAAGTAGGATTTAAATTTAAGTCTTGTTTACTGCTGGCTCTGTGCTCCATCCACTGTACTACCTTGCTGCCTAGTATGAGGAACCTTTCAATTCTGAATTTTGGTGATTCTATAAGTCTGGGACTACTCTGTGGGATGGATCTACAAGTAGAGTAGAGACTTTATTGGAAAATTTAAGGCTGTATAAGTTGATAGACTATGTCACACAACCTTTTCATGACTGACTGGCAAGATTTCTGGTGGTCTAGCTTGAAGACCTGCCATGATAGGGATCTCATTTTTTACTGAGGCAACCCATTCCACTTTTAGACACGTATGACGAGCTCATTCTACTTTAGTATATACATTTTGGGAGCTCCTTTGTTTACCCATGCATACCTGGGATAATGGGGATTCAGAAGGCAAGATGGCAGTTAGCTGCTAGGGTCTGGTGGTTTAAATAGCCTCAGTTTTCAATGTATAAACACTTTGGTGAATGCTGAAAGCAATGGATAGGAATGGAAACCACAGTCTATCCTGGAGTAGACTGCAAGCCAATCAAGGTTGGTCAGTTACTCTACAAGCATTTATTAAGTGCTTTATATGTGCTTTTCTGTGATTAAGCACAAAAATCTCAAAGAAAAGCAAAAATTACCCCTGCCCTCAAGAAGCTTACATTCTAAAGTGAACAAATAATACATAACTAGGTGAATACGGATGTATACAGGGTAGATAAAGCTAATCTCAGAGGAAAACATTAGGCTGTGTGTGTGTGTGTGTGTGTGTGTGTGTGTGTGTGTGTGTGTGTGTGTAAGTAAGTAAGTAAGTAAGTAAAGGATAGGAAAGGCCTTCTGTGAAGTGAAAAGAGTGAAAGGCATGAGGGATAAACCAGTGAAAAGATGCAAAGATGAAGTATTATGTCTAAAGAAAAGCTGGGTCACAGAGAATGTGAAGGGGATAAAAAAGTAAAAAGACTGAAAAGCAGAAAGGGATCAAAGTGAAGGAGTTTAAATGCCAAGCAGAAGATTATATTTGATATTGGAGGTAATAATAAGAAGCCACTGGAGATTGGGGAGTAGGATGTTGTTAGCCCTAAGCTTTAGAAAAATCATTTTTGTGCAAATTAAAGACAACTCTGAGGTGCCACTTCACATCTCTTTCTCAAAGTTGGCTAAAAATTGGCTAAAATGACAGGAAAAGATGATGATAAAAGACTGAAAGGGGATGTGGAAAGTAGGACACTGATGCCTTGTTGGTGGAGTTGTGAACTGATCCAACCATTTTGAAGAGTAATTTGGAACTATGCCCAAAGGTCTATCAAACTGTGCACACATTCAGCAGTGTCTCTACTGGGTCTGTTGTTCAAGAAGATAATAAAAAAGGAGAAAGGACCCACATGTGCAAAAAATGTTTATAGGAGCTCTTTTTATAGTGACTAGGAACTGGAAACTGAGTGGATACTCATCAGTTGGGGAATGGCTGAATATAAATTGTGGTATATGAATGTTATGGAATCCTATTGTTCTGTAAGAAACGACCAGCAGGATGATTTCAGAGAGTCCTGGAGAGACTTACATGAATTGATGCTGAGTGAAGTGAGCAGAACCAGATCATTGTACAAAGCAACAAGAAGATTATGTGTAATGATCAATTCTGATGGACATGGCTCTTTTCAACAATGAAGGGATTCAGGCCAATTCTAATAGACGTGTGATGTAAAGAGCCATCTGCATCCAGAGAGAGGACCATGGGGGACCGAATGTGGATCACAACATAATATTTTTACATTTGTTGTTGTTGTTTGCTTGATTTTTTTCTTTCATTTTTTTTATCTGAATTTTTTTGCACAGTGTGATGAATGTGGGAATTTGTTTAGAAGAATTGCACATATTTAACATATATTGCATTGCTTGTTGTCTTGGGGAAATGAGGAGGGAGGGAGAAAAATTGAAATGCAAGATTTTGCAAGGGTAAATGTTGAAAACTATCTTTGTATAATAAAAATAAATAGCTATTATTAAAAAATAAAAATTGGTCAGAAAAAGAAAAGGAAAATCATTTTTTAGCTGAGGATTAGATTGGATTAGAGTGGGGATTCCTTCAGCTTTCCTGGTATGAGGAAAGGAGACCCCTTCCCATGAAAGTGATCCATGAGAGGAGAGAAGGGGATACAGATATAAGAGATGTCTGAAGATGAAAAGGACAAATCTTTATAACAGAACAGATATATGTGGTAACTGTGAATGAGGAGGCAAGATTGACCCTGAGGTTGTAAGCCTATGGGACTGGGAGAATGGTGGTGCTCTTGAGAATGGTGGCCCATTCTCCTCCCTAACTGTATGGAGACAATAGTAATTACAATAGATATTTCCATAATGCTTTAAGGTTTGTAAAACTTGTTACTTACTTTATCTTACCTAAGCTTCATAGCAACCCTATAAGCTAGATAATATAGCCAAATAACTAGATCCAGGAACATATAAGCTCTGTGAGGTCATGGACTGTTTTGCATTTTGTCTTTGTGGGTACTCAATACTTTACTATTAAGTAGAGCAATAGATAGAATCTGGGCCTGGAGTCAGAAAGACCAAGTTTAAATCTAACCTCAGACACTTCCTAGCTGAATGTCTCTGGGCACTCACTTAACTGCTATTGGCCTCTGTTTCCCTAACTATAAAATGGGTATAATAATAGCACCTACCTCATTGGATTGTTGTGAGAACCAATGAGAACATATTTATAAAGTGTTTAAAGGTACCTAGCACATAGTAGTTACTATGCATGTTTGTTTCCTTCCTTTCTAAATCATTGTTAGGTTTCATTGAAACATTAATAATCGTGATAATGATTATATAACTTGAATCCAAACCTCCAAAAAATCCTATTGATAAGTATTTCTTAGATATTATGAGCATCATTTTAGCAGTCATAACTTCAGGTTAACAAGTGAACTACCTAATGACTCACAAAATAAACTTGATTATTAGTATTAATTGAAACATAAAATAAGGAGATGAATGTTTGTCAAAATGTTCGCCATCAGAGCCTAAATGGAAGAGGAATTCCCTAAAGACGGTGAAATTCTCTAATTATCTCATTTGCAGATGGCATTGTGATGATTTCATCAAGGCTTGGGAAATTACATATTCTCCTAAATTAATTCTATAACTATTCAAGTTATTTCACCCTAACTATCCATATATGAAAAACAAAGTGGATGAAAAATGTCTGTCATCCAGGTTATAATATGCAATTGGATGGACAATCCATAAAGCAGGCATTTCAGTAATTATACCTTGGAGAGAATCTCTGGATAAACAATTTCTGGTCTCAAAATCAGATTGAATAAAGGGAATAATTTTGATTGTCTTTGGAAAGCTATGCAGTGCTTTTAATGATCACAAGTTTCTACCATCTTCCTAACAACAATTCCAGTTTTGCTAGAGTCATGAGTTACTTCAGTATTTAAAATTGCTTGTCACTCAGAGGCTGTTACACCCTACCACTCAAGAATTTCACAAGAAAAAGATGGAAGAAACAGAAACAGAAGTTGGTGAGTCATATAGTGATAGTGAAAAATCACTTCCATTTAACATCAAGAGAAATCCCCTCCAGCTGTTTCCTCCAGGCACCTTAATCTTTCTTGGGTACTTTTTCTTCTGTTTTTTCCTTTCCTACTCCCTCCTCTTTCCTGCTCCTCACAGCCCCAGGTGCTAAAATCATAAACTATGAACCATGATCAAATCAATTCTGCCATTGTTCCTGGATGGGATATGTCAGCCTACTATCCCAAAGCCCCATTCACCATGCCTGTAACTTTTTGAACCAAAATGCCTCTTCTTGTCCACCACTCCCCTTTGTGAATAATATCCTCTTTTAGAATATAAAATCCCTTGAACCAAATCAATTCCAATAGAGCAGTAATGAATTGAATCAGCTACAACCAGTGAAAGAACTCTGGGAAACGAGTATGAACCACTTCATAGAATTCCCAATCCCTCTATTTTTGTCCACCTGCATTTTTGATTTCCTTCACAGGCTAATTGTACACTATTTCAAAGTCCTATTCTTTTTGTACAGTAAAATAACTGTATGGAGATGTATACATATATTGTATTTAACTTATACTTTAACATATTTAACATGTATTGGCCAACCTCTATCTGGGGGAAGGGGTGGGGGGAAGGAGGGGAAAAATTGGAACAAAAGGTTTTGCAATTGTCAATGCTGAAAAATTACTCATGCATATATCTTGTAAATAAAAAGCTATAATAAAAAAAAAAGAATAAGATCCTTGAGAGCAAGGCCTGCCTTTGCTTTTTTTTGTATTTGTATCCTCAGGACTTCTATGTATCAGAATTTTGTAGCCACAATGCTTATATGTAGAAAATATTTAATGTTTTTTTCTAGAACATTCATAGAGGAAGGCCTTTTATACTGAATGTGAAGGACTTAAGAGAGGATATAAATACATTTTGTACAGGATGATCAAGCATGGATGAATAGGTGGCAATTTTTACCATCCAGGGAAGTACCAATATTGATGAAATCACAGTTAAAAAGTAGCCATCTTTTGTGATGGCCACAAGACTTAATACTGGCAAAAACTTCTTAGGAAACCCAAAGAGAAGAGTTCAATTTTTTCAACAATAAAATAGGGATGATAACACCTCTATATAATCTGTCTTTTAAAAAAAATTAAAAGGGAGGCAACTAGATGACCCAGTGGATGGAGCACTGGCTCTGGAGTCAGGAGGATCTGAGTTTAAATCAAGACTCAGACACTTAATGCTTACTAGCTGAATGACATTGGGTAAGTCATTTAACCCCATCTGCCTTACAAAATTTTTTTAAAAGAATGAAACTGATGTTTAGAAAGAAGATCATACAGCTAGGAAATAGTAGAATGAGTCTGTTTTTCTGCCCACAATACTACCTTCTGTTACATTCAGTGGCTATTCAACCTTGATATTTTGGACCATGTCTTTCATCTAAGATAGGGAGTAAGAGATACAGCAAAGAAGTTATCTCTGGACCCATGTCTCTGTTATAACCAGCTTCTCAGATCCTGGCTCTAATATCCAAGGATTCTGAGTTATTGTCTAAGTCTTTAGTCTTTAAAACCAAGACTCAATTTTAAGTTGTGCTTGAGGGATGACTTGATGAACCAGTGAATAATGCATTAGGCATGGCAGACTTGAGTTCAAATCCTGACTCAGATACTTATTAGTTCTATCTGCCACAGATTCTAAACCAGGAAAGGGTGGTCATGATAACATTCCCCATTGTTTTTAGACCAAATAAGATATATAAGAAGTGGTTAATAAATGCTTGTTCCCTTTTTTTCCACTTAGGCAAAGGAATAATTTAAATGACTTCTCAAGGTAAATCTTCATATTCTTGAAAAAGCTCTTTGAATGGGAAGTTGAAAAAGGTAAGGACTCTTGAAGCCTGGATTCCATATCTATCACAATGAGAAAGTAATCCTTCCCCACAATCACCCACCTTATCCTATAGAGCCAGGATACAATCCAAAGGAAATCTATGAGAAGGAGAAGGGGATAAGTCTTAAGAACCAAATGCCTATAAGAGGAGATTAATGTTTATTTATTTATTGCCATATATATGCAGGAGCCTATATGTGTGAACAAGTGTGTTCAATTTTCACAGTGATTAGGAAATTATTTATGGTTTTATTGATTGTCTAGATTTAAGAAAGTAATGGAGAAAATGTTAAAAATGTAGACTAAATTCAAAAATTTTATTCAATGGTATTTAATTTTTCCAATTACTTGTAAAGATAGCTTTCAACACTAATTTTTTTTTTTGCAAGGTAATTGGGTTTAAGTGACTTGCCCAAGGTCACATAGAAAGTAAATGTTATATTTAACATGTATTAGTCAACCTGCCATCTGGAGGGTGGGAAGGAGGGGAAAAATTGGAACAAAAGGTTTGGCAATTGTCAATGCTGTAAAATTATCCATGCATATATCTGGTAAATAAAAACTATAATTAAAAAAAAAGAAAATAAATGTTAAATGTCGGAGACAGGATTTGAACTCAGGTCCTCCTGATTTTTAGAGTGAGTACTCTATCCACTACACCATTTGGCTACCCTTCAACATTCATTTTAATAAGACTTTTAGTTCCAGGAAGGGTGGAGTCAAGATGGTGGAGACTAGACATGGCTCTATCTAACCTCCTCTAAGCTTCCCCTCATATCAACAGCAGATTAAGATTCTGAACTGGTTTTGGAGTGACAGAAACAATAAATATTTGGAGTACAACAAATTTCCAGAAAAATATACTTTGGAAGAATTTCAAAAGATCTGTTTCAATTGGGCAGGGGGACAGTCTGCTGAGCCCAGACCCCAGCGAAAGGAGTCCAGGACAGGAGACAGGATAGAGTTGCCAGGGCTTTGTGGCTTAGCATATTGGAGAATTTACTGCAAGGTTCTTAGGCTGCTCTGTCCTGGTTGCAAGTTGGTGGTTCAGCAGATTTGCTGCAAGACACTCAAAAGCAAATAAAAAAGGTAAATTGTAAGCCACTGAGCTCCAGAAGAGCACTGGATCTGGCTGGCCTATCCACTATCAGAAGTCAGTCAGCAGCAGCAGCCCCAGGGCAAACTCAAATGGATGTCACTTCTTTATCTTCAGAGTAGACCTCAATCTTTTTTTAAAAATGATCAAAAAAGCAAAAAGAATTCTGACCACAGACAGCTTTTATGGAGAAAGAGAAGAACAGACCTCAAACCCTGAGGATCACAAAGGCAAATCAGCTCCAGATGAAGCCCCAAAGGGTGACTTGAGTTGGAGCCCATTTCACAATCTTGGAATAATTCAAAAAGGATCTTAAAACAGAGTTAGAAGAAAAATGGGAAAAGGAAATGAGATCTTTGCAAGAGGGTATGGAAAAGGAAAACCAGAGATTATCTGAAGAAAACTCCTCAAAAATAGACTTGATGAAATGGAAAAAAATAACTTTATACAAAACTGATATGAAAAAGAAACGAATTTATTGGAAAACAGAATCTATGAAATGGGAAAAAAATGAATGAACAAAACACTTCATATAAAAGTTCAATTGGCCAAATGCAAAAGGAGATTAAAAAAGCTAACTGAAGAAAATAATTCACTAAAAATTAGAATTGAACAAATAAAAGTGAATGACTCAATGAGACTTCAAGAATCGGTTAAAGTAAAAAAAAAAACTGAAAAAATAGAAGAAAATGTAAAGTACCTCATTGGAAAACCAGCTGACTTGGAAAATAGATCTAGGAGAGACAATATAAGAATTATTGGACTTAGAACCATGATGACAAAAAAAAAAGAGCCTAGACATCATTTTTCTGGAAATCATCAAGAAAAACTGCCTGGATGTCCTAGAACTAGAGGGTAAAATAGCCATTGAAAGAATTCACTGATCACCTCTTGAAAGAGACCCCAAAATGAAAACTTCAAGGAATATTGTAGCTAAATTTCAGAATTATCAAATCAGGGAGAAAATATTGCAAACAACCAGAAGGAAACAATTAAAATATTAAGGAGCCACAATCAGGATTACCCAGAACTTAGCAGCTTCCACTTTAAAAGAAAGGCATGGAATCTGATATTCTGAAAGGCAAAGGAACTTGGATATCATCCAAGAATCAACTAATTATCCAACAAAACTGAGCATCATATTTGAGGGGAAAAGATAGACCATTCAATGAAACAAGTGAATTTCATCTATTTCTGATCAAATTTCCAGAGCTGAATAGAAATTTTGATCTTCATTACATACATGAAAAGGTAAAAAAGGAAAAAAAACCTTTCTTTTAAAAGTTAAAAAGCTTATATCCCTATGTGGGAAAATGATATGTTTAACTTTTGAGATCTGTATCTCAGTTATAGGAATACTTAGAAGGTGAAGATATAATTTGATTTTATTGTGATGGTATAAAAGAACTAGAAGAGGAAAGATGATTCTTTTGGAAGAAGAGGAAAATGGAGTTATCATTTCGTGAAGAGGCAAAAAAGACCTATTGCAATTGACAGAAAGAGAGGGGCATTGTGTGAATCTTATTCTCATCAGATTTGACTCAGAGAGAGAATATTAGACACATTTAGCTTCACAGAGAAGCTTGTTTCAGCCTATAGGGAAGTAGGAAGGGGAGGAGGAAAGAAAGGGAGGAGGCTGTAGAATAGAGAACAGAAGTAGAAAGGGAAAAGCAAAAGAAGGGGGAGGGGCTGCAAAAGGGGAAGGCTGTTTGAGGCAGGGGGTGGTCAGTAACAAAATGCTGGGGAGTATGGAAAGGGGAAAAGAAAAAAGTATAACTGGGGGTAAATAAAATGGCAAGAAATACAGAGCTAGTAATTTTTATCTATGAATGTAAATGGGCTAAACTCTCCATAAAATGGAAGTGGATATCAGACTGGATTAAAAGCCAGAATCCTACAATTTGTTGTTTACAAGAAACTCATTTAAAGCAGATTGATACATTTATAGTAAAGGTAAGAGGCTGGAGCAGAATCTATTATGTTTCAGTTAAGGTTAAAAAAAAAAAAAAGCAGGGGTAGCAATCCTGATCTCGAATCATGCAAAGGCAAAAATAGATCTAGTTAAAAGTGATAAGAAAGGAAACTACATTTTACTTAAAGGCACCATAGATAATGAAGTAATATCAATAAACATATATACACTAAGTGCTATAGCATCCAAATTCCTAGAGAAGTTAAGAGATATGCAAGAAGAATTAGACAGCAAAACTATATTAGTAGGGGATCTCAACAATGCTTTTTGAGAATTAGATAAATCAAACCACAAAATAAATAAGAAAGAAGTTTAGGAGGTAAATAGAATCTTAGAAAAGTTAAGGATGATAAACCTTTGGAGAAAATTGAATGGAGACAGGAATATACCTTTTCTCAGCAGTACATAGAATCTATATAAAATATGTATTAGGGCATAAAAACCTCAAAATCAAATGCAGAAAGGCAAAAATAGTAAATGTGTTTTTTTCAGATCATGATGCTATAAAATTATATGCAATAAAAATTTTGAATTCCAAATTTTCTTTTTTCCTTCCCTCCTTAACTCACTCTTCCAAGATAGCAAGCAACCTGATATAGGTTAAACATATAATCATGTTAAGCATATTTCCATGTTAGTCATGTTGTGAAAGAAAAATCAGAATAAAACGGAAATTTTTAAAAAAGTGAAAATAGCATGATTTGATTTGCATTCAGTCTCCATGGTTCTTTCTCTCAATGCAAATGACATTTTCTATGTAAAATCTATTGGAATAGTCTTGGATCAGTGTATTGCTGAGAATTGTATACAATGTTTTCCTGGTTCTTCTCTCTCCATTCAGCATCACTTCATGAAGTCTTTCCAGGATTTTCTGAAGTCATCCTGCTCATCATTTCTTACAGAACAATAATATTACATTCAAAACCATAACTTATTAAGCCTTTCCCCAACTTATGTGCATTCACTCATTTTCCAATTCCTTTCTATGACAAAAAAAGCTGCTATAAACATTTTTGCACATATGGGTCCTTTCCCCTTATTTAGGATTCCTTGGGATACAGATTCTTTCTCATTTTTTTCTTTTCGATCTAATATTTCTTGTGCAACATGATGATTGTTGAAATATGTATAGAAGAATTGCACACATTTAACATATATTGGATTACTTGCCATCTAGGGGAAAGGGTGGAGGGAAGGGAGGAGGAAAAAAATTGGAGCACAAGGTTTTACAAGGGTGAATGTTGAAAATTAACTTTGCATGTGTTTTGAAAAATTTTAAAAAAGCTTTATTAATAAAATAAAAAGATTCTCAGTGTGATCATTTATTTACACCTCAGAAATCAGACAGGTCTTAATTTATAGTTTTGTTGACTCAACTCAAGAAAGTGATGGAGAAAATGTTTATAATTCAGAATCATTGTAAAATTGTCCTCTCTATACACTTTTTTTGGAGAGCCAGTTGTTAAACATTTGTTAACACACCATTGCACATAGGGAGTGCAGGCCAAGACAATCCACAACTCTGGAACTGCAAGGCCTCCAAGTCATTTCTCTCCTAGGACAATTCTCTCTACAACTCAGCTCTTGATTGCTGGGCCTTATTCTCTCTCCCTATTGGTAGAATAAGGACCAGTCCTGGCTAGAGATTCTAGATCTGCTTCTTACCTTGGCTGTCTATACACAGTGTAGAACCTTACCCTCTTGACTGTGTCTCAGTTCTCTCTAACTGCTGGATGGAAGATCTAGTTCCAGGGATGTGGCTCCAATGATGAATTTGTATGTATTTGCATACATGTCCATACATTTATACCAAGGATTTGAAAGTAAGAAAGTAGAAATTCAGGTTTTATTTTTCTTTCCTCTTAGAAAGATAATCTCAGCCCTCTGACAGAATACCTTGCACATTATAAGCATTTAATGAAGGTTTGTTAAAATTGAGGAATAATCTCATAGAGACCTATTAGTGGTGTCAGTGTGAAAGGAGGGGTGATATCACCAAAAGCTTCTGGAGCCAGCTCATGAAGCTAGCTATGGATTGTTAAACATACAGTGTGAGCATTTACACCTGTAAAGCTTCAAATAAGGACTTGATTTCTTGTTTGGTTCATTGTATAAACTTAAGAAAGTGATATAGAAAATAATAATGCTGTAGCTTTGGTACAGGTTTCCCAGCAAGCCAGATGGTAAATATTTACCAGCACAAGTGCATTTAGAAATGCCCTTTTTTTTCTTAAGGCAGCTAGGTAGTACCGTGGATAGAATGTTGGATGACGGTATTCCCAATAGTTAGGTGGTACAGACTCATCTTCTTGAGTTCAAATACAGCCTCAGACACTTCGTAGCTGTGTCATTCTGGGCAAGTAACAACCCCAATTGCCTTGCAAAAAGAAAACAAACAAAAGTTATATAAATGCCAACTATCCTTATTGCAACTCTTTTTGCTGCAACAAAGTTCAGGAAACTAAGGGGATGTCCATTAATTGGAGGATGTCTACCAAAGTGGGGCATAAAAATAGAACGTGTTATGGTTCTGGAAGAAATGATGAAAGGTATTTTGTTTTGTCAAGTCATTTCAGTCATGTTTGACTTTTTGTGGGCCCCTTTGGGGTTTTCTTATTGGAGTGGTTTGCTCGAGTTCATTTTTTAATTTTTTTAACATACGAGAAACTAGGGCAAACAGGGTTAAGTGACTTGCCTATGGTCACAAAGCTACTAAGTGTTTGAGTTCCAATTTGAACTCAAAACTTCCTGATTCCAGGCTCATTAATCTATTCACTGCTTCTCCCTAGCTTCCCTAAAAAGGATCCGGGACGAAAGGGATGGTAAGATTAGTATAAATTGATACAGAATAAAATTAGTATAATGCAGAGAAAATTTTATATGACAACTTTGAAAGCTTTAAGAACTATTTTAACCAGCAAATGATGAAGTATGCTATCTACTTTTTGACAGAAAGGTGACAGACTCAAGGTGCAAATTGAGACAAATATTGTCACACATAGTCAAAGTTTTGCTTGACTATGTTTATATGTTGCAAGGATTTTGTTGTTTTTCTTTTGATGTGTGTGAAGGTGGGGGTGGGTGGGATGAAGAAACAAGTTAGCTATGGGATTGCCAAAAAAGAAGAAGAAGAAGAAGAAGGTCATTGAGGCTTTAAAAATGTATAGAAGGGAAAAGAAGGAAGGTCAGAAAGAAATGTAAACAAACAGGTCATTTTTGAAAGTTGCATGTTATGTATTGGTCAACCTGCCATCTGGGGGAAGGGGTGGGGGGAAGGAGGGGAAAAATTGAACAAAAGGCTTGGCAATTGTCAATGCTGTAAAATTACCCATGCATATATCTTATAAATAAAAAGCTATAAGAAAAGAAAGTTGCATGTTAAATTTGTTATATATTTAAAACAAAAAGTAGGTGAGACATAATAGGGATTTACAACTGCGTGTACAAATTCTTTGCTGTTTTCCTTTGTACCTGGTAATGCTAAGTTTATGTTGTGTTTGTTAAGTTCAGAATAAAAAAATTAGAAAGAAAATTACAAAATATGTAACAATGTATGAAGAGTAGTAAACCAAGATATAGAAGACCTAAATTCTAATTCTATCTTTGCCACCAACTTGATATATAACTTTGAATAAGATATAAATAACAATAAATAGCATTTGTATAGCACTTTAAAATTTGCAAAGAGCTTTATAAATATTATGTCATTTATCCTTGGAGATAGTGGCTATCATTATCCCTGTTTTACAGATGAGGACACTGAGGAAGATGAACGTTAAATAAACAGTATGTAGCAGTATGTAGCTCATATGCTCAATAAGTATCTAAGGCTGGGTTTGAATTCAGGTCTTCCTGATTCCAAATTCATCTCCACTTGGTATATTATTATATTATTACATTTAGATTTAGAGATGGACCTTAGGATTTTAGATCCTTCAGGGAGGTCTAGTTCAATCCCTTCATTTTACAGATGTTGTTGTTCTTGGAGAGGACCATGACATCAAGGAGGTGATACCACGAAATGCAAGTGAGTTAGATTTAAGTGAGAGACTTCAACAACAATACTATATGAGGATGTATTTTGATGGAAGTGGATATCTTCAACATAGAGAAGAGCTAATCCAATTCCATTGATCAATGATGGACAGAATCAGCTACATACAGAAAAGGAACACTGGGAAATGAGTGTAAACTTTTGCATTTTTTGTTTTTCTCCCCAGGTTATTTTTACCTTCCGAATCCAATTCTTTCTTTGCAACAACAGCAACCACAACAAAATTCGGTTCTGCACATATATATTATACCTAGGATATACTATAAGATATTTAATATGTATGGGAATGCCTGCTATCTAGGGGAGGAGGTGGAGGGAAGGAGGGGAAAATTCGGAACAGAAGGGAGTACAAGGGATAATGTAAAAAATTACCTATGCATATGTACTGTCAGAAAATGTTATAATTATAAAATTAATTTTAAAAAATTTAAAACAAAACAAAACAAAAAAGATTTAAGTGAGAGAGGGCTGTGCAAATGGGTCACCAAGAGATTAATTGATTTATTCAGCATCACATAGATAAATATATTGAATTGATTGGCCTCCCCACTATAGCCTACTATGCTTTTCTGTCTGTCATTTTATTGTATTCAAGAGAGTTATAATTGACAGTTAGGGACAGGGACTAGACCGGTGATTTCATTGTGTAGGGTGCTCTAAGAGGAGAAAATAGACTTGATCAAATGTTGGTTGGCACCTTATAGGACAGAAAACTGAGGCAGAGACTGGTTAAAGGACTTGCCCAGGATCACACAGCCAATAAATGCCTGAGGCAGGACTTGAACTCATTAAAATAAGCCTTCCTGAATCCAGCCCCAGCACTCTATCCATAACTGCTCAATTGCTATTCTGCAACACCACCTCCCCCACTCTCTTTCCTCTAGTCCCTGTCATTTTATTAACACACTGATAGTTCTTTTGCATAGTTTGTCCCTGCATAATAACTTACAAAGGAAAACAGAAGGGAGAAAGTTCCATCCCTCCCACCCTCCTCAGGCTCCCTAATTTGTCCCAAGAAATGAGCTGGAGGAATGTCTCCATAATGACTCCTTCATTTCATGTGGGAGGCCCAGAGTACTCAGGCCTGGGAGAGAACAGCCATGTGTAACCAAACCAGCCAGGACAGAGACATGTCTAAACTGAGCAGAGGTTCCTCAGTGGGAGACATGGTATAGAGAATGGATGCTGGGCTTGAGGATTGGAAAACCTGTTTGAATTGACATTTACTGATAGGGTGACTCTAAACAAGTCATGAAACTTTCCTGTACCTCAGTTTCTTCATCTGTGAAATGACAGGGTTTAATGGCTTCTAAGATCATTTTAAATCTATGATCCTATGAAAATCTTAGCCACAGTTTCAGGCAAGAAAAGGGTAAGAAGTACATGAACTGATGCTAAGTGAAATGAGCAGAATTATACCATGATCAATTCTGATAGGCGTGGCCCTCTTCAACAATGAGATGATTTAAACTTGTTCCATTTGTTCAGTAATGAAGAAAGCCATCTGCACTCAGAGAGAGGCCTGTAGGAACTGAGTGTGGACCACAACATAGCATTCTCACTCTTTCTATTACTGTTTGCTTGCATTTTTATTTTCCTTCTCAGGTTTTTTTCTTTCTAGACCTTGTGCAACAAGAAAACTGCATAAATATGTATACATATATTGGATTTAACAAATATTGGACTATCTGCCATGTAGGGTAGGGGGTAGGGGGAAGGAGGGGAAAATCTGGAACAGAAAGTTTTACAAGGGTCAATGTTGAAAGATTACCCATGCATACGTTTTGTAAATTTAAAAAAATTTAAAGAAAATAAAGAAAAAAGAAAAAAAAAGAAAAGGGTAAGAAGAAGGAAAAGATAGTCTTTCTGAGATACAAAGAAATAGGGGATGATGGGATCTATTGCTACAACTAAAGGAACATAGAATGAATGAATAGAACCAAAAGAACATTGTATACAGCAACAAGAAGATTGTGATGATCACTGTGATGGACTTGATCCTTTTCAACAATGAGGGGATTCAGGCCAATTCTAGTAGATCTAGGTTTGTCTGTTTTTTGTAATCATAAAATTTTATTATTTATATTATTAGTTTGTTATATTTGAAATCTTCCTTATGTTGAATTAAGCAGTAGAGTCTTGAATTCATTTCTCCTGAATTCTAATCTATCTTTTTAAACATTATTCTATATAGTTCATTTCTTTTCTAGATGGCATAATGGTAAGGATTTTTAGGTACTAGGATGAGGAGGGAAAATTGAATAGATGCACTTTCTAATATCCCTCAAGGTATTGATGTCTTTAGGTATCATGTTATTCTTGCTTGGAATATAACTATACATATCATTAGTATGGGATTTCCTTTCCATGCTTATTTTTTGTTTTTATAAATTTGGCTCAGTTCCCTTAGTTTGAAAGATGAGATTCTATCAGAAGTTCCAATAAACTTGTAGTGGAGGGAACCACTGAATGTTGATTAGAACCTAGTATTTTCCACCTTTTTGTTGTTTTCTTGGGTTTTTTCTTTCTCATTTTTTCCCTTCCTCTTCGATTTGATTTTTCTTGCACAACATGATAAGTGTGGAAATGTGTTTAAAATATTGCACATGTTTAATCTATATTGGATTACTTGCTATCTAGAGGAGGGAGGGCAAAATTGGAACAAAAATTTTTGCAAAGATGAATGTTGAAAACTATCTTTGCATGTATTTTGAAAAATAAAAAAAAAACTATTATAAAAATAAAAAGGAACTTCCTAGAAAAAATAGACATGATGGTCAGTACTGAAGGCAACAGGTCCTTTTATTTGGGGTATTTATGGTAAAACCTGAAAACAAAGGCAATGAGGCTTAACCAGGGATACCCAAGATGGAGAGAAGCAGACATAAGGTACTAGAAAAACCCACTTCCCTTTCCTTCATCCAGGGCCAAGATGGAGACCATCAACTGTTTTCCAATAGGCCTGGGACTAACTATCACATAGACACCAGTCAGGTGGGACAGTGGAACCTCTAGTTTGGAAGCTTCTAGATCTAAGGGATTCAGATAAAGGATATTCAAAAAAAAAAAAAAAAGAGGTTAAGGCAGGAATAAGGTGGTAGGAGGCTATACTTGAAGACTTCTTATTGGTCAAAGAAAGACTAAGCTAGAAAAAACAAAAGTTTCTTCTGCATTAGAAAAGTAGGAACTCAATAAAATGCTTGTTGACTTCCTGACTTAGGTTTATCAGATTTGAATGTCAGGTACTATGATATAATGGAGAGAGAATTAGCACTGAGGTCAGGACAACCTGGTTTCAAGTCCTCTCTTTTCTGGTACATATTGTCTATGTCATCACCTATCTTCCAGTTCTTCAGGCTGCTCTCTTAAGTTATAAATTCAGAGCAGTTGCATGTACCTGCATTGATAGAGGGAGGCCCTCACTGGGAATTAGTTCCCTATGCCAATAAAATCACTGGTTCAGGTTGAAAAAGTTTATTTATTGGCCTCGGACATTTAACACAATGTATGATCCTGGGCAAGTCACTTAATTCCAATTGCCTCACCCCCCCAAAAAAAAAGTTTACTTAAAGGACTATATATTTAAAGCTAGAATAAACCTTAAAGGCCATTGAATCCAACCTCCTCATTTAATAGATGAGGAACCTAAGGCACAGAAAATTAAGGACTTAGATAGGATCACACAGCAAGGGTGGAAGGCAGTATTTGAACCATTGATCTTCCTAACTCATGGCACAGAGGGGAGAATTTGCGATTCCAGACTCCACCCCATAGTCAATTTTCTTTCTGACATTTGCCCAGTTCAAGAACCAGGGAAAACTTAGCTCAGATTGAGTAGAAAAATAAAGAGAATGGGGCAGCTAGATAATGCAATGGATAGAGCACTGGCCCTAAAATCAGGAAGACCTGAGTTCAAATTTAGCCTTAGACATTTAATACTCACTACCTGTATGACTCCAGGCAAGTCGCTTAACCTCAATCGTCTTGCAAAAAAAAAATGAGGGAGAAGAAATCCTCAAATGAATTTTGGAGGAATCATCCCAGGGAAGGCATCCCTGAAAAACGAGGATGCAGGAAAGTAGAAGCTATTTAGTGTCATCTCCCTAAGGAAAAAGCAATGAACCAAGATGAATGAGATTTGGATTATATTTCTACTATGACAATAATTTACTATATCAAATCATAGAATGTAAAAGCTAGAAAATAACTGGAAAATAATTTTTCTTATTTATTTTATTTATTTTCCACACACACTTATTAGTATTTTATTTTTCTCAATTACATGTAAAGATAGTTTTTAACATTTATTTTTATGAGATTTTTATTTCAATTTCTTTTTTCTCCTTCCCCCTCTCCTTTCCTATCTCCCTGAGATATCAAGCAATCTGATATAGGTTATACATGTACAATCATATTAAACATATTTCCACATTAGTCATATTGTAAAAGAAAAATCTGAACAAAAGGGGAAAACCACAAAAAAGAAGAAAAAGTGAAAATTAAGTGTTTCAATATTAATTCAGACTCCATAGTACTTTTTCTGGATGTGGATAGCATTTTTCATTATTAGTCTTTTGGCATTGTCTTAATCATTGTATTACTGGGAAGAGTTGTCTGTCAAAGTTGATCATCTGCAGAATGTTGCTATTATTGTGTACAATGTTCTGCTTCTACTCACTTTACTCACTATCAGCTCATGTAAGTATTGGAAAATTATTTTCTAGCAAGTCACATAAGCTTTCTAGCCTCTAACTTTCCTAATTTGTTAAGTGGACTAATGTGAGTACTTAAAAAGGGAAATAGTAATTATCAAGAGCCAGCATAAATTTGCTAAAAACAAATCATGATAGAATTTTTCTTAAAGCCATCACAAAGTCCTTTTCTTTTTTTTTTTTTTTTAACTTAACAGAATTAGGCAAGCCATTAACTCCAATTGCCTCAGAAAACCCAAAAAACACAGAATTACTTAACTTATAGATGCAGTGGGTGCCATAAAGATGACATACTTGGATTCTCTGGTTTAATGAATTAAAGAAATTCAGGGTGAAGACAGTAAACTTCAAAAATCTTTGGGTGCACTGAGGAATGTCTCCTGTTTTCAAATATTTGAATGAAAGGGCTAATGGAAGAGCTATTAAGATTATTTTGCTTAATACCAGAGGGTAGAACATGAATTGGTAGGAACTTCAGAGACTGAAATTTCTTCTATTGTTTAGAGCTATTCAAAGAATGGAATTGGGTTGCCATAATAAATATTGAGTTTCCCATCATCAAAAGTTGGATGTTATTTTTGTTCAGTCATTTTTCAGTCATGTCTGACTTTTTTGTGTTTTCTTGGCTAGGATACTGGAGTGATTAGCTATTTTCTTCTCCAGTTCATTTTACAAATGGGGAAACTGAATCAAACAGGGTTTAATTTACTTACCCCGAGTTATACAACTGGTATGTGCCTAAGGCCAGATTTGAATTTAGGAAGATGACCCTGACTCCAGGTTCTGTACATATTGTGCCCCAGAAGTTGGATAACCATGATTAAGTAAAGAAATAAAGCTGGATAACCATCATTAAATTAAAAAGTTAGGTCCAAGATTAGGGCAAATGAGATAGTCATCAAAGTCCTAGAGAAAAGTTATCATAGTGATCCATAGAACCATTATCTTTGGCAAGTCCATCAGCCTCTCCTAGTATGAGATGTGGATTATAGAGGTGTAAAGGCTATTCTTGGGGAACTACTCTAAAGAGGATTCATGATTTACATACAGTACTGTAGAAATAATGTTCAATTTGGAGTTACTAAAGAACTGAGTTCGAATCCCACTTTGGGATTTGTATCACCAGAGGGCATTTCCCTTACTACTACATCTGTGAGCTTGTACAATTCATCTAACGACTCTTGCTCTCACCTTCCTCATCTGTAAAATGAGGGAATTTGATCCAGGGTCACTTCTAGCTCTAAATCTATGCTCTGATAATATCTTCTAACTTTAAGACTCTAATAAAATTCTATCCATGCCTTACCTACTTCTGAGAACTGTCAGGAGGGTCCAATAAGATACTAATTGTGAGAATGCATTATTAAATATATAATGGGCAAGGGGTTTCTGATCAGGAGAATTCATGATCAAAGTAATGAGTTACTCAATCATACTGATTCCTAGACTTGGGCTACTATTTGAAAGCAGTTGATGGAACACCTCCATTTTTCTATCTGCAGAAGATATAACAATTCCTTATACTTAGATAATTAACATATGGAGAGAGAGAGAGAGAGAGAGAGAGAGAGAGAGAGAGAGAGAGAGAGAGAGAGAGAGAGAGAGAGAGAGAGAAGAGAGAGAGAAAGAGAGAGAGAAAGAGAGAGAGAGAGAGAGAGAGAGAGAGAGAGAGAGAGAGAGAGAGAGAGAGAGAGAGAGAGAGAGAGAGGAAGGTATAGATTTAAAGTTATGTGGTACATGTTATTATTATTAACATTTTATAAATGGGGAAACTGACTTTTAGAACAGTGACTCCAAATCCATCTCTTTCTACTATAACACCTAGCTGCCATGGCCACTCATATTAGATGCCTTGGCTTTTTTCCCTTCTCCTTCATTCCTGATAACCAACCATTTGCCAAGTTCTTGGAGTCTTATCAGCACATCAGCTCAGCTATGTCTCTGGCTCTTTACTCCCTTGGCCATTACTATACTTTAGATTCTAACCATCTTTCTTCTTACTATGGCAAGAACCTCATAATTGGTCTCCTTGCTTCCTGTCACTCCCTTCTCAAATTTTTCTTCTGTAAAACTGATAAAATTATATTTCTAAGGTATAGATATGACCATGAAAATGCCTGCTCAAAATTATTCATTGGCTCCCTAATTCCTAAAGGATAAAATGCAAATTTCACAGCCTTTTGACTTTTCTAACCTGATGTTATGTTACTTTTCTTCAAGCATTCTATGTTCAAAGTCCAAACAAAACTGGTCTGCTAAATAAGGACTTCTTCAACTTTTCCCACTCATCACCCCTTATTGCCTGAAAAAAATTTTATGCAACCCCAAGTATATAGGTACATGAAATAAGTATACAAACAAAACATTTACTGAAATAAATCATAAAGAAATTTGTTTTTAAACAACTCTTTAGTATATATAATTTTTACAATTTATTAAAGAAATAATAAAATTTGCATGCTAATAAGATGGTTGTACTTGTTTATTTTTACATAATAAGCCTTGTGAAAGGAAAAGGTAATGATAAATGTTGGAGGGATGTGGAATAACTGGGACACCAATGCATTGTTGGTGGAGTTGTGAACTGGTCTAACTATTCTGGAGAGCAATTTGAAATTATGCCCAAAAGGCTACAAAACTGTGTATACTCTTTGATCTTGGGTCTCTATCCAAAGAGATCATAAAAGAGGGGAAAGGACCCACATGTACAAAAATGTTTGTAGCAGCTCTTTTTGTGGTGGCAAAGAACAGAAAAATGAATGGCTCCCCGTCAATTGGGAAATGCCTGAATAAGTTAGGATATATGAAAAATGGAATATTATTATGAAAATAATGGAATATAATAAAAATGATGAACATATCTGATTTTTTAAAAGCCTGAAAAGATTTATATGAACTGAAGCTGAGAGAAACAAGCAGAACCAGGAAAATATTGTACACAGCAACAGGATTATGTGATGATCAGCTATAATAGACTTAGCTGGTGGAGCCAAGATGGTGGAATGAAGCCAGGAAGTTGCTTGCACTTTCCCAGTTTCCCTCAAAAAATTACATAAAATCAACATAACATAAAATGAACAGAATCTGATGAAATGAAATCACTCTTCAGGTCAAGATAGAATGGAAAAACTTCAAGAAAGTTCAGTCTCACTGGGGTGTTCAGTATAGCTGGAACAGACTCTGGGAAAGCTGGTGAGAGGGTTTTAATCACAACAGATCAGCAACTGAGACCTTTAGTCCTGGCTAAAGTAGAGAGCAGACCAGTGGGATAGCCTCCAGTCCCAGCTCAGGGGGCAAACTCTGGGAAACTAGGCTAAAAAGAGCTGGCAAAGTTATCCCCTGCAGACACAAGAGACCCTTGTGCTCAAAGCCAAGGCTCAGAGCTGTACAGAAAGCTTGGGACAGCATCCCCTTTACTCTAGGAGCAGAACTTGACCATAAAAGAAAAAAAAAAGAGGAAATACCAAAAGAAAAGGAAAGGAAAATGATCAAGAAACAGAAAAGAATCTTGACCAAAAAAAACTACTATGGTGATAGGGAAGACCAAAACACCAACTTAGATGAAGACAAAATGTCCAAAGAGAAAATCTAAAAGAGCAATATGAATTGTTCTCAGTCCCAAAGAGGCTTCTTGGAAGTGCTCATAAAAGATTTAAAAAGGCAAATAAGAGAGGTAGAAGAAAAAAATGAGAAGAGAAATGAGAGGTATACAAGAAAGAATCAATATTTTGGGAAATGAAGGGAAAAAATTGACTGAAGAAAACAACACTTAAAAAATACAATTGGCCAAATGCAAAAATAATCCACTGAAGAAAATGCCACCTTCAAAAATAGAATTAATCAAATGGAAAAAGAGATACAAAATCTAAATAAAGAAAATACTCAAAAAATGGGGCAAATGGAAGCTATTGACTCTATGAGACAGCAAGAATAAGTCAAGCAAATTAAAAAGAATGAAAAAAATGGAAGAAAATGTGAACTATCTCATTGGAAAAGCAGCTAACCTGGAAAATAGATACAGAAGAGACAATTTAAAAATGATTAATCTAACTGGTTAGGCTGGATAGAATTGTTCAAGAGATCATTAAGGAAAACTGCCCCGATATTCTAGAAACAAAGGGATAAATACTTATTGAAAGAATTCATTGATCACCTATGAAAAGAGATCCCATGAGGAAAACCCCAAGGAACATTGTTGTGAAACTCCAAAACTACAATTCAAAGAAAAAATACTGCAAGCTGCGAGACAAAAACAATTCAAATATCAAAGAGTAACAGTCAGGATTACTTAGGATCTGGCAGGTTCAATAAAGTTCCAAAAAGGATCAGAAGGCCTGGAATACCATATTCCAGAAGGCAAAGGATCTAGGGTTACAACCAAGAATTACCTAACAAGACTCAGCATTATCTTTCAGGGGAGGTGATGGATCTTCAATGAAGAAAGAGATTTTCAATCATTTCTACTGGAAATTCTGAAAATTAAAGGAGAGATTAATAAAAGTGAAACCAAGGAAACTATTGACCTAATAAATAAAATTAAGAATTGGTTTTATGAAAAAAACCACAAAATAGGTAAATCTTTAGTTAATTTGATTAGAAAAAAGGAAAGAAAAAATCACCAGCATCAAAAATGAAAAGGATAAGTTTATCACCAATGAAAAAGAAAATAAAGCAATAGTTAGAAGTTATTTTGTCCAACTGTATGGCAATAAATCCAACAATCTAACTGAAATGGATGAATATTTTAAAAGATATAAATTGCCCAGATTAACAGAAGAAAAAATAAATAGTTTCATTTTAGAAAAAAAAATTAAACAAGCCATTAATGAACTTCCTAAGAAAAAAATCTCCAAAGCCAGGTGTATTCACAAGTGAATTCTACCAAACATTTAAAGAACAATTAATTTTAATGCTATATAAACTATTTGGAAAAATAGGTAAAGAAGTCTTGCCATTATAGTCCTGATGATACAAATATGGTACTAATACCTAACCCAGGAAGAACCAAAACAGAAAAAAAGAAAACTACAGACCAATCTCTCTAATGAACATTGATGCAAAAATTTTAAATAAAATATTAGCAAAGAGATTATTGCAACTTATCAGTAGGATAATTAATATGACTAAGCAAAATTTATACTAGGAATGGAGGCCTGGTTCAAAATTAAGAAAAACTATTACCATAATTGACCATATCAATAACAAACCCAACAGAAATATGATAAAATCAATAGATTCAGAAAAAACTTTTGACAAAATACAGCACCCATTCCTATTAAAAACACTAGAGAGTATAGGGATAAAAGGACCTTTCCTTAAAATATTAAGCAGTTTCTATCTAAAACCAATAGCAAGCGTTATCTGTAATGGAGAGAAGCTGGATACATTACCAACAAAATTACAGGTAAAAAAAATTACAAGGATGCCCATTATTACCACTATTATTCAATATTGTTCTAGAAATGTTGGCTTTAGCAATAAGAAAAGAAAAAGAAATTAAAGGAATTAGAATAGGCAATGAGGAAATAAAGCCATCACTCTTTGCAGATAATATGATGATATATTTAGAGAATCCTAGAAAATCATCCAAAAACATACTTGAAACAATTCACAGTTGTTATATCCTGCAAAGTTGCAGGATATAAAATAAACCCACCCAAATCATCATCATTTCTATATATTACTGACAAAGCCCATCAGGAAGAGATAGATAAATTCCGTATAAAATGAAAAAATAGACAAAATAACATTTTGGAAGATCTGCCAAGACAAACCCAAGAACTATATGAACACAATTACAAATCACTTCTCACAGTAATAAAATCAGATCTAAACAATTGGAAAAATATCACTTGCTCAAGGGTAGGCCAAACAATAAAAATGACAATTCTGCCTAAATTGGTCTACTTGTTCAGTGCCATTCCAATTAAATTGCCAAAAAATTGTTTCATAGAACTAGGAAAAAATAATAACAAAATCAGCTAAGAGAACAAAAGATCAAGGATACCAAGGGGATTAATGAAAAAAAAATTACAAAGGATGGTGGCTTAGCAGTACTAATCCTAAAACTATATTGTAAAACAGTACACATTTAGATAATTTACCTATCAGATCTTTGTAAAGAGAGGAATTTATGACCAAAAAAAGAACTAGAGAACATTATGAAAGGCAAAATGGATAACTTTGATTACATTAAGTTAAAAAGATTTTGCACAAACAAAAATCAACAGAAGCAAGATTAAAGGGGAAGTATGAAGCTGAGAAAAAAATTTACAGACAGTGTTTCTGATAAAGATCTAATTTCTAAAATATATAAAGAACTGTATCAAATTTACAAGAATACAAGTCATTCCCTAATTGATAAATGGTCAAAAGATATGAACAATTTTCAGATGACGAAATTAAAGATATTTATAGTCATATGAAAAAATGCTCTAAATCACTATTGATTAGAGAAATGCAAATTAAAATAACTCTGAGATACCACCTCACATCTTTCAAATTGGTTAAGATGACAGGAAAAGATAATGGGAAAACTGGGACACTAATGCATTGTTAATGGAGTTGTGAAATAATCCCCCTATTCTAGAGAACAATTTGGAACTATGCCAAAAAGGCTATCAAACTGTGCATACCCTTTGACCCAGCAGTGCAATTACTGAGTCTGTAACGTAGGGAATTCATAAAGGAAAGAAAAAGGACCCCCTGTGCAAAGATGTTTGTAGCAGCTCTTTTTGTGATAGCAAAAAATTGTCATAATCTTTATCATCTTTTAAGATCCACATTAGGTATTTCTTTTATGTAGCATTCCTAGATCCTCTATCTGTTAAGGTTTTTGTTTGTAGTTTGTTTGTTACCTCAAATTACCTCTAATCCACTGATCTATACACTTGTTGTATCTCTATCCACCCACCCAGAAAAATGGAAGCCTCTTGATTAAAGAAAGAGGAAATGGACCAATAGCTACCAAACTGTAGCAGTTCTTTTTGAAGTGGTAAAGAACTGGAAACTAAAGGGATGCCTATCAGTTGGAAGATAAACTAATTATATTAATGTAAGCAAATATGATTGTGCTATAAGGAATGGTGTTAGGAGATGTCTGAGAGAGAAATTAGAGAAGATTTGTATGAATGATACAGAGGGAAGTGAGTAGAACCAGGAAAACAACACAAACAATAAAAAACTGTCAAGACAAACAATTTTGAACAGCTTAAGAACCAAAAACAATATAGTGACCAACCTTGATCCCAGAGGATTGATGATGATTCACACTATCCATCCCCTAAGCAGATTGGAGATGGACTCATGGACCAAAGCATAGCATTGAAAATGCTCAGATGGACTTTAATCAATTCCACGAGCACAAAGGTTTGGTCCTGGCCTTACTGTTAATTTTTATTAAACCTACAGATGCAAGTCTCCGCAATCCGGTGAGTATGCCCTTAAAACTTAACCTTGAGCTTTAGGGAGCGGGTATCAGGCACACTCTTAAAGGTAAGCAGGAGAAAAACATTTTTGGATGTAGCCAGTGAAGAAATTTGTTTTGCTTGATGATGCATATTTGTTACAAGGGAATTATTTCCCCTTATTCCCCTCACCCAGGGGAAGGAGATAGAAGAGAGAAAAAATATTTTTTGTTCATTAAAAAAAATCAATCTAGAAAAAAGGATGTAAATTCTCATTCTTATAATCCTTTGCACCTTGTACAGTGTTCTAAATATATTAGGTGGTTACACACCTTTCAGAATAGCTAAGATGACAGGAAAAGATAATGACGAATGTTGGAGGGGATGTGGGAAAACTGGAACACTGATACATTGTAGGTGGAATTGTGAACGAATCCAACTATTCTGGAAAGCAATTTGAAACTATGCTCATATTACCCTTTGATCCAGCAGTGTTTCTACTGGGTTTATATCCCAAAGAGATCTTAAAGAAGGGAAAGGGATCCACGTGTGCAAAAATGTTTGTGGCAGCCATTTTTATAAAGGCAAGAAACTGGAAACTGAATGGATGCCATTAATGGGAGAATGGCTGAATAATTTGTGGTATACGAATGTTATGGAATGTTATTGTTCTGTAAGAAATGATCAGCAGGAGACTTATATGAATTAATGCTAAGTGAAATAAGCAGAAGCAGGAGATTATACACCGCAATGACAAGATTATATGATGATCAACTCTAATGAACGTGGCTCTCTTCAACAATGAGATGATTTAAACCAGTTCCACTTGTTCAGTGATGGAGAGAATGAGCTACACCCAGAAAGAGGACTATGGGAAATGAGTGTGGATCACAATATAGCATTTCCACTCTTTCTGTTGTTATTTGCTTGCATTTTTGTTTTCCTTCTCAGGTTATTTTTCTTTCTTTCTAGATATGATTTTCCTTATGCAATAAGATAACTATAAATATGTATGCATATATTGGATACTTTAACATATTTAACATGTATTGGACTACCTGCCATCTAAGGGAGGAGATGGGGGAAAGGAGGGGAAAAGTTGGAACAGAAGGTTTTGCAAGGGTCAATGTTGAAAAATTGCCCATGCATATATTTTGTAAATAAAAAGCTATAATAAAAAAAGAAAATATCTAGGAGTTCAACTCTGAAGACATAAGAATCATATAAATACAATAACAAGATACATTGAGAAAATCCATTTTCATTGATGAACTTTGTTAATATAATAAAAGGAACAATGCTAATTTAAAACAAACAAATAAATATAAGAGGTGGTTAATGATTTTTTTAAAGCTGGATTAAATTGAATTCCAGAAAAACATGAATTCATTCATTTTTGAGGTAATATTGTTAAGTTGAGTACTTTCTCAGTTGTCTCTGACTCCTCGTTTTGGGTTTTCTTGTTAGAGACACTGGAATAGTTTGCCATTTCCTTTTTTAGTTCATTTTACAGATAAGGAAAGTGGAGTTTATTTAGCTAGTCATTTGCCCATCCCTGAAAGCAATGGGCAACATCTGCAGGACAGTTGACCAGAGGAAGTAGTACAGTTTAGCTATGCAATGGAGCAACAGCTAATTTGTTATTATGAAAGAAAGGGATTTGTGCCTTGCTTTTAAATTCTAAATATAAGAGATAATTTATTAATGTTCAAACATTTCTGCTTGGAAAGATATTCAGACTGATAAAATTCATTTGCTAATTGGAATTCCCTTTTTTCTAAGCCTCTTCCAAAATGCATTTCATAGTAATTGTGAAACAGAAAATAAAATTACAAAGCAAAGTAAAAATGAAGATACCTTTTTCAATTTAGATTTTTATTTCTAAATTAACTAAACAGAACAATAATAACATAAATGTTCAAGTCCCACCCTTGGACAAAAGCCTTCCCCAAAATCTAAAGAGTTCCCATTTTTAGTTAGGTTCAGGGTAGACAAAAGGTCAATTCTCTTAACTAAGCATAGCCCACATTCAAGTAAAGGACACTTCCTTTGGTTAAGAAAAGGAAGTTTCCTCTATCTAATCACTGCTTCTGATCTCTTGGGGGAAACTAAGTACACATCTTATCTAGATATGAAATACACTCCCTATCTTGATATGGCTTCTAATTATAGGGAGTTAAGGGAATTAAGAATACCAGATAAAAAATTTTTCTAACATTAATTTTTTTATAGCAAGCTGATAATTTAGTGTTATATTCTTCCACAGTGTCAATAGAATTAAATCCATATCTTCTTAAAATTAAATTGATTATCAAACCATTCTCCAATTGATAAATGGTCAAAGGATATGAACAGACAATTCTCAGATGATGAAATTGAAACTATATCCACTCATATGAAAGAGTGTTCCAAATCACTATTGAAATGCAAATTAAGACAACTCTGAGATACTACTACACACCTGTCAGATTGGCTAAGATGACAGGAACAAATAATGATGAATGTTGGAGGGGCTGTGGGAAAACTGGGACACTGCTGCATTGTTGGTGGAGTTGTGAAAGAATCCAGCCATTCTGGAGAGCAATTTGGAACTATGCCCAAAAAGTTATCAAACTGTGCATACCCTTTGACCCAGCATTGCTGTTATTGGGCTTATATCCCAAAGAAATACTGAGGAGGAGAAAGGGACCTGATGTGCCAAAATGTTTGTGGCAGCTCTTTTCGTAGTGGCTAGAAGCTGGAAGATGAATGGATGTCCATCAGTTGGAGAATGGTTGGGTAAATTATGATACATGAAGGTTATGGAATATTATTGCTCTATAAGAAATGACCAACAGGAGGAATACAACGAGGCTTGGAGAGACTTACATCAACTGATGCTGAGTGAAATGAATAGAACCAGAAGATCTTTGTACACTTCAATGCTGTATGAAGAGGTATTCTGATGAAAGTGGAGATCTTCAACATAAAGAAGATCCAACTCACTTCCAGTTGATCAATGATGGACAGAAATAACTACACCCAGAGAACACTGGGAAGTGAATGTAAATTGTTAGCACTACTGTCTATCTACCCAGGTTACTTATACCTTTGGAATTTAATACTTAACGTACAACAAGAAAGTGGTATTTACACACATATATTGTATCTAGGTTATATTGTAACACATGTAAAATGTATGGGATTGCCTGTCATCGGGGGGAGGGAGTGGAGGGAGAGGGGGATAATTTGGAAAAAATGAATACAAGGGATAATGCTATTAAAAAATTGCTCATGCATATATACTGTGGGAAAAAATTCTAAATAAAAAAATTAAATTGATTATGCTGAAATACATTTATCAAAATATTTTACATATTAAAAACAGGAAGAACAACAAAAATCAAGTTTATAGATCCCAGATTAAGAATTCCTGGGATAAAAGGAAGGTTTTTCAAAGTGACCATACCCTGGTTAAAAAAAAAAAAAACCATTTGGGCAAATGAGGCTAAACCAAGTTGAGAGTAATTGACAGGCTTAAAAATGGTAGGTGAATTAGGGGGATGTCTATGCCAAGCATATGAAAATTTTCATCCCCAACCTCCAAGGAATGGATGGATGTAAACAATTTGTCCCAATGACCATGAAGGTAGCTGAAGCTGGTGCACTTAGAGCTCTATCAGACATCTAAGACCATTGTTATCCATTGCCACCTGGACCATTGAGAAGTCTACTTGACTTTTATCTTGCCACTGGATTATGATGTCTTTGGAAAAGAATAAGGTTGATGACTTTGCACAGCTCTGGCTTACTTAAATCCAATTGAATGACAAATTGGAAATCAAGATCCTTTTCAAAAATGAAGGACAAACAACTTTTATTCATTTTTCCTTTCTCCATGAACAATCCTCCACTTCGTCATTTGACGAATGGAGTTAATAAAATCATGGTTTCATTTTTATACACACCGAGCAGCTTTTTTTCTTGCCTATCCCTTCCTTCAAGCCATAAATTCTAGCACCCTTAATACCAGCTGACCATTATAAATATAACCTTGTTTCTATTCAAGTTAGGAGCATTTTTCCTAAAATATAGCCCTGTGACTTACATTGTCTATGCAAAAAGAAGACAATTGTCAAATGGTTGAGAGGCAGCTGAGAGAGATTCTGCACATTTGCCAGGAGAGACTTACTTCAGTTATTGGAAACACATTTCGAGGATCTGAAGGATAGACAGTTGAGGGAGAGAGAATAAAAAACAAAAAGAGACAGACATAGACAGAAAACAGAAACAAAGAGAGAGAAGAGGAACAGACTTTTGAATGGCAAACCAGAATCCAGCCACTGACATGAATGGGAAGTTGGTCTCAGAGCTTGTAAATTTAGAGACTGTTGAGAGTGAAGTTCCCCTGAAAGAGATCATCCCAGCTTTCAGTTTAAGAATTCATAAATTCCTGTGGTTCTTTTGGTGTTGGAATACACGGGAGCCACCTGACAGTGGCTGCTAGAGATCCAACCCAGAATGGATCTCCTCTTGTGAGAGACTGAGAGGCAGTTGCTGTTCTCTGATCTCTGTGACTGAGAGGCCCTTGCATTATCTGACCTCTCTTCTCTTCCCTCTGCCTCCAATTTATCTCATTCCCAATCCACAATATTTGTGTCAGCAAAGGCTGCCCTGCAACTTCATTAGCTGGGGAGGCTCTCGGAGAATAGACCTGTCACTTAACAATTGCCCGGTTTTTTTTGTTTTTTTTTTTGTCTTTTGCTGTTATTCCCCCCTCCCCCCCCCCCCACACACAGAGTATGGTCCACACAGCACTATAACTTCTGTATGATTGTAACAGGTATTGATCTTGTGAAATATCAGGGAGGCAAACTTTCAAATGGAGAAGAGGATTATAGTCAGAACAGACATTTAAGTCTCTCATCAGTCTCTTGGCTCGGCCCTTTGATGTATTGGTCCATTTAATTACCCTGACTAAAAAACTCTTACTGGAAGTTTTCTTCACTGATCAAATTCCAGGTCTAGTCAAGCAAATAAACCCAGAACTATAGTATACAAGTAATTTATTTCTCATTTTTTCATCCCAAATAAGAGTACATAGTGTCTAGCTGTAGGTTGTTTATTACTGTTCAATCATTTTTTTTTCAGTTATGTCTGATACTCTGTAATCTCATTCGGGGTTTGCTTGGCAGAGAAGTGGTTTGCCATTTCCTTCTCCAACTCAATTTACAGATGAGGAAACTGAAGCAAACAAGATTTGCTCAGGGTCACACAGCTAGTAAATATTGGAGGCCAGATTTGAACTCACAAAATGGGGCTTTCTAACTTCAGATCCTGTGTATCATTCACTGAGCCACCTAGCTAATTCTATGAAGTGGTTGTGCCAAAGATTAAAAAATTTTTTTAAAATGTAGTTTATAAATTGTTTCTATTCTATCTACGTCTAAATGATTAAGGGTTTAAAACATTCAAAAATTTTATGAAGGTCTGGTACTGACCACCATACTAGACCAATGTCTGGAACATAGGAAGTGACTAATAAATGCTTTTTGAATTAGATGGGATTAGAGACACAATAAGATATCATCACTGCCCCTGGGTATCATTTTATTGCCTTTCAAGGGCTAATAACTGGACCACTGAAATTTCGTTTTCTCACTTGCCTGATTAGTTTCTTTCTTTTTTTTTTTTAATTTTATTTTTTGCAAAGCAATTGGGATTGTGACTTGTCCAGGGTAATAATTGTCTTGAGTCTGGATTTGAATTCAGGTCCTTCTGACTTCCAGTGCTCCCCAAATTAATTTTTTTTGTTATTATAACTTTTTATTTACAAGATACATGCATGGGTAATTTTACAACACTGACAATTGCCATGCCTTCTGTTCCAGTTTTTCTCCTCCTTTCTCCACCCCCTTCTCCCAGATGGCAGGTTGACCAATACATATTAAATATATTAAAGTATATGCTAAATATAATATATGTATATATGTCCAAACAGTTATTTTTCTGTACAAAAAGATTCGTACTTTGAAATAGTGTACAATTAGTCTGTGAAGGAAATCCGAAATGAAGGCGGACAAAATAAGAAGGATTGGGAATTCTATGTAGTGGTTCACAGTCATCTCCCAGAGTTCTTTCACTGTTGCTTGATTAGTTTCAATGTGTTCTGGGCTTTTAGTTGTTTGATTTTTAAGTTGTAATGAAAAGATTAACTCTGATTGCCTGTCTCCCTCCTCCCCTCCCCATAAATGAAAAGAACAAATTGTTTCAGTAAAAAAGAAAAAAATAGGAGTAGAAGAAAGTTCTGCAGTTAATAGAAATGGGGGTGGCAGGGACAAGCTGCTTTGAGTTTCAACTAGTCTAGGTAAGTTTCTTCATCCTAAAATATATTCATAACACCTGGACCCCTCATACTTAGAGCCCTACCTAAAACTTCAAGGTAATTTGGGTCTATACTTAAAACCACAACTCATAAACTGCCACAGATGTTTTTACTTTTATTGATCAGAGGGCATGAGAATCTAACACAAAGATACTTAATGAAATAGCATAGTAAAAAAAAAAAAAAAAAAAAAAAAAAAAAAAGTAGCAGTCCTTCCCAAGGAATTACATTCTAATACAGCAAGATAGGAACAGCCAGGTGGTACAATGGAGAGAGCTTTGGACTTGTAGTCAGGAAGACTAACCTTCCTGAATTCAAAGCAAGACTCCAGCACTTCCTAGTTGTATAATCTTGGACAAGTTGCCTAACTCTATTTGCCTCGGTTTCCTCTTCTTTAAAATGAATTGAAAAAGAAAATGCAAACCAATCTACTATCTCTTCCAAGAGAATTCCAAGTGGGGTTATGAAAAGTCAGACATGACTGAACAACAATAATAGCAAGATAATGCATAAATATAGGAGAGGTTAGTTGAAGTGCAGATGGAAAAGCCCAGTGGACATGACTATTATGGAAATATGTTTTGCATGACTGCACATGTATAACCTATATAAACTTGGTTGCTCAAGGAGAAAAAGAGGGAGGAAGGAATTTTGAATTTTGAATTTAAAAAAAAAAACAAATGTTAATAATTGTTTTTACTTGTCATTAGGGAAAAATAAAATATTTTTTTAAAAAGAACAGGCCAGGGGTCTTTAGGGTTCCACTATACTACTACCACTAGCTAGCAGCTATAAAATACCTACTTATGTTCCAAGTACTGTACGAAGTGCTTTGCAATTATTGTCTTAATAAGGCAAATGATATGGCCTAGTAATCCAGTTTGGCTGTAATTCTAAGAGAAAAAGAGTATGGAGATAAGGCTACTGTATAAAAGCATTTTCTTTAGTACTGTTTCAAGTGATAAAACCCTATCTTTTTCTGATATTGAGTCATTTGACAGTGCCAAGGATCTAGGGGGACTACACGTGCCCAGGGCACATGAGAGAAGAGATTATTCATATTTACAGCTTTGCTGTTATCCTCTGCTGATATTCTTATGCTGCCTTCCACTGTTTTCTGCTGGCAGTCCCTCTTCACCATTGGCTACAATACTCCCCTGGGAACCTCATTTCACTATCTTAAGGTCACTTCTGAGCATGTGATCACCAATCTTCTCCCGGCTATCAGATTCTGGATTTCATCTCATCCAAATCATCTCTTGATTTTCTCAGCTCCTATCTGTAGGGTGAAATGACCAGAAAACCTCTCTCTAATAAAGTCAGAGTGACATGTCATAACCAGAGCTTACCCATACTAAGTAAGCACAAAATGCCCTTAGGCTCTTTTTTGGAACTTGAGCTAAATAGCTGTTTAAAACTTCCAAGATTCTCTCTAGAGAACAGAACAAAAGCCAACTGAAAGAGGCAATTTCATTGTTACTATCACACATAAATTCCTGTCTTTATTATGTGTGCATATAATTATATATGTACATATACATACATATTTATATAAAACAATTTAGATGGTACTCTATTTGCTTTCTACATAAAAGGAGCAATTTATATATTTATGTATATACTATTTATATTTACAAATTTATATATAAAACAATTTACTATATTTACATAATCTATTTTCTATAGAAAAGCAGCAATCTGTATATTTAATATTTATAATTTATATACATAATATACAAGATAGAATATTATATCCATACTCTATGTACACACAATAAAAGCAGTAATTTATATATTTGAAATATATAATTACATATTACAAAATAGGTATATTACTATATATATTCTCTAAATATAATAATAAAACAGAATTGATGTACACCATTTCAAAGTGCGATTCTTCTTGTGCAGCAAAATAACTGTATGGACATGTATACATATATTGTATTTAACATATATTGGTCTACCTGCCATCTGGGGGAGAGGGTGGGGGGAAGAAGGGGAAAAATTGAAACAAAAGATTTTGCAATTGTCAATGCTGAAAAATGCATTTATATGCACCCATGCATATATCTTGTAAATAAAAAGCCATAATAAAAAAACTAGAATTGATATATGTATACTGTAGTATGTGTATGCATGTGTATAGATATACCTGTGTGTGTGTGTTGTATAAAACTTTCTGATTTGGTACCATATTTTGTCCTTGAAAAAAGCATCTTCCAAAATATTCTTTAAGAACCTTTTTCTATTGTCTTTTCTTCTTCTATTTCAATTATTTTTGCATATGCAAGCCCTTGTCCCTATTGCAATTGAAAATCCTCTCTTGCAAATGAGAAAAAAGTTAATTAAAAAATTCCCAACAAATGTCTGCATTGGATGGATAATATATGAAACATAATCTTTTTATACTTTTTCACTCTTCTGCTGAAAAGATTAAGTATATCTTATTATCTATTTTGCAGAATAAATATTGGTATTTATAGTCATTCAGAGTTCAATTCTTTTATAATATTCTTTTCCTTTACATTGTTATAATGTATATTTTGGTTCTGTAGTGTATATTTGATTTAGCATCAATTTGCATGAAACTGCTGGTTTCTTTGAATTCTTTGATTTTATAATTTCTTATTATACAATAATATTTCACATGAGTTTGCTCCTCAACTGATGATCACTAACTTTATTTTCTGCTCTTAGGTATATCCTCCCCACCCCTCCTCCCAGCCAAATGCTACATGAATATTTCAGTATGTGGACCTTTCCTGAGGTTTTGATCGCCTTGGGGCATGTAGCAGGTAGTAGAATCACTGGGTAAAAGATATAAATGGTTTAGTTATTTTTCTCATATAATTCCAAGATGGGTGGGGCCAATCCACAGTTTCACTATCTGTGGATTCATATGCCTATCTTCTCAGTTTCTCTTCCATTGACTATTATGTTAGTCAATATACTGAGGGTGAAGTGATTGAATTTGCATTTCTCTTATTATTTGTTATTTGTAGCATAGTTTGTTCTTATCCTTCAACCACTTATCAATTGGGTAAATCATGCTTTGTCTTTTTATATTTTTATCAATTCCCAATATATCTTGGATATTAGACATTTGTCACTAATATGATGCAGAGATTTTCCCACTATTTGACAGTTAATAATAATAATAATAACAAACATTTATATAGCACTTACTGTATGCCAGGGACTGTGCTAAGTGCTTTTTAACATCTAGTTTGAGCTTCACAAAAACTCTGAGGATAAGGAAGGTAGGTGCTATGCTAGTATTATCTCCATTTTACACATGAGGAAATTGAGGCAAAGTGACTTGCTCTAACCCTAAATGCATCTAATAGGTAGTTGAGGCTGAATTTGAACTCAGGTCTTCCTGACTCCAGTTCTAATACTTTATCCATTAAGCCATTGGCTGTCTAATTTCTCTCTTTATTACATCTGTATTGATTTTATTAATACAAAAATTTCTTGAATTTTACTTAATAAAAAATATTATTATCACATAAAATTCAAGAGGTCACCTCTAACCTTAATTTGGATAAGAATTCTTCACTTATTTATTTAACCATTCTCCAAATGATTTTCATTTTTTTTACTTTTTAACTATGAAAGGTATCTTGTCTGTTCTCTAATTTTTTTTTAGCGATGTGACTTTTTATACTCCATCAGTGACTCATTTGAAGTTCATTGTGGTATGAGTTGCTGACCTAAGTCTGATTTTTGCCAAAGTGCTTTCCAGACTCCCCAACAGTTCTCAATAGGGTTCTCCTGATATACTATCACATGCCTCCTTACATACATGCACAATCACATATGTAAACATATGCAAATATGTATAAGTAGGCACACACAAATATAAGTATATATGCCTTTAGACAAGTAAGTTCTACTTAGACTCTGCTAGCTAAACACTCTGAATTTGGGCTTTTATATCAGTGAAAGAGCCTCAAATTGAAAAATGAAAGACCTGTATTCTATTCCTGCTCTCACTAATTAAATGTGTGATATTGGGCAAGTCATACAACATCTCAGAGCCTCATTTTTCTCATCTATAAAATGAGGATAGTAATTCCTGACAGCTTATAGAATGTTGAGGATCAAATAAGATAGTCATTGTAAAAGCACTTTGAAAAGTTAAAAGAGCTGTACAAATAGGTGTTATTACGGCTAATGATGCAGAAGTTGGTTGTGTGAGGTCTTTTCAGGGAGCTGTGAAAAGACGTAGGAGGTGGTGAATAACATGTGACTCACAGAATGTCAGAACTAGAAGAGAACCCCATCATTTTGCTGATGAGTATTTGGAAGTAACTTGTCCAGGGTCACACAGATAGTAGATGAGATGAGTTCCTTTTAATAAGAAATCCTCTCTACTCTCCCATGCCGATTCTTTCATTGTACACCCAACAAATGCAGGTTGGATGAGATTCCCATGTCTACATGGCCTTCGGAGGATCTTTAGAAAGCCCTGAGTTATATTATGTTGATGGTACCCATGGAACTGTATCCTAAACTCCAGAGGTAACCACACAGAAGATCTTTTCCCCATTTTCACCTGCCCATTACAAGAGCAGTTTCAATCCTACTGCATCCTTGGGACCAGGGCTCAGTCCTTATGATAGTCTTCTACTTGGTCTTCCTGCTTCTAGTTTATCCTCTCTCCAATCAATCCTCTACTTCACTGCCCAAGTCATCTTCCCCCCCCCTCTCAATAACATCTTATTTTTTCTAAATACATATAACAACAGTTTTTAATATTAATTTTTGTAAGATTTTGGATTTCAAATTGTTCTCCCTCCCTCCCTTACCTTCCCCCTCCCCAAGATAGAGAACAATCTGATATAGGTTAAAATATGTACAATCCTTTTAAACATATTTCCATATGTGTCATGTTGTACAAGAAAAATCAGGACAAAAGCGGGGGGGGGGAACCATGAAAAATAAAAAAGCAATTAAACAAATAATAAAAGGTGAAAATACTATGCTTCAATCCCTGCTCTCCATAGTTCTGTCTCTGGATGCAGATGGAATTTTCCATCCCAAGTCTATTAAAATTGTCTTGAATCACCACGTTATTGAAAAGAGCCGAGTTCACCAGAGTTGATCAATGCACAAATTTACTGTTTCTGTGTTCAATGTTCTCTTGATTTTGCTCATTTCACTCAGCATCAGTTCATGTAAGTTTTTCCAGCTGCTCTGAAATCAGCCTTTCTTATAGAACAATAACATTCCATTACATTCATATACCATAACTTATTCAGCCATTCCCCAACTGATTGCCCAAGTAATCTTACCACCATCAGCTTACTGGTCATTTATTCAACGACTTTGTTATTGATTATCTAATAAAATAGATTCCTGATCCTGTCACTCAACACTCCCAAAAACTCAGCTCTTACCTATGAGAACTCATTTTCTTGTATTCTACCTGGATCCCCTTGCCTCCATCTTTCTAGTCTTCTTAGTCTTTAAACTTCTGTATTCTAAATTCCAGCCAGTGTGAAAATTCTTGTTCTTCCCAGTTCTGTCTCAAAGAGAACCCTAACACTGTTAATAATAATAACAATAATAACTGTTGTTGTCCACTCATTTCTGATTCTTTGTAATCCCATATGGGGTTTTCTTGGCAAAGATACAGGAGTGGTTTGCCATTTCCTTCTCCACCTCATTTTACACCTGAGGAAATTGAGGCAAACGGGGTGAAGTGACTTGTTCAGGGTCATATAGCTACTTATTAGCTTATTATCAGGTCTTCTTGACTCCAGGTCCTGCATTCTAAGTCACCTCCCTGCTCTCAGTCTGATCCCTCATTTTACAGATAATGTCCCTGAGAGATGCCAACTTACCCTTGGAAGTGAATCTGCTTTCACTACTGAGTGCATCAAAGAGTGAAAGGACTAGAAAAGTAAGATGTAAGCAGATTGTGAAGGGCTTTAAATACAGTAAGAGTTTGTATGTGATGCTAGAGAAAATAGAGGACCAGAGCGAAAAAAGGGAAATAATGCATAATAAGTGTCTCAAGGCAGAGCATAGAGAGGGGGCTCCCAGTGCTATTTGCACTCATAGTTACTAGGTAGGACCTAGTCTTCAGTTCTGCAGTTCTGGCTCCCCTTGACTCTTTCCCTCACTCACCCACTGAACCAATCTTTGTTCTTTTCATTCCATTCATTTTCACATTTGGGCTGCCTTGGGGGAAATGGGGATGGTTTGAGGGGTGAAAGGAAATGTTCCTGTATTAGAACCGGACAGGGAGCAATCTGGACATGAGGAAAGTGGGCTGGAGTAGTTAGAACGCCCAGTGTCTTGGGACGCGGCAGAGGGGGCCTTCGCTCCCCCTTGTTGCCTCCCTGGCATGGCACAGTCATCACCAGCAGCTAGCGCCCCCTTTTCCCCTCCCTCCCGCCTCCCACTTCCTCCCCCCCACGCGCATAGCAGGGGAAAAGGTCATTGGGCACCACCAATAGCCTTATCTGGGGCCACATCTTCAGCAGGACTAGATGTTCTAAAGCATTCTCTTCCTCCAACGGAAACCCTGCAAGCAACCGCCCCTGGCACCCTGCTTTATCACCCACAAGAGGAGGGAGCAAAGGGAGGGGCACACTGGGTCTTTGCTTCCGGCTTTCAAGCAGCAGCCTTTTACAGGGACCTTGACCGTGCATCCAGCATGATCCGGCCAGGGCTAAGGCAGGGACAGAAGGTCTAAATCGAATCCAAACAAGGTTTTAGTGCAGTGTCTGAAGTGATCAGCTGAACTTCCAGTCTCTAAACTCCAGGGATTTCCTATCACCTCCTGGACCAAATATAAAATCCTCTGTTTGGAGTTCAAAGCCCTCTGTACTTGTACCTCATCCCACACCTGTCCAGTCTTCTTAGATCTTGTAACTCCACATCTATCTAGTGATAGTGACACTGGCCTCCTTGCCGTTTCTGTCATAAAGTCTCCTTATCGGGGACATAACCTGACTGTTCCCAGTTGGTGGAAAAATCTCTCCCTGATTGCCTTCAGGTCCCAGGTGAAATCTCATCTTCATGCCTATCAGCTGTAAAATGGCTGAATAAATTATGATCTATGAATGTTATGGAATATTAACTTTCTGTAATAAAGAACCAGCAGGATAAATACAGAGAGGCCTGGAGAGACATGAACTGATGCTGAGTGAAATGAGCAGAACCAGGAGATCATTGTACACTTCAACAATAAGACTATACATCTGATGGAAGTGGATATTTTCAACATAAAGAAGATCCACTCACTTCCAGTTGATCAATGATGGACAGAAACAACTACACCCAGAGAAGGAACACTGGGAAGTGAATGTAAATTGTTAGCACTACTGTCTATCTACCCAGGTTACTTGTACCTTCAGAATCTAATACTTAATGTGCAACAAGAAAATGGTATTTACACACATATATTGTATCTAGGTTATATTGTAACACATGTAAAATGTATGGGATTGCCTGTCATCGGGGGGAGGGAGTGGAGGGAGGGGAGGATAATTTGGAAAAATGAATACAAGGGATAATATTATTAAAAAATTTACTTATGCATATATAATGTGAGAAAAAAATTCTAAAAAAAAAAAAAAAACAATAAGACTATACAATAATCAATTCTAATGGACATGACTCTTTCCAACAATGAGATAATTGGGGCCAGTTCCAATTGTTCAGTAATGAAGAGAGCCCTATACTCTCAGAGAAAGGACTGTGGGGACTGAGTGTGAATCATAATTATGATTTATATTATGATCCACATAACAGAGCTTTTCACTTCTTTTGTTGTTGTTTGCTTGAATTTTATTTTCTTTCTCATTTTTTGTTTTTGGTCAGATTTTTCTTGTGCAGCAAGATAATTGTATAAATATGTATGTATTCGATTTACATATATTTTACCATGTTTAACATATATTCGGTTACTTGCCATATAGGGGAGGGGGTGGGGGAAAGGAAGGCAAAAACAGAACACAAGATTTTGCAAGGGTTAATGTTGAAAAATTATCCTTGCATACATATATTTTGAAAATAAAAAGCTTCAATAAAAAAATAAAACTTCATCTTCTACAGGTAGCTTTTCTCAAGCCCTTTTAATTCTAGTACACTCAATCTGTTAATTATTCCAAATTTATCCTGCACATACCTTGTTTGTGTGCAATTGTTTGCATTTTGTATTCCCCCAATAGACTGTAAGTTCCTTGAAGACAGGAAGTATCTAGAATACCGTAAGCACTTAATAAATATACATTGAGTGACTTAACAGAAGTCTCTAGAAGTGTCTCTAGAAGACTAGGGACACAATGTTCAAGACAGCATCATAGGTAAATGCTGCAGGAGATGTGGGAAAACTGGGACACTAATGCATTGCTAGTGGAGTTGTGAACTGATCTTATCATTATAGATAGCAATTTGGAATTATGCCCAAAGGGCTATGAAACTGTGCATATCTTTTGATCCAGCAGTGTCTCTATTGCTCTATATCCCAAAGAAATCATAAAAAGGGGAAAAGGACCCACATGTGCAAAAATGTTTGTGGCAGCCCTTTTTATAGTGGCTAGAAACTGGAAACTGAGTGGATGCCCATCAATTGGAGAATGGCTGAATAAGTTATGGTATGTGAATGCAATGGAATATTACTGTTCTATAAGAAATGATTAGCAGAATGATTTTAGAAAGGCCTGGAGAGACTTACATGAGCAGATGCTTAAGTGAAGTGAGTAGAACCAAGACAACATTGTACAAGGCAACAACAAAATTATACAATGATCAATTCTGATGGACTTTGCTCTTTTTAACAATGAGATGATTCAGGCCAATTCCAATAGACTTGTGATGGAGAGTGAATGTGGATCACAACATAGTATTTTCACCTTTTTGTTGTTGTTCTGTTTTTCCCCCCTCTCTCTTTTTTTCCTCCTTTTGATCTGATTTTTCTTGTGTAGCATGATATTCTATGTTTAACCTATACTGAAGGGGAAGTGGGGAGGGAGGGAAAAATTTTGGAATGCAAGATTTTGCAAGAGTGAATGATGAAAGCTGATGAAAGCTATCTCTGCATGTATTTTGAAAAATAAAAAGCTATTATTAAAAAAAGAGCGCATCATGGGATGACAATATATTTTGCATGATGATTGAACATGTATAACCTATATAAAATTGCTTATTTGGTAAGGTAAGGGAGGAAGAGAGAAAATTTGGAATGCAATTTTTAAAATGAATGTTAAAATTGTCTTTACATATAACTGGGAAAATAAAAATATTATTTTTTAAAAATGAAAAGTTACAATAAGCCAACAACAACAACAACAAAAGAGTGAATTATAGGTTTAAAGGCTTTAAAGATAAAATGAACTATTAAAGAAAACAAAATGGCACAGAGGAAAGAGTATTAGTTCTAAAGTCTCATGTTTGGAGGTTCAATAATGTTTATTCACACATGACATTGAATAAAGTTATTTAACCCCTCTAGACCTCAGTTGTCTCATCTGTGGAACTGACTGATCTCAGACACCCTCAACTGCCTCAGCAAAAAAAAAATTACTGCAGCTTTTTTCATTATAGCCCCAAAAAGGGGTGACTTATTGAGAAGTGGCTACACAAATTATGATACTTAAATGTAATGAAACATTATTGTACCATAAGAAATGACAAAAAAGGAAATTTCAGAGAAAACTGAGACAATCTCTATGATCTGATGCAGAGTGAAATGAGTAGAACTGAAAACAATTGATAATGATAAAATTATAGAGAAAAACAACTTTTGAATTACCATAGATCTCTGATTGACACAATGATAACTGATGGAGAGAGAGGACTGAAGATGAATCACACTACCCACTCTTGTCAAAGAAGTAATGGATTTAAAATCCAGAGTGAGAAATGCATATTTGGACATGGTCTATGTGGCAACTTGTTTTGCTGGACTCAATGTTTTACTGTACAGGCATTTTTTCTTTTAAGTTCTATTAGAGAGTCAGTGAGAGGGAAATAAGTGGTTGAAAGAAAAATAAAATTAAAAAACAATGAAACTGAATGAGGTTGTTTCTGAGGTCTCTCTCTTTTTAATTTGGTATTTTATTTGTCCCAAATTATATGCAAAAACGATTTTGAACATTTGTTTTTAAAACTTTGAATTCCAGATTCTCTTCTTTCCTCTCTTCCCAACTGCCCCCCTCATTGAGAATTCAATATAGGTTATACATGTGTGGTCGTGCAAAACATATTCCATGAATAAAACATAGAAAAATAAAAATTTGTAAAAGTATACTTCAATCTGCATTCAGACACCATCAGTTCTTTCTCTGGTTATGGATAGCATTTTACTTCCTAAATCCTTCTGAGTAGTCTTAGATCATTGTGTTACTGAGAACAGCAAAGTCATTCACCGATGATCATCCTACAACATTGCTATTACTTTGTACACAGTACATTTCACTTTGTGTGAGCTCATGGAAGTCTTTTCAGGTTTTTCTCAGAGCATCCTGTTCATAATTTCTTAAAACACAATATTATTTCATATTAATCACATAGTACAATTCATTCAGCCATTCATTCTGAGGTCTCTTCTTAATTCTAAATCTGTGATACTATCGATTCTCTGCAAATAAGGAAACTGAGATTCGATGAAGGGAAATACTTCTGCAAGAAACTTTTCCAGCTCCCCCTTAATATTCATGCCTTATCTCTAAGAAGATCCCCAGTTTATTCTGTTTGTATCTTGTTTGTACATAGTTGTTGTTTGATTGTTGTCTCTCCTATTAGATTACAAACTTCCTGAGGATAGGAATTATTTTTATTGTTCTTTGAATTAACAGGGTTTATAGCCCAACTACTCTGGGGTGTCCAATATAACTCATTCTTTTCATAGCTGAATTCTTTCCTGACAAGTTAAGATTGCCTAATTAGCATATCAAACCTACACTCAAGAGCCCTTTTATCATCAGCCCCTATTTGTCCCTTGTGACCAGACATCTGGCTCTACTATACCACAGTACCCAGCACACAGTAGGTGCTTAGCAAATACTACTCGGCTTGCCCAAGTTCACATGTGATTTGAACTCAGAGCAATAGACTTTGGAACCAAAGATCTTCCCTGTACTCCACTTTGCTTTTTCCAAGATCTCATTCAGCTTTAAATCCTGTATTGCCAAGGGGCAGAGTTTGGATTAAAACAAGTAGGAGATCATGAGTTCAATCTTTTCTACTAAAATGACAGGAATTTGGTGAGTTAGCTTTCTCTATCTCTACCTCAGTTTACTCTTTTGTAAGATTAGGGAGTTGGGCAAGTTGACTGCTAAGATCCCTTCCACTTCTGAATCTAATAATTCTAAAATGATAAGGTCAGAGGAAACAATTCCTTTCTTTCTTTTCTTTTTTTTTTCTTGTTGAGGCAATTTGGGGTTAAGTGACTTGCCCAGGGTCACACAGCTAGGAAGTGTAAGTGTCTGAGGTCAGATTGGAACTCAGGTCCTCCTGAGATCCATTTATTAAACCAGCATACCTTGGATACAGATTTAATGACAATTCATGGCTATGTTGACTTTAAGGTTTACAAAGTACTTTCCTTACAACTCTGTGAGGAATGTAGTTCAGTTATTAGCCCCATTTTCTAGATGATAAAACTGAGGGTCAGTGAGGTTGTGGTCCTTGCCCAGGGCCATATAGTTAGTCATCATTGAGCACAGGTCTCCTGACTCCTGACTTGGCTCTCATTCCCAAGAGAAGTCAGACTAGGGTAGCCTGGGGAGTTGGGGAAAGGGGAGGAGTACAGGAGCAAAGCTGGCAAAGGACAAGCCTACACTTGTGCTTTTGATGAGGGGGGCTGGAGGGTGGGTGGGAAGGCTGAATTTATAAGGCTGCGTGGTGAAATAGAATGGGCAAAGAATCACAGAATTTGAGAGTTGGAAGAGAACTTAGCAGCCATATAGTCTACCCTCTACATGAAAGGAATCCTCACTTCAGCAAAGCCCACAAATGATTGTCCATATTCTGCTTGAGGACCACCATGAAGGAGCAACATTCTTTTTCTTTTCTTTTAAATAATAGCTTTTTAGTTTTCCAAATAGATGAAAAGATATTTTTCAACATTCACCTTTGTAAAACTTTGTGTTCCAAATTTGTCTCCCTCTCTCACTTTCTCCAAGACAGCAAGCAATCTGATATAAATTGAGCATGTGTAATTCTTCTAAACACATTTGCACATTTGTTATGCTATACAAGAAAAATCAGATCAAAAGGGAAAAAATGAGAAAGAAAAAAAAATAAGTAAACAAAAAGCAACAACAAAAAGGTGAAAATTCTAGACTTTGATCCACATTCAGTCTTGATATTTCTTTCTCTGGATGCGGATGACCCTTTCCACCATTTCACTATTGGAATTTCCTTGAATCACATCATTGTTGAAAAGAGCCAATTCCATCACAGTTATCATCACATAATTTTGTCAGGAGTAAACATCTCAAGGCAATCCATACCATTTTAGGATAGTTCTAAAATTTCCCTGATTTCAAGCCTTTGCTGCTCCTACCCATTGTCCTAGCTTGGGCCCTCCAGGGTCAGATAAAAGAAATCTAATCCTTTCTCCACTTGACAACCCTTCAAATACTTGAGGAAGGTGGAAGTAAGGTTGCAAAGTGAATAGAGGGCCAAAACTTGGAAATGAGAGATCAAAGTTCAGATTCTGTTTCTCTGACATCCAATGTATCACCTGTCGGCCTCAATTTGTTTATTTATAAAATAGAATACTTGCCCTCCCAGAGTTATTTTAAGGTTCTAAAAAGATAGAAAAATGTTGTTGTTAGAGCCAGAAAATCTAGTTTGAAATTTGTATTCTATCATTGATTAGCTGCATGAATAACCATAGATAAATTACAATCTGGTTTCTTCTCTGTAAATCAGAGGCAATTCATACAAAGGCATTTGATGTCAGAAGGATTGGGTTTATATATTCAGACTGCTGTTAACTGCACCAGCCTCAGGATTCTCCTCTGTAAAACAAGCAGTTTGGGATTGTCAGTAACTTCTAAGGTCCCTGGTAGTTTTAAATTTATGCTCATATGTTCCTAATTTATGTAAATTCAACAAACTTTCATTAGGTCCTTATTATCTATAAGCTCTCTTCTGAACAAAGAGCTTTGTAAGCAGCCTGTTCCCATGCCTGGAATGTTCCCCTGCCTTATTTTCTCCTCTTGGAATTCCTAACTTCCTTCAAGGATCAACTCCAATGTTTCCTAAGGCTTTCTGATACTCTCACCCACGCATCCCCAAGTGATTCTGGTTCTCCTTTTCCTCCTTGTATTTGTATTTGATGACTTTATTTTGCATTTATTTATTATACAACCCTAAGAAAATTGAAATAAATAAAAGTATTAAATGAGGCACTGTGCATTCACAATGTGTAAATATGAGCAAGAAAGACAATCCTTGTCTTTAATGAAGTTACCTTCGAAAAAGAAAAGTTAGCATGGAAAGGAAGAAGGTAGATGGATGCCCATGGCCAGAAAGCATGTGGTAGTCTGAATCCAGACTGTCTGAGGTTGAAGATCACTTGTCAGAATTCGAGATGACTCCATTTATGTTGTAGAGGAATATCAATCCAAACCCCCTTCCCTGGGTACCACTCCCTAGATTTATTATGTCCCCCCAAAAGAATCTCCCTTTGGTAATTGTATCCCTAGCACCCAGAGTTTGGCATAGAGTAGGAACTTAAATTTTTAAAAATAAATTCATTAATTCATCTATTTTTTTCATTCATTTATTCTACACCAGGCAGTGAAGGTTAATTATATCACAACATAGGTGCCAGTCACCAAAGCATGAATCTAAAGGATCTAGTTTGATGTATCTTAGGCCAAATTCTGGATAGGCTTTTATGGGAGACATGGAGAGGCAATCTGAGTTAAGTGACTTGCTTAGTATCATACAGCTAATAGGGCTGAATTTGGATTTGGAGGCTCTATCCATTGCCAACTCGGATGCTCCCCCATCTTTTTATTTTTTATTTTCATTTTTTGAAGAATTAGATCATTTTTCCTGCAAGTTCTTGCCCTTTGCTCCTTCTCTTAGTCCCTGAGGTATACTTCTCTATCAGGAGACCAACCCTCTGGACCATTATTGGTAAAGAACTAGGCAGAGAAGAGACAGAGCCAAAGGCAGAGTAAAGGCAAGAACTGGATAGAAAGATGATTTGGGATCTGATTTTGATGGTTTAAAGCACTGGGCTGAATCTAATAGAAGTCTATAAATCAGACATTTGCTTGGGTACAAAATGGTTAGACAACAGTTATCCCAAAGGCTTTCATGGATTGCAAGCTCATTGAATCCACCATGATGTAGTAGTCCCAAAAGTTAATATAATCATCTTGAGACTGCATTCAAAAGGGTACAGCTTCCAAGAAAAGGGAAGCGATGACCCCACTGCTTTATGATCTCTTTACCTCTATAGTATTGTATTCAGCTCAGGACATCATTGTTTCAAAAAGATATTGATCTATATTGGATGCTTGCTGTTTAGGGGAGGAGAAAAAACTTGGAACACAAGGTTTTGCAAGGGTGAATATTGAAGACTATTTTTGCATGTATTTTGAAAACAAAAAGCTATTATTAAAAAAAAGAAAAAGAAAAAAGATGTTGATTATCAGGAGAGTGTCAGAAGGAGGGTAACCAGGATGGCGAAGGGATTGAAGGGTTACCATTTAGAAAAAGGAGGTCTTGTTCTGTCTGGTCTCAAAAGGGGAAGAGGGAGGAAATAAGCATTTATACAGTACCTACACATCTCAGGCACTCTGCTAAGTCTTTTTTATAAATATTATCTCATTTGTTCCTCCCAATCCTGCTAAGTAGGTGTTGTTATTATTTCAATTTTACAATTATGTAAAGTGAGGCAAATAGAGTTAATTGATCTGTCCAGGGCTGAGGATTAAATGCCCCACCTTAGAGCCAAGCCTTTGGAGGAGTGGGACATGAAAAGGTCAGAGAAGAGAGTAAGAAGGGGATGTGGGGGAGAATGTCCGAGCGTGCATGTGGTTGCCTGAAATGGGAAATGGGTTAAAAAAAAAAATCCAAAAACCAAATTCACATTGCACTAAGCTCAGGGGGAGATTTAGAGGAGAGGAAGTAACAAATAACAAACATTATCATCTAGTCTAGAAGGTCATAGGTGGCAGGGGTAAAGAGATTAATTTTGGCTTGATGTCAGGAAAAACTTCCTAACAATTAGAGCTGTCCAAAATGGTTTGCCAGGTGAGGTCCCCCTCCTTGGAGGTCTTCAAGTAAAGATTGGATGCCATTTTATAGTGGGAGTTTCTTTTGTGCATGAGCTGTACTAGAGGGCCATGTAAATCCCCTTTCAACTGTAGCTTCTATGATTCTGGAAAGGTGGGAGGTATGGGTGACTTTGAGAGAAAAAATACTGTCCACACAACTGAAATCTAAAAGAAATTGGGTGGTGGGTCTAAAATTAAGGTAATAATCTCTCCTTCTCTCTGTCTCTGTCTCTGCCTGCCTCTCCGTCTCTCTGTCTCTCTCTGTCTCTCCTTCCCTCCCTCTCTCCACCCCGTCTCTGTTTCTTTCTTTCTCTCCCCTCCTCTTTCTTTTTCTCCCCTTCTCTCTGTCTCTCTCTTTCTCTATCCTTGTCTATCTCTTTCTGTGTCTCTATCTCCCTCTTCTCAATTTCTTTGCTTCTGTCTCTGTCTCTCTCCCTCCCTTCCTCCCTCTATCCCCCATTCTGTCTCTGTCTCTTTCTTTCTCTCCCCTTCCCTATCTCTTTCTCTCTCTCCTTCTCTGTTTCTCTCTGTGTGTCTCTTTCTGTCTCTGTCCCTGTCCCTGTCTATTTCTTTGTGTCTTTATCTCCTTTTTCTCAATATCTCTGCCTCTGTCTCTGTCTCTCTCCCTCCCTTCCTCCCTCTATCCCCCACTCTGTCTCTGTCTCTTTCTTTCTCTCCCCTTCCCTATCTCTTTCTCTCTCTCCTTCTCTGTTTCTCTCTGTGTGTCTCTTTCTGTCTCTGTCCCTGTCCCTGTCTATTTCTTTGTGTCTTTATCTCCTTTTTCTCAATATCTCTGCCTCTGTCTCTGTCTCTCTCCCTCCCTTCCTCCCTCTATCCCCCACTCTGTCTCTGTCTCTTTCTTTCTCTCCCCTTCCCTATCTCTTTCTCTCTCTCCTTCTCTGTTTCTCTCTGTGTGTCTCTTTCTGTCTCTGTCCCTGTCCCTGTCTATTTCTTTGTGTCTTTATCTCCTTTTTCTCAATATCTCTGCCTCTGTCTCTGTCTCTCTCCCTCCCTTCCTCCCTCTATCCCCCACTCTGTCTCTGTCTCTTTCTTTCTCTCCCCTTCCCTATCTCTTTCTCTCTCTCCTTCTCTGTTTCTCTCTGTGTGTCTCTTTCTGTCTCTGTCCCTGTCCCTGTCTATTTCTTTGTGTCTTTATCTCCTTTTTCTCAATATCTCTGCCTCTGTCTCTGTCTCTCTCCCTCCCTTCCTCCCTCTATCCCCCACTCTGTCTCTGTCTCTTTCTTTCTCTCTCCTTCCCTATCTCTTTCTCTCTCTCCTTCTCTGTTTCTCTCTGTGTGTCTCTTTCTGTCTCTGTCCCTGTCCCTGTCTATTTCTTTGTGTCTTTATCTCCTTTTTCTCAATCTCTCTGCCTCTATCTCTCTGTGTCTTTCTGTCCCTTGTTCTTTCTCTGCCTTTGTTTCTCTCTGTCTCAACCACTCTGTGTCACTATTTCTCTTTCTCTTTCTGTGTCTCTCTGTCTCAATCACCTTTATCTCAGTGAATCTGTTTCTCTGTTTCTCTCTCTTCTTATCTTTCCCCTCTGTCTCTGTTTCTCTGTCTCTCTCTTTCTCTCTTCCTCCAGTCCCCTCGGTTTGGCTTTTCATGGGAATTTGAGTGTGTGGGCGTGTGTTTGCTGCAGGGAGATGTTTGATTCTCTCCATGGCCCAAGCAGAGGATGGGGGGAGTCTGCTCCTCCAGTAATAGGAAGTGGGGAAAGTTCAGAGGTCAAAGGAAGGGGACAAGATCTGTGGAAAGTTTTAATTACAACATCGTCTAGAAGCAATTTAGTTTTTATCCTTTTGTCTAACAGCATTTCATTCTGAGAAATAGAAAATTATTTTCTGAGTAAAATGATGATGATATGTGATACTTTTTCCATTGTTTCCTTTCCATATTTCTCTGGAGTGTCGGAGTTGGAAGGGACCTTAGAGAAGATCTCCTAGAGATCCCATTCCTTTCATTTGACAGAAACCCAATACAGGAAGGTCACCAGCCCAAGTCAGAGAGTTAGTGAGTAGCACAGGAAAGGCTTGAACCCAGATCTCCTGACCCTAAGCTCTTTCTTCCATCTTTCCCTTCCAGGGTCCCTGTCAAGCCCTGTAAGGAATAGAACTCATTTCCCAGTAGTATCAACTCAATGAAAGCCTCTAAACAGAAAATAGAGGTGAGCTGTCGTTTTTTAAAAAAGATCTGTAACTCCTCTTAAATCCAACTATTCAAACTGGTGTTTGTGGTATTTGGATTTATCCAAATGTAGACAAAGGACCCTTCAAGACTGGGGCAGGGCATTTATGTGTAAGGTTTGAAAATTGTCCTCCCTTCTTCAGCTTTTCTTTGCTGAGGTCACAGAGGAGAGCTGTTGGAGTTTACATTAACTCTATGTTGAAGTGTTGATGTGTTTTACCTCCCTCCCTTCTCTTTCTCTCTGAATCTTTCTCTTCATTTCCCTCTCTCCTCTCTCCATCTCTTTCTGTCTCTTTCCCTTCTTCATTTTCTCTCAATGTGTGTCTGTTTCTGTGCCTCTTTATTTCCCTCTCTGTTTCTGTCTCTCTGTCTCTGTCTCTCTCTTCTTCTCTGTCTCCCTCTCTCTGTTTGCTTCTCTGTTTCTCTATCTCTGTCTCTCTGTCTTTCTGTTTCTCTCTGTCTCTTTGTATGTGTCTCTATCTGACTCTGTCTTTCTCTGTCTTTGTCTCTGTCTCTGTCTTATTCTGTTCTCTCTGTTTCTGTGTCTTTTTCTGTCTGTCTGTCTGTTTCTGTGTCTGTCTCTCTGTCTCTGTCATTTTCTGTTTTTCTGTCTCCCTATCTCGGTTCTGTTTCTCTGTCTTTCTCTCTGTGTCTCTGCTGTCTCTGTTTCTATCTCTGTGTCTGTTTCTCTCTCTCTCTCTCTCTCTCTCTCTCTCTCTCTCTCTCTCTCTCTCTCTCTCTCTCTCTCTCTCTCTATTCTGTCTCTGTGTCTTCCTCCTTCCTTCCCTCCTTTTCTCTCTCTCTCTTTCTCTCTCTCTCTCTCTCTCTCTCTCTCTCTCTCTCTCTCTCTCTCTCTCTCTCTCTCTCTCTCTCTCTCTCTCTCTCTCTCTCTCTCTCTCTCCTTTTCCACTCCCTTTCTCTGCCACTCTGTCTCTGGTATAAAGAATGCTTTCTCTACGTAGGGATACAGGATGGCTATCCTTTCACTAGGAAATGAAAATGACAAAAAAATCAAAATTTAGCAATGTTGTTGTTTTTTAAAGGAAAAAAAAGGAAAATTGCAATCACTTGTGTGTTCATATCAGCAAGAAGCTTAGAGCCTTCTCTAGGTTTAATCCTTAAAATTTTCTAAACCTCAGTTTCCTTTCCTGTAAGTTGGGATTTGTAATATAGAATCTCTACTGTTGGTAATTGAAGTGAGTAGAACCAAGAGAACATAGTCACAGCAACAAGAAGATTATTTAATGATCAATTTGATGGGCGCGGCTCTTTTCAACAATGAGATGATTCAGGCCAGTTCCAATGGTCTTGTGATGGAAAGAACCATCTACATCCAGAGAGAAGAGAGTGGGGACTGAATGTGGATCACAACATAGCATTTTCACTTTTTGTTGTTGTTTGCTTGCATTTTGTTTTCTTTCTCATTTTTTCTTTTCAATCTGATTTTTCTTGTGCAACATGATAATTGTGGAAATATGTATAGAGAATTCCACATTTTTAATATATATTGGATTACTCGACATCTAAGGAAGGGAGTGGGGGGAAGGGAGGCAGAGAAAAATTTGGAACACAAAGTTTTGCAAGGGTAATGGTTGAAAACTATCATTCATAGATTTTGAAAATAAAAAGTGTTTTGGTCTTTTTTTATTGTCTATAGAAATTCTTATAGCTCTGTCTTGATAAAGTATATCATTGAATCCCATAATTTTTTCTTTTTAGAAAGGGAATCTGAGACCAAACCGGTGAATTGTTTGCCTCTGGTGAAAATGGTCTTTACTGGAAAAATCAGGCCTATAATTCAAGGTTTTTGATTCCTTAGGGAGACAGTGTTTCCAGGATGCATAATTAGCATATCAATGAGTTTTCTGAAAACAGATGCCCCTAGGCCTAGATCAGTTTTCCCTTTCTTCACACTTCTAATTACTAAAAAGAAGCATTTTTCTAATCAAAAGTAAACTTTAGGCCAGGACGTTTTCACAAACCCTAAATTGGCGGCTTTATTGTCGGATTGACCATGTTAATGACCTTCACCTCCTGGAAATAGAATTAGCTAAACTGTCAGCCCTTTCTCTCTCAACTCTGGAGAGGAAGATGGGATGGATGGACTGTTGGGTAGACTGGGAGTTTCTCAGAACTTCTAAAGACTAACGGCTCTGAACTAAATCAAGTTATGGAACATATAACTTGTTTGGTTGAGAAATTTAACCTTATTTACTTAGTGTATTATTTTCATGTTTAATATATTCACAGGATTGGACTTACTGGGAATCATTAAGAGGCTTTCATATCTATAATATTTGTTCTCATTATAAATTCTGTCCTTGTGTGTGGAGAGGATGGTGGGGGGAGTTGCAGGGGAAATTGAATGGAGAGGCAGATATCCTTTTGAAATAAAGTAAAACAAACAAATAAAAGTAACAGCTTCTTATCTGCTCAACTATATAGTTTGTGGCCAGTCTCAGCTCACAGTCTTCCCTTATAGTTTTTCCCCTCATCCTTATTTCTCTTAAAATCCTGGTTCAGTCCAAATGCTATCTCATATGCAAGGTTTTTACTGATTCCCTCTCCCATTTTTCAGTATTACTCTCTATATTTTCTATTAACTTTTCTCTGTGTACATGCTGTTTCTCCCAAAACTACCATGCCTTCTTCCTAACTCCCATCTAGTTTTTTACCTTCACATTATATGTATCTTAACCCATTAAAAATGTAAGCTCCTTACTAAGCCCAAAGGGCTATCAAACCGGGCATACCCTTTGATCCAGCAGTGTCCCTACTGGACTTATATCCCAAAGAGATCACAAAAAGGGGGAAAGGACTCATGTGCAAAAATGTTTGTAGCAGCCCTTTTTGTAATATATTAGGCAAGAAACTGGAAACTGAATGGATGCCTATCAATTGGAGAATGGCTTTATAAATTATGGCACATAAGTGTAATGGCATATTATTGTTCTATTAGAAACGATGAGCAAGATGAAAGGCCTGGAGAGACTTACATGTACTGATGCTAAGTGGAGTAGAATCAAGAGAACATTGTACATGGCAACAACAAGACTACGTGATGAACAATTCTGATGGGCATGGCTTTTTTCAAGAATGCAATGATTCAGGGCAAATCCAATAGGCTTGTGATGGAGAGAGCCATCTGCACCCAGAGAGAGGATTGTGGGAACTGAGTATGAATCACAACATAGTTTTTCACCTTTGTTGTTGTTGATTGCTTGCATTTTGTTTTCTTTCTCATTTTTTTTCCTTTTTGATCTGATTTTTCTTGTGCAGCATGATAACTGTGGAAATATGTATAGAAGAATTGCATTTTTAACATATATTGGATTACTTGCCATCCAAGGGAGGAGGTGAGGAGAAGAGAGGCAAAAGAAAATTTGGAATACAAGATTTTGCAAGGCTGAATGTTGAAAACTCTCTATGCTTGTGTTTTGAAAATAAAAAGCTTTATAAAAAAAAAAAAAGAAAAAAGGAATGTAAGCTTCTTGAGGACAGGAACGGTTTTTTTTTTTTGGTTTGTATTTGTAGTCTCAGTGATTAGCACAATGTCTCTTATTCTCTGCATTTAGAAACATGCTATAATAGCAGCCCTTTTTGTAATGTCAAGGAACTAGAAACTGAGTGGATGGCAATCAGTTGGGGAGTGGCTGAATAAGTTATGGTACATGAATGTTATGGAATATTATTGTTCTATGAGAAACAATCAGTAGAATGATTTCAGAGAGTCTTGGAGAGACTTATATGAACTGATGCTGAGTGAAATGATCAGAACCAAAAGAACATCATACATAATAACAAGATTATATGATGATCAACTGTGATGGATTTGGCTCCTTTCAACAATGAGGTGATTCAAGGTATTTCCAATAGAGTGCCAACATTCAGAGAGAGAACTATGGATACTGAATGTGGATCAAAGTTCGCTTTTTTGTGTGGTTGTTGTTTGCTTATTTTTTTTTCTTTTTCATGTTTTTCCCCTCTTTTGATCTGATTTTTCTTGTGCAGCATGTTGAATATGGAAAATTTGGTATTGTAAATTAGAAGAATTGCACATGTTTAACCTATATTGGAATACTTGCTGTCTCTGGGAGAAGAGAGAAAGTAGAGAGGGAGAAAAATTTGGAATCCAAGATTTTGTAAAGGTGAATGTTGAAAATTATCTTTGCATGTATTTGGAAAAATATTTTCTATTTTATTTTTTAAATTTATTATTATTATTATTAATTTTGCTGAGGCAATTGGGATTAAGTGACTTGCCCAGGATCACATAGCTAGGACATATTAACTGTCTGAGATCAAAGTTAAACTCAGGTGGTCCTGACTTCAGGGCTGGTGCTCTATCCATTGCGCCACCTAGCTGCCCCAATATTTGGTATTTTTAAAAAGTGCTTTGATCTTCTTTTTCCTTTTCTTTTGGGTATTACTATCAATTGTTCTCCTCTTCCTCCACAAACATTCTCTTCTTCCCCCCAATTAAAATAGGCAAAACACACCTCATATTTTCTAACTACTCTTTTGGATCAGCAACAAAATAACAAAGCAAGAGGAAATACTTAGGGTATCCAGATATCTGGAATTCCCTTATATAGAGAAGGAAAGTGGATCATATTATTTCTAAGGTCCCTTATGGCAAGTCATGAATTTTATTGAATTTTAGAGGCAAACTCACTTCTACACAAGTGTCTTTAGTTTTGCAGATTATTTATTCCTTAGGATATGACTGCTATAAGTAGTCAGGGGAAAAAGTTTGGAGTATAAGACTCAGGAAAAAAAATGGAATTCAAGCATCTGAGGCACTCTTAGTTAAGAGGTGGTGGGGTGTTGGAGAGTCAGAGAATATGAGAACATGGATCACCCTGAAGTTGTTAGACTTTGCCGTAGCCACTAATCCTTGGGGAAGAATAGAACTTTTCAGACCAGCCTTTCTGTGTACATGGAGGTGGGAAGGGGTAAAGGTAGTATCTACCTCCTCCTTCCTCATCATGTATATTGTGAACAAAGCCCTCCAACTATGGGAGTTGGAGGAAGAGCTGAAAATTGCTTTTAAAGATTTTTTCTTCCTATTTGTCTCCCAAATTGATCAAAGATCCCCTCTAGGGCAGGAATCTTCCGTTCCACTGACTATATACTATATCATTCCTTACTCAACTGAGAAAAAAAATCTACTTTCTCAAATACTATTCTCAAAAAATGAAAATATTTTTAAAAATCCTCAAATCCTACCCATTCACCATGCTGCCTGATAAAGAGAAAGCATGAAATGCCTCTCCCTTCTTAGAGATTCAGTTCTTTCCCCTGTTCCATGCTCTCTTATCCTCTGTGCAAACACAAGTTGTAATTCCTAACTTTCAATGCTATAATACTGAAACAGACTAGGTAACACTGGTTAAATTTGTTTGATGGTGCCATATTTTTCTCAAACCTGTTGTATGTAATCAGATCTTACACTCATGTGTGCATTAGGAAATGCAGTTCATTATTCAGCTTTCCACAGGACTCTCTTGCCACCCTACTTCCTGGTACAGGAGATGTTTTAATTTATCCCTGTCACAGAACTAGTATTGCAGGATTTCTCCATGCAATTGCCAGCCACTGAGGTCAGGTCACAAGCAGATTTCTACCATCCAGTTTCCAAGATGCAAGGACTTTCTCATATGGAAAGTGCATGGAGTCTAAACAGTGAGTGCTCAGTTTTGAGGCATTTCATATATGCCCTTTATGTCATATCAAGACCACTAAAAGGAAAAGGGATATTTAACTTGAAGAGGAGTCTCAGAGTGGACATAACAGTAATTTTCAAATATTTGAAGGGTTGTCAACAAATAAGGGTCATTAAACTTGTTTTGCTTGATTTCAGAAAGTAGAACCAAGAGCAATGAGTAAAAGTTGCGGGGAAAAAAAGGTCATTTTGGCTACTGGGGAAGACACTACCACCATCCTGTCAACCAAAGGTGTTCAAAAGCAGAATGTCCAACTACCTTGAGATATAGTGGGATCTCTATCCTTGAAGGTCTTCCAAAAGAGCCTATATGACCCCTTGTCAGATTGTGTTATAGAAGAGATCTTTCTTCTGGTTATGTTTGGATGTAAATGGCTATTGATGTTCTTTCAATTCAGATTTTATTGCTACACAGAAACTAAGATGAGGTAACTGAATAGTACAAAGCCTCAGTTGCATATATAGATGTAGGATTATGGTCTAGTGTACATATGATTAATCAATAAGACTAGGGGTTAAGTCTCAGGTGCCATGTATTAGTTAAAGGACCTGTGACAAATTGCAGTTTTCATGAATCTGAAGTATTCTTACCTGTATAATGGAAATGATAGTGTTTTCACAGCCTACCTCAAAGGATGATCATGAAAGAATCTTTAGGAATATGAACAAGTGAGTAAGCACAGGCAAATAAGACACCTCACATATTTGTTATCAGCAAATAAAGCTGCTTTATTGAAAGCAAAGAATGCTGGGTACCACAGGGTGACCATGGTAGTAACAATAAGGTTTAATTCCCTGAGAACTTTTTTCCCTTGTTTTTTCCTATCTATGTTTTTATTAAAAAAAACAAAACAATAAACAATAAAATCCAACAAAAACAAAACATATAAACAGGAAAGGGACTAAGTAGGAAAAAGAACAGATAGATTCCAGATACTGGAACATATAAATAAGTAGAGAGTTATAAGATATTCCAATTTCATTTTAAAAACAAGATTATCAGAAGTTTGGTTTTTGTTTTTCCGATCCACAGAAAAGGTAAAATACACATAACAATAACAAAAAAAAACCCTACTTTTCTTTTTCTTTTTTTTTCCTCCTCTTTTAAAAGATAACAGTAACAAAAATACTGTTCAAGTACAATATTTACAGACGCACCCAGTATGGGCCAATTCACTCAACCTCAGATAGGGAATATTCAGCTCTGACTCTGCCCAGTTATTGGAAGGAGACAAAGCAAAGATTCTGGGATCAGTTACCCAGGAATACTCAGATATTATTAGCCTGAGGACCCCAAATGCAGGATCAAAGAGGAAGGTCCTCACCTCAGGAGCTACCTTAGAAGTAGCAAGACCTGGCTTATCCCCAGCCCCAGGATGTGGTCAGGTGCCTTGGAACAGCAGAAGGTCCCAGTAGCTCCTCACAGCTTGGGATGGTGGCAAGACTGAGTCCACAGCCCAAGAGGGCTCTCGTTCTGGACTGCTGACCTTGTCCTTTCCTTGGGCCTAAGCACTTCTCAGCTCACCTTGAACTGATAAAAGTGACAGGGAAGTTACAGGGCATTTCTATCCCCTTCCCAGTAAGAAAAATTTCCCAAAGGTGTAACTGGGTAGACTCCTGGTCCTGGAGGAAGATACTGAACCCCAAGACAGAATGACTGACATGCATCCTGGCATATGTCTATCTGTCTCTCTCTACCCTAACCCTAACACCCCTTAGAACAATAACAAAATACCATTATACATTTCTCTATTTCTCTTCAATTAACCGTTGATGGTTAATTGCATATAAATACTGCATAGCTATCTGGGACTGAAAATAGTTCAGTCAATAATAGTAAGCCCCAATGGTTGGAGCAAATGATTCTGGGCTCTCCTCTCTCTGCCCCAGGCCTTGTCTCCCTTCAGCCCTTTTTCCCCTTCAGTGAACTTGGGGTGCTGAGAGGAGGCCACAGCTCCCACACTCATACACACACATACATACACATTAACTCATTCACACTTTCTCTCTTTCTCTTTCCTCTATGTCATTTCCCAAGAGATTTAGGATCTTAGGCAAAAGAGATCTGCTTCTCTCCTCACTTTCAGCAGCATCTAGCAATATACCACCCCATCCTTTCAAACCAGGAAAGACATACAGAGATCTTTTTCCCTCAGTTTCTAGCCCTCCTCTCTCCCACTCATATTGCCCCTCCCACCCCAATTGACCTCTTACAAATAAAAACCTTCATCTGGATAGGAACCAGAGCCTGGAGTACAACACAAGAAAAAGGAGGAGAGGAAGAGATGATTCAGATGGTCACAGGAATAGTCAAGACTTAGCAAAGTCACCCAGGAGTGACTTAAAGACAGCAGCACCAGAGAAAAATTGGTCCCATTGGAGAGAAAACAGCTGATACAGGAGCCAGAGCGCACAGCTTCAGGACCATCCTGGGACAAGTTCCAGCACTGCCATCGGGAAGCGTTCCAAGTTCATTGATGGCAAGACCTCCCCTCCCTAATTCTTCTTTGTTTTCATCCAGGTTTTAGGGTCTCCTCTTCCTCCAGCACGAGAAGACACAGTGTAGACAGAGTCCAGAGAGACAGCTCTTGTCTCCTTGCCTCCCTCTCCACTCCAGCTCAGTAACCATGGGCCACACAGCAGCCTATTATACAAACACACACACCCACACACTGTGCATAATGGGCACAGCAAGGACAAGAACAGGACGCAGGTCCCTTGAGCCCTTTGGATACCAGGGGAACTCAGGGACGAGGGTTACAGGACAGACGAGAAGTCTCCTAGTAGACCACATTACGAGGACACCACGGAGTATCCGGGTACAGCAAGCAGTGGATAGAGCGGAACCTGTGGAACAAAAGAGAAAAGCAGGGTGATTTTTGAGAACATAGGTCTCATAGATTATGAGATCATAATGTGGCTACCACGAAGGGGCGGTTTATATGTCTTTTTCTGCTTCTCCATCAGAAGAGCACAGACCCAGGAACTTGGAAGCCATGGCAAGGCCATATGGCATCATGAGTGAGACCTAGCTCTCAGTCAAAAAGGACTGAGTTCCAGGCCACCTCTGACATAACACCAGAAACACAGCCTTCCCCAGTCTCTTCCCCTACCTGACTAGTACCTTCTATCTACTTTGTATCTATTTCATGAACACAGTTGTTTACATGCTATCTCCTCCATTCCAATGTGAATTCTTTGAAGGTAGAGACTGTTTTTGCCTTTCTCTGAAAACCCTCACTATTTAATACACAGTAAGTACTTAATAAATTGTTTTGATTGACTGACACACTCTCAGAACCCTGGGCAACTCTTTTAGATGATAAATAATTTTTTAAAAATTTAATTAAATTGTATTTTTCCCGTGAATAAAAAACAACAAACCTGGACTTATCCTGAAGAAATTAGAGGTTTTATAATGAAAAATTTGTGTGTGGAATGTGTTTAGGAGCAAAAGCATGGCGATGCCTTTATTGGCTGGTATATGAACTCATCTTGGATTAAGGAATGTCTCTTTTCCTTGTACCCTCTCTCTGAAACAAAAGCCTCAAAAGAAAATGCTTTCAGAGCTAGCAACAGACAATGTCAATATGTATATTTTTAAACCCAAAGAGTAAGATGCTGAGATTTAAAAATTTTAATGGAACCTCAAAGGCCATCTGGTGCCAGTTTCTAATGTAAACAAGAATTGCCTTTATGATTTTCTGGAAGTAGCTACCCGACCAACTTACTTAAACTACCACGTAAAAGACTTCCAATAATAGGAATTCACCACTAAATTTCTCTTTAGGTAAGTTATATAGTAAATCTTGGAAAATCTTCCTTTATTTTGAGCCTGATATCACCTAGTCCAAATGGTAAAAGCTTGACCCATGTTTATGACTCTGGCAGGACTGTATGTAGATTGATCTCAAAATCTGCATTTTAGCAGCTGGGATGGAAGGAGGGCTTAGTTTGGGGAATTGAATCTTACCTGGATGGATCAGCCTCCACAGAGAATGCACCTTTCATATGAATGGAATTCCTCTTATTTTCAAACATTCCATAACTCAGTGTCACCTAATGACCAGAAATGAAAGGAACAATCAATACCTGGATCAACAGTTTTAGGGTTAAGGATGATGCCCACAGAATGTAAGCTCCTTGAGGGTAGTGACTATCTAGACAATTTTAGTACTTGGATCCTTTTTAAAAAATTTTTTTTATTATAGTTTATTTACAAGATATATGCATGGGTAATTTTTCACATTGACCCTTCTGTTCCACCCCTCCTTCCCCCCACCCCCTCCCCTACATGGTAGGTAATTGGTACTTAGATCCTTAATGCTTGGCATACAATTAATTTCTGATAATTGCCTATAAATAAATCTATTAGCCTACAATTGGTGGGCTGATTTCTGACCCTCCCATGGCCTTTAAGAGTTAGTTAAAAGTTGAGAACTATGGATTAAATACCTGTTTATGGAGCTCTGACTTGGGCACCTGTTGAAGATTCTCCAGGTGGGAATGGAACAGGTTGCTTCGAATGAGCCTCACACCCAACACAGATTCAATGATATAGCCTATGGTACAATCGTCAGGCAGTCGGATCTTCTCTGCTGTGTTCATGAAGTGGCCCCCACTGAGGAAAGAAGAGATGAGATGAATGTGGAGGGTCTTCTCCCTTTTTTAACCCCCACTTTGAATTCCCAGAGACTGAGGAGCCCCAGAGAAGTCAGAGCAAGATGAATGTAACCAACTGACTGTTCTTAGAATGGTGAAAAGAATATAATTGGCTGGAGAGTGAGTATACCCATGACTTTTCCTTTTACCCATCCCAGGGGAAAGCAAAGTCCAGGAAAATGATACATCATTCACACCACATTAGTGGCAACAGTGGCTGACATTTATACAGTGTTTCACAAATGTTATAGCCTACTGGATCCTCACGAATTTATACTCCAGGGCACCATTGTTTATCTGAGAAACAGCCAAGGGAGAGATAAGAGAAGAGGTTGGAAGAATTAAGTAACTTCTATGGATATGGCCTAGATAACCCTATCAAATAAAAGCTTAAATAAATTATAACAAACTTATCCAAAACTCAAAACTAATAGAAAAGCTCCAGTGAGGAGAAATTTTTTAAATAGCCCTGAAGTTCTCAGAGGCAGTATAATAGAGTAGAAATAAAGGTTAGGACTTGTAAATGAGGAACTGGGTTCGAATCTTAATTCTTGACATTTTTAGTAGAACATGAGCACCTGGACAAGTCTCTTAGCCAGTCTGATCCTTATTTTCCTTAAATGTAAAATGGGAACAACAATTTGACTAGCTCTCCTCCTAGGATTGTAGTGAAAAAGGAACAAGGGAACAGCTATGGATAGATGAGATAGGACTACTGTGAGACATTAGAGCAATTCATTGAGGAGGGAGAGGTAATAGTAGTGGTGGTAGTAGTGATGATAGTAATGGTCATAGTGGTAACAGTAGTGATAATTTATACAGTATTATATAGTAATATAATAATTTATACAGGACTTTACAATTTGCAAAGCACTTTATAAATATTTTATCAGATCTGTACAACAATCTCCTGAGTTAAGTGCTATTATTATCCCCATTTTATAGAATCGGAAATTGAGGTTGAGAGAGATTAGGTAACTAGCCTTTGTCCGAGGACAAATACGACTTCAGGTAATCCAGAGTTCTATCCACTATGCCATCTAGTGCCCAATGATAAATCCTGTGACTATCTCCTAAAGACTAAGCTAGTATGAAAAGGCTTCTCCCCTGAAAGCTGGCCACTCAGAAATTAATTTTGGGGGGCCACAATTGCTCATGAGATCAGGAGGTCTGGCATATACATCAGTACTGGGAGGATCCATATCCAGAAAATCATTATATTTCATTCATTAAAAATGATAATCCCATAGGTGACTATGTATAAAGTATACTATCATGGGACTTCATTCACTACATAGGTTCTAATCTTTATGGTTCTATGCAGTCTAAGTCCCACTTAGCCAAAGTATTGGACTAATGCAAATGTCTCATTACCCAATGGAAATGATACGTCATTCCTTTGTATAAATGGGCAATAGCTACTGACTTGCTTCTCAGAAGGACATGTAGGATAATATATTGAAATCACTATTATCCTGGGCTCAAATCCAGGCTCCTCCATTTGCTAGCTATATGACCTTGATCAAGTGCTCCCTTTTCTTTGCTTCAGTTTCCCTTATTTTTGAAGAGGGGCTTGGACTGAATGCTCTCTTAGAGTCCACCCCAACAACCATAACAGCTCTCAGAATTTTTTTTGGCATGAGCATAATTCATTTTAAATAAAATGACTATGTTAAAATTTAAATTATATAAAAGGTAAATTGGGAAGGATTACTATACTATACATAGTATATTCATACATATTGTTATATATTTCATATAGCATAAAATTATAAAGCATATAGTATATATGCTATATATACACTATAGTAAAATTTATAAAGTATAAAATTTAATTATAAAATACAAATTGTATAATTTGTTCATTAAAATTATTAATACTGTCACCACTAAAACAGAGTTTCAAGGGTATGCCTTAGGTTTCATCAGCATCTCTCTCTAATTCACTGAGGTATGTTTAAAAAAAAAAAAAAAAAAAAAGGAAAAAACTATTTCCTTAGCTTTGTTCTTGGACCTCTTTTTTAAGCTGAATGTCTCAGGAATATGTAACAGGAGATAGAGACAGAGAAAGAACAAATGGAAGAAGAAGAGCAAGACCCTCCTGCCATCCCCAGAGCATTCTGAGTGCTAATGAAGAAAAATGAAATTTCTGAAACCCTCTTACCTTGCCCAGGGACTCATCTTCAAGGCCAGTCCACGGCTGATGCAGAAACCAGCCCCACCAGTTGCGAACCAGAAGTGAACGGGACGCTGTAAGGAAGACACATCAATGTCATTTCTGTGTAAAGCTATCTAAGGGTGGTCCTTCTAAACTAGGGGCAATGGAGACCTTTTGTCCTCCTAATATGTTCCAGAAAGGGATGTGTCAGTTCCAGGATGATTTAAAAGAACAAACAATAACAAAAACTAGGTTCTAACCTATGGTTTGGCCATGGGATCTTGGGCAAGTTACCACCTTTGGCGCTTATTACTTAACTCTTAGGTCTGGACCTCAATTTCACCACCTTTTTTTGGGGGGTGGTGAGCAATTGGGATTAAGTGACTTGCCTAGGTTCACACACTTACTAGGTATTAAGTGTCTGAGGCTGGATTTGAACTCAGGTCCTCCTGACTCCAGGGCTGATGTTCTATCCACTACTCCATCTAGTTGCCCCTCAATTTTACCAAGTGGTCCGAGGTTTTCTATGATTCTAAGGCTATGATCTCAGCTTCACCTCTAAGTCTCCGTTTGCTTACCATCTTGTTCTCACTGATCCTCTCCGTGGCCTGGATGGGCCGGTCCAAACTGGGCTTGCCAATATAGACATCTTGAGTGTGAGGGTAGCTGGATAGCAGTTTGACAAGCATTGGAACGTTGACATAATTATCATCATCCACGTGGCAGAACCATCTGAAGGAAATATAGGAGGAGAGGTGGTTACAGAGATTCTGGTGGGAATGCTGGGGGGGTAGGGAGAAGGAAACCAAATATCCTTAGGGCAACCCCAGAAAACTATCTCCTTCTTCCCTTCTGTATAATATATGAAAGACATTCCCCATCTCTCAGAGAAAAGGGATATATTCTAGCAATTGAATTGAAGTAGTTAATCCTCAATCTTGTATTTGGTTGCCCTTGTCACAAAGGGATTATGTTTTAAAGAGGAAAGTACTCGAAGTCAGTAGGTATGAGAGAAGAGACCTAAAATCCATTTCTAATTTTCTTATTTACTGGTTTAATAATATTGAACAAATGGCTATACACATTGGGTCTCAATTTTCTCTTCTATAAAATGGGGATGATGGCACTTGCAGGGGAGAGGAAAAAGAAGATTAAGGTAACAAGAAATGAAAGGAATAGGAAGAACTGGAATTCCAGGAGTTCTCAAATGTTACTTACTTCCTTCCCGACTCAATGAACTTGTCATATTCCACAGCCATCTTGCAGGATAAAGCCTGGCGGCTATGGGCCGCAGAACAGTTGGTATTGATGACATTGCCTGTGGAGGGAGAAGACATCTGTGAGTAATGACTCCTGAGGGCTTTGAGGCATCCTTAATATATTTAAAAGCAATACCTTACTGAGAAAGGGAATATCTGCTTTTTGCAGATGGGGAGATTGAGGCTCAGAAAGGATAAGATTTGCTTAAAAACACACAGCAAATTAAAATGGGTTCAAGACCGGATTACAAGTTTTCTGAACCTCCTGCCCTGGGATATTTCTACCACACCATATCAAGAACCAGTAATCTTGAAGACTACATAGCCAACCTAGGCAAGATGTTAAAGATTTGTTGGTATGGGATGAAAGAGAGAAGGAAAGGAAAATAATTAGTGTCTCAGAAATTCAAGGGGTAGAAGTGGGGATGAGAGTGGGCAATTAGACGATTTTTTAAGGCCCCTTTCAGCTGCAACATTTTATAGTTCTCCAATCTCCAATATAATAGTCAAAAATTGGCAGATAAAGCCAATAGAAAATGGAAAGAAATGGCAAAAAAATCCAATATTTTTGCCAAGAAAACCCCAAACAGATCATGAAGACATCATGACTGAAATAATTCGACTACATAAACAGCCAATAGAAAGAATAAACATTTTAAAAGTACCTACTATGTGCTAAACACTGTTTTAAGTGCTTCTTACAAATATTATCTCATTTGATCCTCACAACCATGGGTATGGAGGGAGATGCTATTATGATTCCCATTTTACATTGAGAAAACTGAGGCTACACACTTGGTTTGATTTGAACCACTTAGCTAACTTGGGCCAATCACAGCCCTAGATCCCCTTTCTCACATACTCTGTTCAGGTAGTTAACTAGTTGGAGATTAGGAGAGAAGGGAGAACCAGGGGACCCCAGCCCCCAAGAGAGAGGGCGCTGTGGAGGACTGTTCCCAGGGAAAGGGGAGAGAAGGCCAGGAGGCTCCAGGAGGGCTGTGGGAGCCAGAGCCCAGCCCTCCCCTATTCAGCCTGCATTTTCCCAGCACTAGCCACCTGTTACTTGCTGGGCCCTCTCAAAGGGAATTAATTCAAGGCCTGAAAGGGAATCATTTACATGAGAAAAATGGGGAGACCTGACCCAGACTGGAGAGGCGGGACTGCTGAATAAACACTCAATGAGTAAACCTCTTCCCATCTACCCAGCCACCCCTACCCCCTCCGGTAGAGAATCTCTCTCCTTTGCGGGGAGGGAACATTAGACTGACTATGGCAGGTTCTTGGAACAAGGGAGACTAAAGAAAGAAGGTGTATGCTCCTCCTGAGACCAATGGTTACCTCCTCCTCTAAGTAATAAGGCCAGAATTCTCCCTCCCTCCCCAAACATTCTACTCCCAGACTGATTCCCTCCTTTGCTGCACTCCTAATACAACTTGTTAAAACCCTTTTCCCTACTCTTTCTTCAGAGGATGAGCAAGGACCATCCTTGGTACTTGAGCAGAAAGTGAACTGGGAGGTTCAATGTTCTTTTCCCCCAAAAGGAAAATAAATGTTCAGTGACTGGGAGATTTACCTGTGTGTTGATTCAGCACTTCATCCTCCCCATCCGTAAAGATGAAAGTCTGAAAGAAAAAAGAAAACATCTCTATGAGCCACACACCTGGTTCCCAAATCTCTATTTTGAGATTTTTTTTTTAAGCCACTACTTATTTAGGTATGCCCCACTCAGATCTCAGCTCTTCTTCTTAAGGGCTTTGAGGCATGAAAATGCTAAAAATCAGAGGAACAGCTCTTCTCAGTCTTAGGAAAGTTAGAGGAAGCGCTATTATTAGGGGCTCATAGAAACTCTTACAAGGGTATAAGAATTAAAGCCTCCCACCTGTCCAAAGTTATTGTTCAGTGACAAGACTCTGTGACCCCATGGAAGCCCAAGAAGTTGAGAAAGGGGTTGGCAAAAGGGTTTGTCATTTCTTTCTCCAATGTGTCCCCATTTTATCGAAAAGGAACCGAGGCAAATAGGGGTCCAGAATCACCAAGCTACTAAATGTCTGAGGCTGGATTTTTTTCCTCAGATCTTCCTGATTCTGATACTGTATCCATTGCACCACCAAGCTGCCCCATCTAAACCCTACCTACCCTTTAAGGTTCAGTTTACCACCTCCTCCAGGGAGCCTTTCTTGACCACCCCTACGGGCATTAATCTCCCTCTTCTCTGAAGTCTAGAATAGACATCTTCTCCAACTGTTTCTTATCTCCCTAACTGCTTACCTGGAGGGCAGGGACTACACCTCTACCACCTCCACAATAGGGGTGGGTGTAAACAAACTACAAAGTACTTCATAAAAACAAAAGCTCACATTTAGATAAGCTTTGGATTTGAGCAGAAGCAGCTAGACTTAATGGATAGAGAGCAGAGCCTAAGAGTAAAAAAAAAAAAAAAAAAAAAAAAAAAAAAAGGCTGGAATCAAATCTTAACTTTGACGGATGGGCTGTGTGGCCCCTGGCTAGTAATGGGACTTTTTTTCTTTTTAGGTAATTCTCAAAAACCAAAAGTAGTAGCAAACCAACGAAAGTATCATTGCTTTCCTCCCTCCCAATCCCTATCCTATTCAAATTTGCAAAAGGCTTTACATAATTATCTTCCTTGATCCTCAATAATACTGAAAGGAATTTAACCCCATTTTGTAGATGAAGAAACCTGTGTCGGAGCTGAAATTAAATCCCAGATTTTCTGTCTATTATGATCTTCTTCCTCCCAATCTCCTTCCTCCACTTAGTATCTTGAGAGTACTAAATAAATATTTGTTGAAATAGGAGCAGGAAGGTTTAACTGAAAGAATCTTGACTTTAAGTCGGAAACCCCTCCAGAAAAAAATGGGTGGTTTGGGGCTGTTGTCCACGTTTGAACTAGAAGAGAAAGTGTTTTCTGGTTGTCATAATGAGCGTTCAGAAGTAGGAACGGTTAGGGTTTCTAACCTGATAGTGTTCAAAGAAACTGAGTATTCTTCGTTCAAATAATTTCACCTGATTTTTTTTTTTTTTTTTTTTTTTTTTTTTTTTTTGAGTTTTGGCTCCAAACTTTTTACGTCTGTAATAAAGGCACCAACTTTCTGCCCTTTCTGTCCTTTGGAGAGGAGGACTCTTTCTTCACTGGTGGCAGTGAGATCTGGTGACTCCCCGCTTCCCTCCCCTAGGAAGAGAGGGCCTCAGAGCCCCGTCCCCACACCCATGTGAGCCTCACCCATCTGCTGAACAACCGAAGGTCACGCCTGGCAGCTGCTCCCTCTCCGGCACGAGCCCAACCTGGCCGGCCCGCCTGCACCTGTGCACACACGCACAGACACACGGCCTGCTCCCTCCCACCCCCGGCCAGGTAACTCTCTAAGCCATCCGCAGCCCCGGCAGCTTGGAGCGCAGCCAGAGGCCCTTGCCTGCCCCCACTGGGTACCTGCGCCACCTGCCTTGCCAGCACTCCCTTATTTACATAGCTAATTCCCAGCATCTGGTGGTTGTCCCGGGTGGGGCTCCCCTTCTTAGAGGAGTAGGGGGCGATGCTTCGAGGAGGGGGCGGGGAGGCAGGGAGGCTTTAGTTGTGGGAAGAAAAAAAAATCTCAATTAGAAGCTGGACAAAAGCCTCGTAGAGGAGAAAAGCGTCCCTGGTCAGCTGCCAAGCCCCAGCAAAAAACCCAACTTGGGACAATGGGGGCAGAGATGAAGAAGAAAAAAAAAAAAAAGAAAGAAAGAAAGAAAAAAAAAAACAACAACAACAACCAGACAAAGGAGAACGGGGCTGTGCAGAGATTCTTAGAGCGATGAATTACAAGCGAACTAACTGGAAGCAGGCTATTGTTCAGGGCTGTGCTTTGTCCAGAGGGTGAGGGGGTGCTATGCAAGCAAGAGGGAGGGGAGAGGGCTGTAACAATGTACCAGGGTTCATCACACCCCCACCCCAACTTTTACTCAGTCCAGGAGAGTTAAGTAGCAATAGTTTGCTACACAATTAGCATACAGCTGGATTGGTTAACTGGAAGAAAGGGGGCAGAGAGAAAGGCTAAAATTGTTTGCTTAGGTCCCTGGGGAGGCCGATAGAGGCTTTTCTGGGAGATAAATAGCCATCCTGGAGGGAGGAAGGGGAAGCCCGGCAGGCTGGAGGCAGAGCTGGTTTGGAAGGAAAACAACGGGTTTTTTGGGGGGGTGGGGTGGGGAGTGGGAAGCGGGAAGCAACCTGAAGGCAGGGGAGGAAAGAGGAGAGGAGCTATTTTCCAGGTGGGCAGAGGCAGGACAAAGAGGCCCTTGGGCCCCAGAGAGGCAGGGCACCCAGGAAGAGGCAGGGCCGAGATTATCGGTAGGCAAGGCAGGCACATGCCTGTGCTGAAGCAGCGCAAAGAATAGTGCTTCTAAATATAAATAAATGTACATATTCCTAATGCCCAAAATGATGATCACTGAGGTATCGATCTTGTTAAAGATATGGTTCTATACTGCTTTAAGGCTTACATAACACCCAGCTTAGTACCTTCATAGCACAACGCTAATAATACTTAGTAAATGTTTATTGATTAATTACTTCAGTTAGGGAGATAAAAGCAATCTCCCACAGTTGACAGCAGGGGCAATTTGCATTGGGGGGTGGGGAATCACAGCAATTTTCAAATCATACCCAGGCCACACAAATGCCCTATTTGCTTCCAGAGAATGCAGTGTAAAGCCTGGGTCCTTGGATTTCAATCCTGATGCTATTGCTTACTGTTGTTCAGTCTTTTTAAAGTCATGACCCCATTCTCTGTGACCCCATTTGGGATTTTCTTGGCAAAGATACTGGAGTGGTTTGCCATTTCCTTCTCCAGTTCATTCTATAGATGAGGAAACTGAGGTAAACAGGGTTAAGTGACTTGCTCAGGGTCAAGCCTCTGAATTCTGGTCCTCTTCCCCACTCAAGGACTGATGCTCTATCCACTGCTATTATCTTAGCTTTATTACCTTACTATACTATTATTTATCAGGAAGTGTTTAACCTGGTGCTTAGCACCAGGAGTAGGAGATTGAATACACGTTTATTTACCTGAATAACCTTGGTAACATGTCAGTGCCCAATTTCAGGCCTCAGTTTTCTCATCTGCTAAATGAGAGAATGACTAAGTTAGTGTTTATAAAGCCCTTTAAGTTTTACAAAGGACTTTAATGATGTTCTCATTTGATCTTCACAACAACCTTGGAAGGTAACTGCTATTATTATTCCCATTTTGCAGATGAGGAAACTGAGGCAGGCAGAGGTTAAGTGACCTCTTTAGGAGTGATACAGCTAGTATTAGAGACAGGATTTAAACTGATTCCAAGTCCAATACTACCTATTTGCTGCCCTAGTTGTCCCAAGATTCACAAAACCCTAAAATCTAAGGTCTAAGATAAAAGAATCAAAGCCCAGCTTCTTGTTGACAGTGTTCCCTCCTCAGGGCTCCTCCCCAACACAGACAGGATGGCAAGAAGGAACTGCCTTGTAGGATCGTTTTGTGTCAACAAAAGCTGAGCTTTTCATGGAACCCCCGTTCTAGTCAAGTAGAGATTAAGAGAAGCAAGTCTCCTGCCGTAGGGGATGTGTAGCTCACCAGAATGGAATGTTCCTTCTGTTCTTATGTAGTTCTTGTGCCCTTCAGAGGCCAAGTGCTGGACTGGGCTACGTAAGTAACAGTAGGCGCCTACTCTTTTGCTCCTCATCTCTTCCTCAAGCTAAGGTAAGACCCCTGCACTCCACCCGTCAGCTTTTGAAAAATCCCTATTCTGTTGTTATCTGGTCCCCTTCCTAAACCTCCCTGCCCTCCCTCCAATATCACACTCAGGACAAAGTGGAGTCCAGGTTTTTGGGGAGATGGGGAACTTGAGTACAAAAATCTAGGCTGCTCCCTAGGAGTCTGGGAAATCACCCCTTTTTAGAAGTAGGTAGGAGGCAGTCTTCTCCCCCCACCCCCTTGGTATCCTGCCTTTTTCCCCAAGCATGTATGCACGTTATCAAACCATCTCTTATACACTGAGGAATTTGAGTGGGAGAGCAACAAAAGGGGATGAGTCCCATCAAGACATAGTATAATTTAAAAAAAGAAAGAAAGAAAAATTCTTTTCTAAATTAGACCAAGAGGTTTAGGAAAGAAAGAAAAAAGGAAAAAGAAAGAAAGAAAGAAAGAAAGAAAGAAAGAAAGAAAGAAAGAAAGAAAGAAAGAAAGAAAGAAAGAAAGAAAGAATCCTTTCAGCTATCTAAGAGATGAAAGTCACCTTTATTTTAACAATGCACAAGTGCACACACACACATGCACACAGCACACCACAACCACTCAGTCCAGCCACTCTGGCGCTCACCAGCCTGTCTGGGCCCCCACCACTCTAAACAGATAGTTTCACCACACCACCACTCCCCCCTCCCCACCCCAACCTCCCAACAGGAAAGGGCCACACGACCCGCCTGAAAAGAAACTCCGGAAAGTTGTAGCCTGCCCGCCTGTCTCCTACAGCTCAGGGCAGGAAGGGTACCGTCGGTCCAGAGCCCTGGGTGTCACCTTTCTGGGCCTATCTTGGGCCTGCAGGTTCCTCACCAACCCCACTGACTCCCCTCCTCTCCACCCCCCAGTTCTTTCCGGGCTCTGGGCAGTAGGAAGCCAGCCAAGAGAAGCAATTCAAGTCCAAACCATTTAGGCCCCTCTCCTCCACTTTTGTTTCTTTTCTTTTTCTTTTTTTTTTTTTTTAATGATTTATTGGCTCACATTGCATAGCATCATAGGATTTAGAACTGAGGTGGCCAGTCCAGCTCAGGGTAATTAAATGCCTTGCCTGGGGTTACATCAATAAATTGGGAGGGGAGGAAGGATTCAAACTCAGGTCCTGTGGCTAAAGCCTTTGATTCTACTACAATAGGCAGTAGCTCTTCTGCTGAATAAATTCTCCCCAGCCTTCCTTAAACCTACCTTTTCAGCTTGTGTACAGTGGGGAAAATGGGAAAACATAGACATTGTAGGCAAAATTGCCCTGGCCACTACATGGAATATCCCAAGGAGGTGGGAAATCTCTGTTGCTAATTATGTTCTTGCTCAGTTGTTAAAGTTGTGACTGACTTTTCAGTAACCCCATTTGGAATTTTCTTTAAAAAGATCATGAAGTCATTTGCCCTTTCCTTTTCCAGCTCATTTTACAGATGAGGAAACTGAGGCAAATGGCTTGTACAGAGTTAAACAGTTAGTGTCTGAATTTGTATTTGAACTCAAATCTATCTGACCCCAGCCCTGGCGTACTGCCCATTGAGCCACCTAGCTGCCCGGCAAATTACGTCACTGTGAGCAAGTCACTTAGATTGTGGAAGTCTCAGTTTCCTCATGTATAAAATGGGGATAATACTTTCAGTACCTACATTAAAGAGGTTGTCTTCAAGATTAAATGAGTTGGCCTATGTGAATTATGCTGTAAGACACCAGAACCCAGATTTCTAACAAAGGCAGTCTTGATTCTGGAGTACTGAAAAACCACACACACACACACACACACACACACACACACACACACACACACACACACACACACACCTCCTTCCTGTCAGTAGAAGTGAAAAATGAGGAACCAGATATGTGCCAAACATAGATGGTCAAAATGTTTTTTTTTTTTTTTTTAATGGGATTTCCCTTTCTATAATTATCTCTTGGATTTATGGGTTTATTTTGTAGCCTACACTTTTGCTAAAGCTAAATGATTTCAATTAAACATACTTGTTAATGCCTTAGAATATTCTAAGTAAACTATCTCATCGATAAATAAGGCTAAAAATTATCTCTGTCTTATCCCTTTAATTTCAAGGTTTTGTTTTGCTTTTGTTTTTCTTAATTTTATTAGACAGAAGAATTCATTTGGGTGGGAATTCATTTTGACTGGGAAATAACAATGATAGAAATAGCCTCAATTTTAAAAAATTAATCAAAAGCAAAAGACTGTGGGTAAAATTATTATCAGGGAAGTCCATACACTTCTTGCAGATGGGTAATTGTCATATGGAATATAGATATCTAGAAAAAATTTATAGATGAATAATAAATAAAGAAATTTCTCAGAATCACACAGGAAAATGGCAGGGTTTGGTTTTGAAACCAGGTTTTTGTACTCCAAATCTAATATAAGATTTCAAGAGGGCCTTTGAGAAAAGCAGATTCTTCTTTGTTCTAGAAACCTCTAAAATAATTCAAGATGGATCTGGGAAGAAGTGGAAAGAATATTAAATTGGAAGACCAGAGGCCTTTGGGGGGGGGGAGGGGGAAGTCTAGTTAAGTCCTTTTCAGTTATGTCTGATTCTTCATGACCCCATTTTGGGTTTTTTTTTGGCAAAGATGCTGGCGTGTTTGCTATTTCTTTCTCCAACTCATTTTACAGATGAAGAAACTGAGGGAAATGGGGTAAAGTGACTTGCCCAGCCACAAAGCTAGTGTTTAAGAGCAGATTTGAATTCAGGAAGATGAATCTTTCTGACTTCAGACCCAGTGTTCCATCCATACCTAGCTGCCCAGCCTGGGAGTTAGGCTCTACCATTCATTAGTTACATAATAATAGACAAATCCCTTAATCTCTTTTCTCCGGTTTCCTTATCTGCAAAATGGGGATAATACCTGATACAGTGGTAGTGAGGCCCTCACCTTTCAGCTCCCCTGAGCCCTTTAACTTCATCACCTCCCCGTTTTCCTGTCCCATGGAGCCTAACCTGGTTAATATTAGTCAAATCTTCCCCCCTGGTCCCATTCCAGAGATGTACCTTTCATCCTTACAGAAAATAGGTTTTATCTGACTTTCCAGCTTTATCCTCTCCCCACTCAGAGAAGCAATGACTCCTACATTGAGGGGTTGGGATGGGCCCCGCTTAAGCTTACCTGCTACACTTCCTTCCCGGCCCACCCCTTTCATTCCAAGTTTTTTGAATGGACCACTGAGTAACCAGTCCCTGAAAAGAGCAGGACCCCGGGGGACTTCTGGCAGCCTTGCCTGGTTGTATTGTCTGTTGGGGGTGGGGGTGGGGGAGACACACAGGAAACAGCATTGTTCGACAAGCTGCAATTGAAAGAAACACAGGATGCCAAATTCTGGCTTGGAACAATTGTAGCCTCGGTGAAGGAGGCCCCCATGGTGGCAGGCTCCCTCTAGATTTGGGTTGCCAGAGTGAGGTGGAGGAGTGGGGAGGGGGAAATACCAGCCAATGGCTTGGCCTTTGTATATCCTGGTTTAACAAGAGAAAATAAATAGAGCCTTCTCCTCCAAATCCCAGGGATAAGTCCTGGTCCCCCACTTCTATTAGCTAGGGAAGAATTGTCTTTTTCATTGAAAGCTTGGGGATGGAGGAGGGAGAAGAAGAGGATACTGGATACTTGATGGCTATAATTAATAGCGGGTAATAATAACCTAAGCTTTTTTCAGGCTAAGGACAATCAGAATTATTTTTTCTTTGGTCAAAAAAAAAAAAAAAAGAATTCTGATGGAGAACTAGAAAGGATATTCTCTGAATCAATTTAAAAAATCTTTAGCATTTTTGTGCACAGAGTCTGACATACAGTAGAAGCTTAATAAAGCTGTTGATTATCTAATCTAGCTTCATTATAAAGTGAAGGGAGGGGAGAAAAAGAAGGAGAAGAGGAAGGAGAAAGAGAAGGAGAAAGAGGAGAAGGAAGAGAAAGAGAAAAAGAAGAGGAGGAGGAGAAGAAGAAGAAAGAGGAAAAGGAGAAGGGAGGAGGAGGAGGAGGAGGAGGAGGAGTTTATATCAACAACACAACAGATTAGTGAAAGAATCAGGTCTTCTGATACCTTTACACTGGCCCACACTGCTCTAGGATTCTTTTTTCATTTGTGCTGAATATTTGATTCTTGAAGATCCCAGGGAAAAATTCAGAGTAACCAGAATTTATTGATGGAGTCTGTGTTCACCTAAGGGATTTGATACCGTCAGTTCCCTACCTGAAAAGGCCTAATATTTTTAATCCATCTTTTCAGCCTCACATTCAAAGAGATCATCCTTGTCCCTAAATATAGTTCCATTCTGATTAAAGAAAGAATATTGAATCTCCATCCTATTCTTACTTCTATGGTAATTTATGATGGAGATCACATCCCCTGTGCAATCCTAGCTGTATCCCTTAGCCTCTGAGGATGGCTGTTAAGTCTTTAGCTGGGTGGTTCCGAAGACAGGAAGAGGAAGTTTGTCACTCTGTGTGGTAGATAGGGGTTTACCCGGCTTTCTCTTTTCTGTCAAGATGTCCCTAGGGTCTTTGATTCAAGTAGTGGTCTGGTCCAAGGGCAGGTGCTACTGATGAATTAGCTTGGACTAACAGGAAGCAACTCCTGACCCTTGCTGTCACTGATTTAATGAGAGCTCTCAGGGATTTAATGTACATGGGGTATCCTGGGGGACTGCCTCTCTCACTTTGCTCCATAACTGTATTCTGAAGGAAATAGATTTGTAATTAGGGTTCAAAGTCTTGCCTTCCCATTTACTACTTGAGTCACTTAACTTTCATAAGACTGGATCCTCATCTATAAGAAAACTCTAAAGGTTTTATCTAATGATCAGTAAACCATTGTTTATTTGTTTGTTTAGAACCAGAAGATGATTTAGGATCCTGACTGCTATTTCCTATGGCATGACTTTGGACAAACAATTTAACCTCTCTGTAGAATAAGAGTCAGGGTCTTTCTTCCATCTCTGCTTCCAGTCATCTTAAAAGCAGAGGTCATCTGGAGATCCTTGTGTCTAAGATAGCTGGAAAAGCCTTTCGACATCTTACAGGACTGAGAGTGAGAAAAGAACCCTGGCTCTTTGGAAATCTTCTAAAGGGGTCAGTCAGAAAAAGATCCAAGATGGGAAAGTTTGAATTACAAAGGTGAGAGAAATCCTAGGCCTGTTTAAGAGCTGGGACTACAGAGGTCACTTCCTCCAATCTCTTAATTTTTACAGATGAAGCAACTGGTGCCTAAGGAAGGTAAGTGATTTTCCTAAAATCTGACAAATAATAAAAGTCTCAGAGGCATGATTTGAACCCAGGTCCCAAAACTCCACAGGCTACAAATCATCTTGTCTATCCCCTGTTATTTCATGTATGAGAAAACAAAAACCAAGAGAGTAAATGACACAGGGACACAGGGCCTGTATGTGTCAGAAGGCAATATTTGAACTCAATTCTTTCTGACTTCAAGTGCCCCTTACAGATATCATTCCTATTTTAAAGCAACTTGCAAGGTGCTTGAACCAGTACTTGCAAATGGTCACAAGAGTAGTTAAGTAGCAAGCATCAGGATTCAAAATTCATGTTTTCCTATGGTCCAGATGATGCTTCCCCCCCCCACACCTTCCATGCATTGGACAAACCAGGTACAGTTTATTGATCCTTAACCACTTTATGAGACCTGTCCTAGTGCTTAGACTGGGAAGTTCTTGCTAATGGTTTGTAAGATAGATTTTACAAATATGTTTTCTGGCTTTGCCCTCAGGAGAACAAGCTGTCTGAATTCCTTTCTAGATTCAGAGAACACCTATTCATTCACTCTCACTTATACTGCCCTCCACCATTCTTCGATCTAAGGGAAAAGCATAACCAAATGTCAAGCAGATTGCTCATCAGGAAATGACAGTATTCTCTACTCTCCCCCCCTCCCATCCTTGGTCCCTGAAAAAGCCACTTATGAACATGTGGCTTCAGAGAGGGAGAGGAAACAATTCTCAGCTGCCAAGCACCTCCTCACCATATAACATTCTGCCTGCCAAGGCTAAGGAGCATCTCTCTCCACCCCACCCCATTATGGGTCATGATTCCCCTAACTGACTATCATTCAGAACAGTCAGGGTCCTTCGTAATTTCCCAACTCGATTACTTTAATTATCCCTCTAGGGAGACTACCAGCAACTTGCGTAACCCAAGAATCGTTTTTACTTCCTGTTGGCTGTATGCTGACTCTTATCACCATTTCTGCTGAGTTGGCCTTTAGCAACATCCCTAGGCTTCCTACTGAAGGTCCCATCAGCTGATATCTCCTAGGAGCAGTAAAGTAGTGAAGTGGATAGACTATATTAGACTTGCAGTTAAGAACACCTGAGTTTGAACTTATAACATTAGCTATGTGACACAGGTTGGTCAAGGCACTTAACTTCTCAGCCTCAGTTTCTTTATCTATAAAATGGGACAATAAAAGAAACTACTTGCCAGGATTATTGTGTGAATCAAATGAAAATTTACAAAGAATTTTGCAAACCTAAAGAATTTTGCTGTATGCAAATACTAGTTATTCCAGAGCTCCCTAAAACCAATCCATCTACTTCTATCTTTTGAAGAGTGCTACTTAAACGTACCCAGTTAGGATAGTTACCTCTACTTAAAGGGGTGGAAGATAGGGAATTATTGAAGAGCTAGGGGTCACCCTGCTCCCCCCTCCCCATCATGTATCATGTTTTCTCAAGGCAACAGTATCTCAACAGCCCAGATATTGGCTCAGGCAGCCCCTACCTAACTTTGGAAGATCCAGAGCTGCAAGCTCACTCCAGTTTGCTGGGCACACAGTAGCCTAGCCCTACTGAGGAAGAGGTGGGGTCATTGCCAAATGGGCACTGGGGGATTCTGGCTAAACTAAGCTAAGTCAAGCCAAGTCGTTAGCCCTCAGGATGGGGCCAGGAGCCAAGGCCAAAGGTTTGCCAGGCTGGTTGGGGAAGTGAAGTGTGTGCTCCGGAAGGAAGGCTGGCCAGCCAGTCATGGTCCTTTCCCTCTAACCAGCAGGGAAAGTCATCTTTTTCTGTTCTGGGGAAGCCAATAAGGCTTTCATCTGATGATCTTCAAAGGCAAAAATCCTGACCTTTACTTCAGAGAGATTTGGGGGTGGAGTGGGGAATCGGGTATGACACAGAGAGGGTGATTGACTTCTCCATGGTAAATCAGCCAATTATTGGCCCTGGACAATTCTGGGATGTTGGCATCTTGCCTTCGGGTTCTCATCAGTAACTTGTTGTCCACTACCCTTGATCTTGTTGTTCCCCAAAGCAAGGACACAGCTGCTCTCCGTGTACTCTCCCAAAAGATTATTGATTCTGCAGTGACTTAAGTCTGGAGCTATTTTTAAAAAATGTAGTCCAGTACACCTGGAATTCATTCACCTTTCTTTCCTACAGTCTATATTTATCCTTGCTCTTCTACTGAAATGGCTTACATCCTCCCTTTTGTTCGAGCCCCGATCCCAGGATAGAGAGAGAAACTTTCTTCCTTCTCTGTCTGTCTGAATGGTACATGAGGACAGGATACTACCTCCTTCGTGTCAACCAGACAAATCCCCAGGATGTAAGCCCATCTGGCAGATTTCCCAGTGGGTAGATTTGGGGGGAAGTGGTGAGAGGGCACAGCACATTCCTAAAAATAGTTAATCTCTCTCTCTCTCTCTCTCTCACACACACACACACACACACACACACACACACACACACACATGGATCATCATCATTTAAAGGATTGACTGTTACCTAAAGCATGGTCAAAACTCTAAGAACAGAACAGGAAGAGGAAAGATGATGAGGAAGCTAACTTATGCTTCCGTGATAGAATCATGCAGAAAGCAAAACTGATGATGCTTGCTTGGGTCTACCCACTTCCTCTCCAACTTGGATGCTTTTGTGCCTCTCAGAGCTACCCATGTCACCCCCAGGAAAAGCCCCTTACCCAAAATAATACTAGGACTGATTCATCCTCCAGGATGAAAAATGAGCTACTCTGTGACTTTGGGCCAGCTAATTAATATCACTGGGACACAAGTGCCTATCATGTGCCAAGAGACCTTAGTTGCTATGTGGCAAGACTGTGAACTAGGTCATGATTATAAAATTAGGTTAAGGTATAGACCTGCTCTCAAATTGCTTACAGTTTTATGGTGAGTAGTAGCATTGGCTGCAGATGGGAATCCAGCACTCATATAAAGAACTGTGCTGTAAGGGAAATCAAAAAATGCAAAGTAGACACCCTGGCAAAGGATAAATTCTAGGTAGGACAGTGGGAGGATGGGAAAGGAAGAGATTTAGAAAGGGCTTGATGAGGTGTAGATGGGTATTTGTGCAAGGGATAAGCAAGTGTGAGACCAACATGAACAGGCAGGCAGGCAGGGCAATAAGAAGGAGCAGGGAAGAGTAGTGTCTTGAGTTTATATGATGCTTTAAGGTTGGAAAAGGAGGCTGGAGTTAGTTTGTGAAGCACTAAAAGCATCAGAAGTCTCTGTTTATTTAGTAGGCAATGGAAAACCATTGAAGATTTCAGAATGAAGGGATGACTTGATTAGAATCTCTAACACTTGGCCAGTTGGCTGGATAGGGTAGGTAAATGACTCCATGTGCTGACTTGAAAGGGAGAGGCTATTGAGGACGTGTGAGAGGGCAGTATCCACACATCTACAGCCCAGCCCCCTCAGCCCTTCCCTTTGAGCTGAGGGATCCCCATTTCCCAGGCTGAGAGAGGACGCCTGCTGTCCCTTCTTTGAGAAGCTAGGGGAACAAAAGCAGCCTGTCAGCCCTTTCCTGGAACCCCTCCTTCCTCCCTAATCGCCCCCCCTCCACTGCCATCTTCCCCCCTCTCCCTAGGTCACTTTCTTGGCTTGAAGGCCAGGTCAGTGTGGAAAGCCAGGATGATTCCCACCCTCTGGCCCACGCTCTCCTCTCAAGCCAGCCTGGGGGATTCTGACAGCTTCAACTCTCCCCCAAACGCCTGTCCCTCAAGTTCAAGTGGTCTCACAAGGGTTGTCACTCAGTGGGGCCCAGCGGGGATGCTGGGAACGCCAATAGCCCCCCTCCCAGGCCTGCCAGGCCCCCTTATCTCTAGGCAACCTGACCGGGACACTGGGGCTCGGAGCTCCCGGGTTCCCATGGCAAGCGGCACACAAGAAGGCCCGACGCCTTTTCTCTGCGCCCAGAGAAAGAGGCTTTGTTAACTTGCCCAGGGGGGACAGCGTGAGAGCTGAGCCTGGGGACTCTGGGAATCCAAACAGCTAGGACAGAGGAAACAAAAAAACTGCATTCTCCCTGCCTCCCTCCCCCCCCACTCATATACCCACCCCTCAAGAAAGCTTCAGCTCTTGAGAAAAGGGACCAAGGCATTCTAAGGATAACCAAAGACTAGGCACTAAAGTGCCCACAGGATTGAAGGCTGAGTTCACAAACCCTTCCCTCCTCCTCCTCACCCTAAAGCCCATTCTGGGGGAACCAAGCAATAGGAGATGAGGGATGGTTCAGAAATAATATGCATGTTTAAAAATACACACACAAAATCAGAGTTAAACCTTTCTCACCCTCCCTCCAGTCTTCCTACTATTTGCTAGGTGACACAGATTATACTTTCTTCAAGGCCCTGTTCTGTGCCATGATTCCCAGCTGCCAGTTTCCTTTAGATTAGGAGAAAGTGGAAGGGGAGTGGTAGCAGTTTGCTCTTCTGATGTGGAGAGCCGGGACTTCTGACTCTGGACTAATCCACTTCCCAAAACAAACTGGTGGGAAAATGACAGTCTTGGGGCTATAAGAAAGGATGAAGTCAGACCATTCAAGATCTGCATCCCAAAGAAGAGGGGGAGGAGAGGGAGTGGAGGGAATTCCCTCTCTTTGAGGGTCTCTAAGCAAGGACACGAAAGCCATTTGGTTGTGTTATAGAAGGCAACACCAGATGGTCATTGTAACTCCTTTCATCTGTTAACTTCTGTAATTCTATGATTTTCCCCATTCACTAGTTCTTTACTTTCTTGATTCATTTCTCTCCAAAATACAAGAGAGTATCATGGAAAGAGCACAACATGTAGGAATCAGTGGACCTGGATTCAAATCTTGACACTGCAGCCTACTTATAAGATAGGAAGTTAAGTCAGTTCCATTCTTTGGTCCTGCTTTGCTCATCGAAAAATGAGAGGATCACACTCGGGACCAGATTCCTAAATCCCTCACCCCACACCAGGTTGTGGCTAGAGTTAAGGAATTATATTATAGATGAAGATAGAAGCCTAGATCACGAAGCTTAATTAATGGCTCTGAAGCAGCAGCAGTTAGGTGGATGATATTATCACCAGGGCCTGTCTCCGCTCCTGGCTTTGGTGAATTGTCATTTCACTAAGGAGTCTGTCCTGGGGTCACCTGAAAGCTTAAGGATGAAAGCCTCTCTCCATACACCAGGAAAAGATAGAGTTCCTGGAGCCTTTCAGAACACAATTCAAAGCCCTCCAGCTAAGATAGAGTACCAAGAGAAACAGTTGAAAGTTACAGGTATTATCCAGCAGGGAGTACCAACAATAGCTAACATTTACATAACACTAGCATTTCAAACCTCCACTAACAGCTGAGTGGATCCATTCAAACAAGCCGGAGAAGTAGGAACTGCAACTATTCTCACCATTTTACAGTGGAGGAAATTGAGCCTTGGAGGAATAGACAACCTTGGTTACAGACTGGTAAGTGCAGAGGGCAGTTCTAAAGCCATGTTTTCCAAATTCCAGTTCAGTACTAACCTGCTTCGCTCCTCCAAACCTCTCAAGCCAGTCATGACAAACCCTCCCTAATTTCCAACTGTTCTTTACAGCTTTCAAGTTAAGTTATGGGTTTGAGGCTTTACTTTAAATGCATGAAAAATATAATTTTTTTTGGGGGGGGTGAATCTTTAAACTCACGCAGTACCCATTTCCCCAAACACAAAAAGAAACACATTAGGAAACGCACGTACACTCTTAGGGATGTGGGAAGCGGTTAACAGGAATCTAAATCCAGGCTATAATCAGTCTGCCCAACTAAGACTCCGCATCCACGCCCGCGGTGCCCCTAGGCAACCAAAGGAAAAGGGTTCGCTGGGGCTTTTGTTTTTCCCTCTCTTAGGCTGCCTCTAGGGGGTGGGAAGGGAGGACTGAAGCCAGTTAGAAAGAGGCTGAGGTCTCCCAGATCTTCATTCATTCTGTTGCCTTGGCTGCCTGCCGGCAGTTTCCAAGTCTGGGGACTAAGTTGACCCTCCTCAGGTCACTAAGGCCACCCTGAGGGGAGGCAGAGTTGAGGGAAGGCTAAGTTGCCAGGGTGGGGGATCAGATTTTCCTTCAAGCCTATTAGCTGGGGTCCTCGGGAAGGACCTGTTTTTTCATCCAAGTGGCGGATAGGAGAGAAGCTGGTATCTAAAAAGCCACCTGCGATAAAAGTACTATCTCATACGTGTGTGGGCGGTCGCTTGAGGTGAGACCCATCCCTCGGAGCCAACATCCCCCTCTACCAAGCGAGAAGTCGTGCTCTGGAGATTGTATCTCATTCAAACCCCTCAGCAGCGTTAACTCAAAGACTCCCTCCCCGCCCCCTGAGGAATTAGGGAGACACACCAGCCCCGGTGCAGCAACGGCGGGGGCGGGCGGCAGAGGCTTGAAGTGTGGCTGGTTGGAAAAGGGGGGTGTCTGGGGGGGAGAGTGGAGGAGACGGGCCCCGCGGGCGGGCGGGCCGCCACTCGTCAACAGGGCCCGGCACTTGACTCGGCGCATCCCTGGCATAGTTTGGCACCGAGGCCCGCTTACTTTTGCCAGGCAGAAGGCCAGGCCTTATGCCTCTGGGGCCCCAGATTGTCCTTCATGCCTAAGATAGGTGATGTGGAAGGGAGATTTGAAACAACACCCCCCGGGCTACAGAATTTGAGCGGGGCGATAGGGATGGGGTGAATATTCCCTTCTAGGTCTTTTTTTTTGGGGGGGGGAGGGAGAGGTCGGAAGAGAAAATAAGAAGAAAAAGGGAATGAAATTGCTTCCCTTAGATAGTTAGGGATTTGAAGGAGGCAAGATTTCCCCCTCGCTTTGCACAAGGCGTTTTATTTCCCCATTTCCTATATTTTAAGGAATGAAGAGAGCATGGTGCTCTTCTTCCAGATTTTTTTTTTCGAGGAGGGGTGTATGTGATGCCCTTATCCAAATGTTTTGGGGTCCAAGGAAAGTGCCGGAATCTCTTGTCCAACTCACCATTTCTTTATTCCTGGAGATCCAGGTGTCCATAAGCAGGTCCAGGCGGGATCTGTGAAACTTCTTGGTGGTCTTTACTGCAATGAAGACGTCTCTAGGAAAGAGCTGCTCCATCTGGGGCCTGGGGACGCTGTCGCGTGCCGGGGCTACCCCAGGCAGGGGCCCCACGTCCCTTCTAGCCCGACTCAGCTGACCGAAATACTCCGAGAAGCTGCGGACATCGCGGGAGGGACCAGACGCCCCAGCCAGCGAGGCAGCGGGCTCCTCCTGAGGTTGCGGCGGGGGCGGTGGCCCCTGCCCCTGGGGTTCGCTGGGACCAGCCAGACTCTGCAGGACTCGACGTCCTACCTCGCCCCCCGGGAGCTCCTCCGCCGCCGGCGGCTGCGGCAACCGCTGCCGCAGCTGCTGCCTCTGATCCACCGTCAGCACCAAGAGGCAAGCGAGCAGGGCTCCAACCAAGGACAGGAGCAAGCGGCGGCCGCAGCCCTTGAGCATCTTCCAGCCGCCTAGTCTCAGAGCACAGCTGGCCCAATGTGCACACACAACTGGAGGGGCACCCCGAGGGCGATCCAGCTCCCAGTCACCCTTGTCGCTTGGCAGAGGCAGCCGAAGGAAGGGACGGGGAGATGGCAGCGCGGGAAACCTCTCCGAGACTCCTGGAATGCCCGTCCTCCAACTCTAGGCTCCCTACCTTAGCTTCCCTGGCCAGCCCCTAGCCCTAACTGCCTCTGACCCTCCGGCTTCTTCTGCTGCAGCTTTTAGCCGCCAGCCGCAGGCAGAACCCCCTTATTTAATGCTTCCTTTCTTTGGCTCCGCCTCTCAGGGGTGGTGGTCTATGGTCTGGGTCCCGCCTCTTTTCCAGTAAAGCCGGCTCTGGGTCTGCTGGAGTGTGTGGGGCGCACTGCTGGGGCTCCGCCTCCAGGTCTAGCTCGTTCCCTCCCTTGTCCCCTCCAGTCCCACGTGGGTCCTCAGCGGGGGGCTGGGAGAAGCGGCCGGAGCAGCTGTGTGGCCCCCTGTGCCTCCCGCCCCCTTTGCACACCATACACACACGCACGCTCTTTCACACACACACTTTTTTTTCCTCCTCTTTTCTTCCCCTCCCACTGTTCCTCCTTCCCCTCTCTCTCCTCCCCCTTCCCACCTCTGTCTTCTGCCTCTCGGAAAGTAAGAGGCTCCTTCTCTACTCGTTACGGGAGACAGAATTGGGAAGTGGACAGACTGGGTTTTCTGCGCCATCGCCCTTTCCCTAGCTGGAGCGCACGCTAAGCTTCTCCTTTCTGCCCCCATTTACGTCCCTAGGGGTGTAGAGGAGATCCGGCGCAGACTGGGCAAAACAACCCGGTCTGGAATCCCTTCCACTCCGGAGGTTCTCAGATTAGATGGGGAAATGGGACAAGAATCCGCATTCATAAAGCGCTGGCATTCCACACTGATCTTATGTGATCCCCATGTGAGAGATGACACGATACCAGAAATATTAGTGTCATCACCTCACAGAGGACGAAATTGTGGCTCAAAAAGGTAACACAGTTGGAAAGAAGAGGCAGGACGTGGAAGCCGGGGCTTCTGACTTTAACTGTGGTACTCTTACCCTCACAGCTGCCCCAAGCTGCTGGGTCGCGGGCAAGGACTGAGGGAGGAGGAGGCGACCTTTACAGGCGAAAAGTACCTTAGGTTGGCTGACTTCTCGAGCTCTAGCAGAGACACTTCTCCAATCCATTTTGCGAATTAACGAAGGAGCCCTTCCTTCTTCGTGCTTACTAGGTGCGTACACTAGCCTGCGCTGGCGTTGGCTTTCCAAGACAACAAAAATTAGAAATACTCTTTGCTTTCAGGGAGACTAGATTCTATGGGGAAAACAACATATGTACATAAAGTAGATAGGAAATATAGAGACACAAGGAAGAATAGAATGCCATAGGGGAAGTGGTTGAGCAGAACAGCTACACAATACAACTCCAGCCTCCGGTCTTACTATTCTGGTGAATTTTCCAGCTCCTTTTCCAGTCCTGTTCTTCGGAGAGCTCTTAAAGTTGAGCTCTCTCTCCTTCCTCTTCAGGTGACTAGAGAAGTATTCTTCAGATTTCATCTTTTCACCTCGGCTAAAATCTAGACTCACAATTCCATGCTTGTACTTTTAACGGGGCTTTGCAACAGGAAAATGTATTTGCTTTTTTTTTTTTTTTTTTTGGTCATGTGGCCTGATTTGCAAAATATAATTGCTTTAGACCTAAGAGAGCTGAGTAGTTAGAAAGCACAGAACCTTTGCTAATTTCCTAACCTTTCCCACCTAAGTTAAAATATCAGTAATAATCACAACACACATCTATATATCTCTTTCCTCATAACTATTATTTGTAGTTGGCAAGAAAGGATTATCACTCTCATTTAACAGATGAAAAAATTGACATCCAGAGGAAAAAAAAATTGGTTCTCATCTCTCCGACCCATGCTCTACACAACTGCCCAAGCGAAATTCCTAAAGCATAGATTCACCTGTGTCACTCTTGCTTCTCTCTTGCTCATTTGATCTTAAACAAGTAGCTTTATTTTCTTGGGCCTCAGTTTTCTCGTGCAAAATTAAGGGATTCTGGGGTCCTCTAGAGCAGTAGTGTCAATCTCATCCTCCTACCACATATTGACTTTATGTTTTACTGTATTTTTATTTTTTGTCAAATATTTCCCAATTACATTTTAATCTAGTTTGGGGCTGCATTCAGGAATGCTGCTGTTGCTAGAGCTTTTATTCCATAGTTTCTGCCTCATTATTGTCTCTAGGATCAAATACAAACTTTTCTATTTGATGTTTAAAGCCCTTCACAATCTGACTCCAATCTACCTGCCTAGATTCATTGTATAATATTATCTTCATGAACTCTATTTTCCAACCAAATTAGACCCTCTTCTATTTCCATGTCTGCACAGACTCTCTCCTATTTCTGTAATGTAATCTTTCTTCCCCTTTGCGTCTTAGAATTTCTAGCTTCCTTCAGCTTTTTTTTTCTTTTTTTCTCCTCCTCCTCCTTTTCCTCCTCCTTCTTCTCCTCCTCCTCCTTCTCCTTTCCCTTGCACCTAACTCAGTAAATTCTTGTTGATTGATTAGTTGACTGTTTTCTTAAAATCACCCAGTTAGTCATTGGTAGATCAGGACTGGAGTGAAGATTTAGACTCTTTCCACTAAATAATGGAATGCTGACAATAAGACACTTTTAAGTTCTTGAAATCCTTGGGACCTACTTATTCTATCAGACAGAAGACATTTGTATCCTATGCTATCATTATCATTGTTATGACAATAATCAATAGTATTAGTAATGATAATACAGTAATATTAGTGGCTCTCACGTTAAATGACCCTTCTCTCCTCCCCCCATTAGCTTTGCTCTTTTTCTTCCTGATGTGTGGCAGCTGTGGGGCCAGATGCTGAGGAACAGTAATCCTCAGCCCCTCCTCTCAACTTGGTGTCAGAACACAGAATGAATTCCCCCTGCTGTGAAGTGTGCCCCACCTCCCATTTTCCCTTTCCCACTTCTTGGTGTGGGGGACATTTGTCCTAGATGGGGCCAGGGCAGGCAAAATGGAGCTTTGATATAGGGCCCCAAAGGTGCTGGGACTGAGGAGGGGGCTGGCCAGGGTAAGCTTGGGTGAGAAGTCTGACAGGCTAGCTCTGAGAGTGTGCCTCTGATAGGAATGTGTGGAAAACAGCTGGATGGGGGAGAGCAAGGGCAGGCATTTAGGGTTTGCTGTCTGCTCAGAGGGTGGGAAACAAAAGGGGCCTTATTGAAACCAAACTGAGTAAAACTACTCAGGCTGCCCCCAAATGGCCCAAGGATGGAGGGGACATTTGCCTCTTGGGGTTTCTCCACTCTCCTGCCAGAGTCCATCAGCAGTGCCTTCTTTCTTTCTTTTTTTTTCCTTCTCTCAGCCTGCCTTTCAATGTGTTCAAGAAGAGAGAGCCCCTTTGCAAGAAGAGCCCACAGATTTTGCTTGTGGATAGTATGGCCCTCCATTGCCTATATTCTCACTAAGTCTTGAAAATAATTGAGAGGTAGATAGATGGAGAGGAGTAGTGGGTTGTGCTGGGTGGCTGACGGGGCCAGGTTTCGTCCACCTAGCATTCTCTTCCCTGTGCCAAGACCTGAAGCAATGATGTGGCAAGTGTGTGTCCTGTGGAGTCCATAATATGTATTAAAGGGGCAAGCAAATTTCTAGCCCAGAACTCACCAGCCCAGGAAACCAGCTCTCAAGTTCTAAAGTTCTGTTTCTTGAAGGTCTGGGACATGATGAATGGATGGATTCTGAGAACAAGAAGATAGCTGTGTGCAAGACAGAACTCCATAAGCCTAGACCACTCAGCTGGTGCCATTGGGAATATCTCCCCATCCTTCCCAGTGCAGCTGAAGTCCTTCCTCCTTCATGAAGCCTTCCTTGACAACTAAGTCCTCATGGCAGTATACCGAACACTATAATAGAATTATGGGAAGAACAAGGCAAACAAAAGACAACCACTGCCCTTTAAAATTTTATAGTACATTTGGAAAGGAATAATGCAGAGGTAATAATTAGAGAAGAACAGAAGGCACTATATAGGAAGAAGTGTCAGATTTTATAGTGAAGATTTTATGACAGGAATTTATGGGAGAGAAAAAGTGTGCTTCATTTAGTGGATACAGCAGTGGGTTGGGGAAGGAGGAGCTCCTCTAAGAATGGAAAAGTAAGCTGAATGTGGACTTAAAATTCCTGATATGTTGTCTACTATTCACTTGAATCTGTCCAAGTCTCAGTTTTCTCATCTGTAAAATGAGGTAGTTTGAAAGAGATGGTCTCTGAGGTTTCTTCCAGCTATAGATCTGTGATCTTATAATTTGAATGAATTTATTGAGTACTCTGGGCAGTAATGGGGGTACAAACAAAAACTCATGTTCTAAGGGAGGAGGACACACATATTTCAGTGCAAGTCATTTACAAAGTATAGCTGCAGATGGGATTATTTTCCATGTCCTTGGTAACTATGGCTGCTAAAGGGATGGAGAGGGGAGTGCTGCTGTAGCACCTACGGAGGAAGTTGCTTGGTTGTGACTCCCCAGTAATTGCTCCCTTGATCCATGAATGTACAGGAATGGGCTGCTATTCCTGGGGCTCTTGAGTTCAAGATTCTGTGCTATTGATAGGTAATTAAAGTGGTGGTAATTGTTTGATTTACCTTGTACTGCTGAATCCTGTTGCTCTTCTGGGGTGACTTCAGCTAAGCTAATCAAAATGCGGGGTTGGAGGAGAGAGCTTTTGGGTACTTTCCAGCTAATCTCTCTGCCCAGTCAGTGGCTCTTGGGATTCATTTCCCTCCTCTCTAAAATGATGGGGTTGGCTTTTAAGGTCCATTCCATGATCCTATAACATACATGTATAATTTCTTTATAGTAACCCTGTGTTAAGTCCTACAAATAGTATCTTCGTTTTACAGATAAGGAAACAGAGACTCACAGACATTGTTATCCAAGACAACAAAAATGGTTAAGCATCACACTGTGGATTTTAATTCAGTGGTTGTAACTCCAAGTTCATGCAGTCTCCTAAAGTCACTTCCCCTATTCAGGCTTCAGTTTCCTCACCTGAAAAATTCGGAGATTGGAGGAGAGAGCTCTTGGGTACTTTCCAGCTCAGTAATTCTATGATTCAGAATAGAATCATACTGAATCCAGGGAATTCAGGGAGGCAGCAAAGCATGAAATCACTCAGAGAGATTAAGTGGCCCTGAGAGTTGAACTAGGTAGGAGTAGGCGCTTCTTATCAACTGTACAGATTTTGGATGCCCTCTTTTTGGTCACCAAATCCATGGTTCTCCCTACCTAGAATAATAACTTCACATATATGTGGTAGCACTGAATGTTTACAAAGCACTTGCCAATAACGCCGAGAGATAGAGTTTCTAAACCTCATTATCCAATCTTCTAACAGAGGAAAATGAGAAATTAAAAATTTGTCCTTGATTTCAAAGTCCTTGATCAGAGCCAGGATTCAAAACCAGGTCTCCTCACTTAAGTTTAATCATTTTTCTGACATCATTTGGCCACTTGCCTTATTATAAAATCTGGCCTTAAACTCCAGGAAGTTTTTCCCAGATCTACTCCCACCTGTTTTTGATCCCTCAATTACTCATACTCATGGATCTGGTTGGCTTTATATTTAATTGCATTGAATGAGACATAGCAAATAGGGGGATTTGCTTTGCTTGGCCATAAATATTTGTTTTAAAATTTTTATTTTTCTTTCTCCTTAAAGGCAAAATGCCAAAGCCACCCTAAGTTACTTGCCTTCTTTCTCTTTGGGACTCTTCCTCTTTATTGGAACAGACCCAAGACCACATTCACTCCTTTATTTCTCTGGTCTTTGTCCGCCTCGGTGAACTTCTTTTCATCATAATGCTATGAAGTCACCTTCTCCTTGCCCACTTCCCTGCTCAGTTTCTTTTTATCATGTGTATCTTCCTCAATTAGAATATAAGCATATTGAGGGCAGGGACTGACTTTCTTTTTGTTTATATTCATATTCCCAATGCTTAGCATAATGTTTGGTACCAAATAAACATTTAATACATGCTTCCTGAATTTCATTTGTTTCTCCCTCTCTGTCTCTCTCCTTCTTTCCCCTCTGCTTCTTCCTATCTCCTCCTCCTCCTCCTCCTCCTTTTCTCTTCCTGGGAATAGGGGAAAGGTAGGAGAAAAACATAATGCTTAGTGATTGAAAAAAACAATTATATTTAATTGTATTTGGTTAAATAATATTTTCTAAGCATTTTTCATGTTTCCATGTATGCTTGGTTTATATTTATATTTATATATTGACCAGAAATTCTCTGAAGGGGAGGGCAACGTATTCTAGAATTCCCTATGATACCAGTTTGCCAGCACCAGATCATCCTGTCTGCCTGTCTGGTGCTCAGCACAGTGTCTTAGAGAAAATGAGTGAAGTAATTCATCTAAAAGATTCCCATATTTCCTCTATCTCTTTCAGATGCTAGCATAGGAGGAAAGTGAAACTTTATGGGCAGAAGGGAGATACCAATAGAGGGTGCATCTGAGGCCATTTCCTCCTGAGTCCCAGAAGAGACTAGTGGAGAAAAAAAGACTTGTTCAGCTTCCCATCACACTGCATCAGAGGAAACAAGTCAAGTTGTCTACTCAGCAACGCCCAGAGACTTGTGAGCAGATGAGGGGTCAAGGCCCCAGGGCTGGTGACTGACCCTTCCCACAGGTGTGTGTGTATGTGAATTAGAGGTTTCACTTCTAAAAGTTCTTATCTTTTTACTCAGAACTTTGTGAAGGGAAAAAACTCTCAGCCCCAGGTGCTTTCTATAAGGAGAAGCATCAGAAATAATGAGTAGGTATTTGGGGGTTTCCCAGGACAGCAGGATGGGCTAGGCTGGTTTAGTCTGGGAAAAGAATTCACTTAAGCCTATGCTTACCCCACAGCCAAAAAAGTATAACAGTCCTGAAGAGGAGAAGAGAGGGCTGCTCAATAGTGAGAATCAGCTTAATGATAGGAAGTTAATTCCTTTTGCTTAAATAGTCAAGGTTTTGGTGAAGTGGAGAGAATATAGAATTTGGAGCCAGAGTTCCAAACCTGCCTCAGTAATTTATTGAGACCCTGGGCAAGTAACTTAATGCCTTCAGCCTAAGTTTCCTCATCTGTCATATGGAAATGGCACTGGACTGGACTGTTTTGAGGATCAAATGATGTAAAATACTTTGCAAACCTGAATTCTATAAGAAGCTAACTATTCCTTAGATCAGACTTTGGACCTTGGATCAGCTGGGTAGTCAATTCACTCTCTGGGAAAAGAGGATATAAAGTATAGAGATCACTTAAATGTTTTTTTTTAAAGGCCATTCCTTGGCTCCTCTCCTGCAGTAGATAATTGCATGTGGATTACTGAGAGTTAATTGCAGGCAAGGGGTCTCCCCAGCACCAGGCAGGAGGATCACAGAGCATATGGTCCTATCCTCAGAACCAAAGTGAGAAATCTCTCATGACCTCACCTCCTGCAATAAATCCGCCTCCACTTTTCTTTACTGGGGCTGGCTTCTTTCAGTATCGTCCCCATTATAGGCAGACTTGGAGCAGTCTGAGTAACTCAAAACCATAGCTAATTTCCCAGCCACACTGGAACCAGATATGTCAACCACCCTCAAAATTCATCGGAAGACTGCTGATAAAAGGGACAAGACCTTACTGATGTTGTGTTCCTATTTCTTTCTGAACTCAACTCCCAGCAACCTGCAGGCACAGAAGAAGAAATCAGAGGCAGGCAGCAGAGATGAGAAGAAGTAAGGAGGAGTGGGGAGAGGAAAAGCCATCCTGGGAACAAGCTAGGTGTTGATTTTGCAGTATCACCCCCTCCACCCCAGCCAACATCCTCACCCTCGTACTAATAGACCCAAGACTCACATCTGGCAAATTTCAAGTTCAGAGCCACTGCTGTCACAGAATCTAGAGCTGAAATCAACCTCAGAGACTAACCCCATCATTTTACTGATGGCAGCCAGGAAACCAAAGTCCAGGACAAATGAAATATTTTGTCCATTGTATGACACTAAAGCTAACAGTTCCTCACAAACACCACTGCCACTATTTAGGACTTAATAGCAATTAGCCAGCTCAGTAAATAAAGTTTTAGATCTAGACAGGAAGACCAAAGTTCAAATTTTGCCTCAGATACTTAACTGAGTAAATTTGGACTTGTCCTTTAACCTCAGTTTCCTTCTGTGTAAAGTAGGGATAATAATAACATCTTCCTCTCAGGGTTGATATGAGGATCAAATAAGATAATCAAATAATAAAAGTAAAGCACTCAGCACATGCGTGGCACATAGCAAATATATGTAAATGCTAGCTATTATTATAATAGCTCCCTAACAAGTCTCTACTTTCTTCCTCTTTGAGATCATTTTTCAAGTTGTCACTTAGAATATTCTTTTCTATTTATGGGACTTGGTTATGTTGTTCCTCTGCTCAAAAGTATTCCATGGATCCCTATTACTCCTAATTAAAGTCCACAAATGATATGTCCACAAAATGTCCTCCACAGCATGGCCCTGCCTTTCTTTTCCAGACATGAAGACTTTGTTCATGCTGCTGTCCTCCATATACTCCAACAAATGGTACTTTTTACCCTTCAAATATGAGCCTTCCCACCTCCATGCCTGTGTTCATGGCATTCCCTCTGCCAAGGATGTCATTCTTCTCTCTCTTCACCTGTTGTCCTTTGAAGCCCAAGTCACAATATTTCCTCCTTCATGAAGCCTTCCCTTATACTCCTAGTCAGGAATACTCCTCACTTTATTTATACCAATCTAATATACTTAAGAGGTAGATAGAACAGTGGATAGAGTGCCAGGTCAAATATGACCTCAAGACACATATTAGCTGTGTGATCCTGTTTACCTCAGTTTCCTTCTCTGGAAAATGAACTGGAGAAGGAAATAGCAAACTACCCAGGTATCTTTGCCAAGAAAACTCCTAATGGGGTCACAAAAGAGTCAGACACAGCTGAAAAAGCAACTAAACAATCATAACAAAAGATGTACATTATAATTATTTATATTTTATGTCATATCCCTCTTATATCAGTCTACAGTCTTCATGAAGGCATGAATTGTGTTTTGCCTAAATTTTGTTTTCCCTTCAGCACTAGTATAATAAGTATTTAATAAGTGCTTGCTGAGTGAATGAATCCATTATGTCAGATCCTTACCCTGAGAGACAGCAGGGAAGATATTATTATTATTATTTATTTTTCCCATTTCACAGATGAAGAAATAGAGGCCAGAAATAAAGTGACATATCCAAGGTCTTTTGAAGCTAGGCAGTTGACAATAATAACTCATGTTTGTTAGCTGCTTCAAGCATTTACAAAGTACTTTCCTCATAATGACCTTGAGAACTACAAGTATTATTAATATCTTTGTCTTATAAGAAAGGAAACTGTGGAAAAGAATGAAATGACTTGCTGAAGTTCTCAACAGGAAGTTAGTGACAGAATTCTATTAGAAGCCAGGTTCCCACAAAGTGTTCTTTCTTTTGACCCATGTTATGATGTGCTAATAAAGAAAAGAATAATGTCTCTCTAGTCAATCCATCAACAAACCTTTTATTAAGCAACTACTGCATGCAGTTAACGAGCATTTATTAAATGCTTCTTATGTGTCAGGACATTATACAAGCACTAAGACAGACCCTGTTTAGAAGCATACATTCTAGTGGGAGATGACAACTTATAAAGGGAGCTGAATGTCAAAGAGTGAGATGGGGAAAATGTACCTTTGTGGACCAGTTGGAGAGAGAGTGCTGGAGACTTAAATGCAGAGCTCAGAAAGAAATAAAGGAGAGAATATTAATAGACTGATCATTTTCTTTAAAACAGAGGAACCGACTAATAAGAGGAAGCGTTCATGATATAAAAAGGCTGGACTAGATGGGCTCTTAAAATTCCTTCCAACCCAACAGTACCATGATCTGATGTTAACTGAGTTCACTCTCTCTTGTGGGGAAAAATGTATTACCCCAGTGTTGTTTTAAGGTACTTTGTAGAGATCTCTCTGTAACTGTGTTATCATAACATCTTTTTAAGACTAACTTCCAGAAACAGTCCTTTGTGGCTGTTTGGAAGATGTATGACTATCCTCCATTTTTCATAATGGAGAGACTGAGGTTCAGAGAGGTTGGTTCCACAGAGAGATCTATCATCAGTAAAACCTGGGTCTCTTCTCTCCCACGGTCTTTCCAAACTCAGCTGCCTCTGGAGAAGCAGTGGAGGAGTGTGTGTTAGAAAAGGCCATGGCCAAGGAGGCTTAGAAGTGAAGATTTGGGAAGTGGGAGGGATGGGAGAGGGGGTGAGACAGCTTGAGTGGCAGCAGCAGAGTCTGGGAGGATGGTGGGCGGTGGGGAAGGGCAGGGTCCTGACAACAAATGAGTTAAACCCATTAATGGATCAGCCCAGCTCCTTCTGCAATGACAAAGGCCAACCAAACATTCTTGTGGGGAAATTGGGTTCTGGCGAGAACGATTTGATTTCTTTGCTGTCAGGAGAATGGAATTCCGTGGTGACTCCTTGAGGTCTAAGAATTTTAAAAGGAGGGGGGAGGTGAGTGGGAGGTAGAGAATAAGGGCTGGTCATATCCCCAGACCCCGGGCATTCAGATGCCACATCTCCACTTCCTCCCCCACCCTCACTATAAGCTCAGTTCCCGACAGACATTGCTATTTGATACCATAGGAATCCTGGATCTGGAGTTGGAAATTCCCTTTATTGCTTGCTATCTGTGTGACTTTGGGCTAGTCATTTCTTCTCTGAGCCTCAGTTTTATTTTTATCTTTTATTTGTCACTGCAAATCTTAAATCACTGTAAAAAATGTACCCAAACTAGAAGATCTAGTTGTTTTGAGGAAGAGGATACTGTAGCCCAGAAAAGAAAATTGACTTGTCTGAGCAACAGAATGGAGAAGTGTAAACTGCAAATTTGGGACTGATTCTACTATATCCCAGATAGTATCTGTCAGGATTTTTAACTATGTATAGCTACTTGATACCATCAGAGTCCTGGATCTGTAGCTGGAAATTCCCATTCTACTGCTTGGTATCTGTATGACTTTGGGCTAGTCATTTCTTCTCTGAGCCTCAGTTTTATCTTCTGCAAAATGGAAGGTGGAGCAGGGAGCTAGATGATCTCCAGCACCTTTTCCAGTTCTGACATTCCATTGTAGAGGGCTACAGATTAGCCTGATGGGAAGAGAAGGATGAGGAATGAGGGCTGTCAGGAAGGAGTGCTGACAGAAGATGAGAGCAGGAGGTTGGAGTGTAAGAATTTAGTGAATAAGTGAAAAAATGGGAAGAAAAGCCAAGAGGTTAATCAAATGTGGGCAGTTCTATTTTCTCATGGCTCCCAGATGCCCATTTATGAGACTATTTTTCTTAAGTAGTTCAAAATTCTAATATTAGAGTTGGAGGGGACTTCAGGGAGCTCATAGACTTAAGGATTCTTAATTTGGGGCCTGTGCACATGTGGGGGAAAATATATCTTCATTTTTACTGACCTTTGGTTATCTTTGTAATCATCTGTATTTTATTTTGTATATTTAAAAAACATTCTTCTGATAAGGCATCCATGACAAGAAAAGGTTAGATCTTTGATCTAATCTAACTCGCTCCTTTTGTGGAAAGGGAAAAGTGAGGTTCAAAGGTGAGCAGTGAATTGCAAGAAGATCAGGGCTGGGAGGAGTAGACACATGGTAGGATGGGAAAAATCCTTTGTTCCTAAGTCAAAGTCAGTCCAACAATTATTATTTATTATTTATAATTGTACTTTGCGCTATCTCACAGGTTGCTGAGAAGTGGCCATTGCAAATCTTAAATCACTGTGAAAAATGTGCTAAAACTAGAAGGCATCTAGGTTTGTTTTTTTTTTTTAAGGAAGAGGATACTGTAGTCCAGAGAAGAAAACTGACTTGTCTGAGCAGCAGAATGGAGAATTGTAAACTGCAAATTTGGGATTGATTCCAGTGTCTCTGACTATGTATATAGCTCAGATGACATCCATGCTACTTAAATAGGAGAATAGGTTAGGAGTTGATGATGCAATAAAACCATTCCCTGCCCTAATCCCCCTCCCAGAACTCCTAAGCCTGAAAAATAAGTAGCCTCAGAATGCCCAGGTGGATGCCCAGTCTTGTCAGAAGGGAAATAACCTCGGATTCAAGGTCAGGGAATCAAGAACAAGTCCCATGGGGAAAGGCTGAGATTGGAAGGCAAAGGACAGGATAAATCTTCCTTATAGGGGATAAACCTCAGCACTTTAGCCTCAGCAGGTCTGGGATGAGAGGTCATCTCTATGTCTCTGGTGCTGTGTGCTGGTGAGCTGCTTCTCCACAAGAGACAGCAGGAAATGCCAAGCTGATGGTGAGATAGCAGCTTCCCCTCTTCTCTTCCTTCCCCCCTTTCCTCATTCCTAAGGGCTGTGGTGTGGGATCAGGGTTGAGATTGGACCTCTGATTCAGCCCAGAAAAGAAGCCTAGAAATCTTTGTGGGGGGGTATAAAGGAGAGGGGAAAGTGTTTCTATTATTCAAAATGGTTAAAAAAAAAGATCTAGGCTGGGAGCAGAGGCAACACAGAAAGCTTCGTGATCGTTGATGAGCTCCTTATTTCTCTTATTCCTTATTTTCCTCATCTTCAAAATAGGTTGCTAATAGTTAGTATTTATATCTTACAGAATTGTGGGGAAAGTACTTTATAAACCTTTAAGGCAGTACATAAACACTAATTATTATGACTTGCTCCCAAGGATGCCAAAATCCTCTAATTCTTACTCCCCTCCTTGTGTGCATATGAGTGTCTATGTGGGGTGGGCGGGTAGGAAGGATATCCTTCTATGTATACATGTATGTTTCTGTATTTTTGTGTTTGTAAAAGCAAATTCCCATAACTGTATCTCTATGTCTATATATGTATGTCTATTTGTATAAGTGTATCTTTTAGGGTGTATATGTGTACATATAGATCTTTATGTCCATCTCTGTTTTTATTTTTGTTTTCTTTTTGTATTTTTGCTGATGAGGAGCAGTGTGTGAGATAAGGCTAGGAATGTTTCCTACAGAGAGACAGACAGACAGAGACAATTAAAGACAGAGAGAGACAGAAAGACACACATAGAGAAAGAGAGACACACAAGAGAGACAGAAACAAAAAGATAGAGATCGAGAGACAGAAAGTCAAATACAGACACACACAGATAGAGACAGAGACAGGGAAATAGACATAGAGACAGAGACATACACATAGAGAGACAGAGAGACAGAGAGAGACAGAGAAAAGCATAGACAGATTTGAGAGACAGAGACAGAGAGACACAGAAATAGATACAGACAGGCAGAGACAGAGAGAAAAAAGAAAGGGAGTTTCAGAACCAAAACTGTTTGTCCAGGACAAGTTTTGGGGCTGCTCCAGTTCATTGTTCTGAGGTCTGGATTTAGTGTGCCCAGAGGAAGGGAAAGGAGGAGAGGGAAGTGATGGGGAGGGGTCTGGGGATGGCTCCTGCTAAATAAAGAATCACCCAATTGGGTGGGCAAGCTTCCAAAGGGAACCTTAGAAACCAACTTCTCCAATTCATAGATGAGGAAACTGAGACTCACAGACTGGAAGCAACCTATTCAAATCATACACAGAATTAGTGTCAGAATTAGATGGCAAACCTTGTCTCTCCATCTCTAGGGTAGCATCGTTTCCTCTGAAACAGCTGTTTTGCCATTACTAACCAATTAATCCTCTTCATGCATCTGCAAAGACAGGTATTGAATCTATGGTTAAGTGGGACAGAAGTTTGCAAAAAAAATGGTAAAGTAAATATTTTTAGTCTTTCTCATCTTCAAATACCCCTTGTTACCATGGTAACCGCTTCCCTCTCCATCTTCCCCAACAACCTTCTCAGTAATGCTCCATTATCTGGTTCTTTCCCTACCCGTAATATTCTTAAAGGAGCAGAGAAATTTGTCATATACTTAGAACATTTTTTGAGAACTGCTATTCATTAAACTCTGCTGGATCTGTGATCTCACTGAGATGTGTATTCCTTCCAATGATGCTGCTTACAACTCATCCATGCCCGTCCTTCCCATAGATTCTTGTCTGTGTCCTCCCATTAGTTTGCCTCAAGGAAGCACTCAACATGTTGGGAACCTTCTATTACTTTACTTCTCCTGATATTTAGAGGTAGTAGGGGTTATATTGGAGAGTGGCCTATATATTTGGAACTGAAAATGCAATAATCATCTAATGGAAGTCTGCAGAGTTCCCATAGCATTTATGGGGATAACTGTCTCAATGCTAAAGTAATTGGTGGTTTGGAATGATGGAGCAAACTCTGGGTGGTCAGACAGATTTCCTTCCTCCTTCTTCACCCCTCCCATCCATCCAGTAAGTTAGGATGCTTTAAGTCTCTTCTTGGAGGACTGGGTAGCAAAAATGACCATTACTCTTATGTGGCAGCTACAGCAAAGTCTTGGCAAGTCAACTGTCTGGCTACTTGTTTTGTGTTTCTTTTTCTAATCATAAGTGATAGAATAGAGTTCCTGAGATGAGTATTTCAAGAGTAGCCAGCTTGGAAGTTATTGGGTTTTCCAATCATGCAGGCCATACTTCATTTGCAGTCCTCAGCAATTCCTACATTGCTTTATGCAGAAGATAACTACTGCAAAGAAATGAAAATTGAGGGGATGCCCATTAATTGAGGAACATTTGAACAAGTTGTGATTCATGAATGTAGCGGAATACTATCATGCTATAACAACTGACAAACAGGCAAATTTCAGAAAAACTGGAAAGACTATATGAACTGATGCAAAGTGAAGTGAGCAAAAATAGAACATTGTATACAATAACAGCCACATTGTATAATGATCAACCGTGACTGACTTAAATCTTCTCTGCAGTACAAAGACCCAAGACTCAAGATGGAAAATGCGGTCCACTTCCAGAGAAAGAACTGATGGATTTTAAATGCAGATTGAAGCATCTATTTTAATTTTGTTTTTTCCTTTTATTCTATTTCTTCTTATATAATATGACTAATATGGAATTATGTTTTTCATGATTGCACATATGTAACCTATATCAAATTGCTTTTTCTCTTAAGGAAGAGGAAGAGGAGGGGAAGAGAAAGAAAATACGAAATTCAATATTTTATTTAAAAAAATGAATGCTAAAAAAACCCAAGACCTAAAGGGAAGATTCTAAGGAACGCTTTTTTTTTGCTTTCAGTCAATAGATTGTAGAATAGTAAATCAAATTATCCAACTGTTCCCTTGGGAAATGTAGCCTGGTTCTGAAGAGTGAGATCTAGGGCAGGAAAAGGGAGCAGGAGAATATAAAGTAAGGCCAGCAATGATGGTTTGCCTGCCTGTATCTACATTTAGGATAAGGGAGAAACTCATATATTCCTTAGAGCTATTGTTCATTATAGAATGTAAGCTTCTTGAAAATGGAGATTATGTTTTAGTGTTTTTGAGTTCCCTAGCAAAATGCATAGTATGTGTGGAAATACATGATTACCTTTTTTCCTCCAGAGCTCAGCTACCCTCTGACATTCCCCCAGGGTAATGATTCATTATTTGTAATGAATGGTATTTATAAGATGAGTCAATCCACAGGTACAAACTCATTCAATAATTTTGACTAAATGAATAGTATATACACACATTTAAAGTGTATATATGTGCATATATATAAACATATATGCATACACATAAAAACCCTATGTATGGGTATATACACATATACATGTATGTACACATATGAGGGGATACGTGTACACTATTGTACACAAATATAGATATAATTACGTGTATATTGACATGTGTGTACCATGGGTATTATGGTATATGTGTGTACACATACATGTTATATATAGGCATATAGGTATGTGTATGTATACATATAAAGGTGTATGTATGTATGTATATATATATATGTATAAAGAAAGAGAGAGGTAAATAGGCATATATAAAAATATATGTAAATATATGTATGTATAGTTTTATGTGCATATGCATATATATAGGTATATGTGTATATATATATCATGTGTATGTACACACAAATACATATATGTCTATATGTGTAATAATATATAGTATTGTGTGTACCCACAAATAAAGATATATGTGTATACGGTTATGTTATTTATATATTGTATTTGTATGTACACACACATATATGCATATAGATATATAGGTATGGATATGTTTGTATGTCTGTACAGTGTGTACATAATACATGTATGTATATATGTGTGTATAGTATTGTGCATATACACAGCTAGATGTTTATATACATGCATATGTTTCAGATATTACATTTTAACAGGTTCTTTGGAAGACAGTGTAAATCCCATGGAAGGGCATAACAGACAGGACGGTAGAAGAATTTGGGGGCTAGTATGGTGTGGTTGTGTCCCCTCAGATCATATGATTATATTAGGTGACCTTTTTTTGCCTCTGTCCTACATATCCCTATGGGAGAATTTTCTTAGCAATCTACTTGGAATAGATGGTCTGATGTGATCTGGCAAGCAGGGCTACTGGAGTCCAAACTACACTTGTGAATCAATGAGGAAACATCTTTAAGCCAAAAGAAAGGAGCTTATAAGCCTTGAAAGGATTGTAAAGTCCATCCATAAAAATAATTTCAAGGCTAACAACCCAGCCTCCGTTTACCAAGATACTCAGTGACCTTGGTAGGGAGGAGGACTGTTTTTGAGTTGTTTTTTCAATGGTGAGGGAAAGTTACAGTGAGCCACTCATGCTGGTTCCCCAGGAAATATAGTTCTGGAGAAGCTGATTAGCCTAAAGGCACAAAGCAAATTAGTGGTGGAATCAGGCTAGACATATATTTATAAAATGGTTGGATAGGATGAGGGTTATGATTTGTTGCCATGGGACAAAGTCAGTTGGACCACACACAGATAGAACCCTTGACCTTGAACTCTTTAGCACCGGTTGTCTTAAAAGGAGGGCATTGGGGTTCAGAGGAACATCCCTGGATTTGGAATGAGATGACCTGGATTCAAATACTGGCTCTGCTATAGCCTATATATTCTTGAACAAATGACTTCTTGTTGGACCTCCTTACCTGTAAAATAAGGAGGAAACAGGGTTGGACTAAATGATCTCTTAGGTTCCTTTTTATTTCTAATAACTTATATTTAGCTGTGTGATTCTGGGCAAGTCATCTAACTCTGCTTGCCTCAGTTTCCTTATCTGTCAAATGAGCTAGAGAAGGAAAGGCAGACTTCTCCAGAAAATCTCAAATAGGGTCACAAAGAATCAAACATGACTGAAAAAAATGTCTATACAACAGAAGAGATTTGAAAAAGTATTTCCCTCATAAGAACTCATCTGAGAAGGTATTATAAATATTATTATTCCCCACTCTTTTATATGGGAAACTGAGGCTTACAGAGATGAATCTCACACAGCTAGTAAAAGTCAGGGTTGTGATTTTAATCCAAGTCTCTTCAGACTCCCATCTCATTTTCCGTTTAAAATATACCACACTAGTTTTTCTAAACCAGGTCACCAACACTATAGATATGGTGACTTTACTTTTTGTCTTTGTGTATCCTCCCTCTCTCTACCACCCTACTATTTACACGGTAGGTATTTAACAAATGCTTGTTTATTTGTTTCAATTTATCTTCCCCCTCACTTAATAGTGTTTTGTTTTTACAATTACATGTAAAGAGAGTTTGCAACATTCATTTATTATAAAATTTTGTTCTATTTTTTTCTTTCTCCTTCCCTCCACTTTCTTCTCCCCAACTCAGATATCAATCTGATAAAGGTTATTCATGTGCAATCATATTAAACATATTTCCACATTAGTCATGTTGTGAAAAAAAGAATCAGAACAAACGGAAAAAAAAAACATAAGAAAAAAAAGTGAAAATAGTATGGTTTGATTTGCATTTAGACTCCATAGTTTTTTCTCTGGATGTGGATAGCATTTTCGATCATGAGTGTTTTGGAATTGTTCTGGATCATTGTATTGTGGAGAAGAGCTAAGTTTATCAAAATCAATCATTGTGTAATATTGCTCTTACTGTATACAATTTTTTTAAAAAAACTGTTTCCAGCATTTGACAAAACTCAACACCCATTTCTATCAAAAACACTAGAGAGCATAAGAATAATAAAGTTTTATTTAAAATGATCAGCAGCATCTATTTAAAACCATCAGCAAGCATGATATGTAATTGGGATAAACTAGAATCATTCCCAATAAGATCAGAGGTGAAATAAGGTGACACGCTATCACCATTATTATTTAATATTATATTAGAAATGTTAGTTTTAACAATAAGAAAAAGAAATTAAAGGAATTGGAGTAGGTAATGAGGAAACCAAATTATCGCTCTTTGCAGATGATGTGATGGTACACTTAGAGAATCCGAGAGAATCAACTAAAAAACTGCTAGAAACAATTCACAACTTTAGCAAAGTTGTAGGATACAAAATAAATCCACATAAAAGTCCAGAAGCAAGGTATACAAAAATAAATTCCATTTAAAATAACTGTAGATTATACAAAATGTTTGGGAGTCTGCTTGTCAAGACAGTCAGGATACAATTACAAAACACTTTACACACAAATAAAGTCAGATTTGATCAATTAGAAGAATATCAAGTGCTCATGAGTAGCTTGAGCTAATATAACAAAAATGGCAATTCTACCTAAATTAATCTACTTATTCAGTGCCATGCCAATCAAACTCCCAAAAATTATTTTACAGACACTAGAAAAAATAATAATAAAGTTCATCTGGAAGAACAAAAGGTCAAGAATTTCAAGGAAATTAATGAAAAATGCAAATGAAGGTGGCCTAGCTGTACCAGACCTAAAACTACTTTATAAAGCAATGATCAGCAAAACCATGTGGTACTGGTTAAGAAATAGAATAGTAGATAAATGGAATAGGTTAGGTTCAGAAGACACAATAGTCAATGATTATAATAATCTAGTGTTTGATTAAACCCAAAGATTCCAGCTTCTGGGATAAGAGCTTACTATTTGACAAAAATTTCTGGGAAAATTGGAAATTAGTATGGCAGAAAGTAGGTATTATAGGTATTATCCCACACCTAACACCCTATACCAAGATAAGGTTGAAATGGTTCATGATTTAAACATAATGAGTGATACTATAAGCATATATATTTTTTCCCCATTTTCATTGTATATGATTTTGTATGTACATCAGTATTTGCATTTTGTCTTCCCCATTGCAAGGTTATCTCCTTGAGGACAGAAATCATGGTCCTCACTTTTTTTTTTTGTACAGAAGGATTTAGCATGTTCCACAGCACATAGTAGGTGCTCAATAAATACTTGTTTACTTATTGACTATATTAAATAATGAATGAATGAATTTCTCCCCACATAATTGGGTATAGGTTTGTGGGGGGGTGAGTATTTGGGAATGATGGTATTGGTGAAAGGGTACTGGGGGTTAAATCTAGGCACTTAAATTATCCATTATACTCTGAGGGAAGGACAGCAATAGTGTGTGTTAGTGGGAATTTTCATGGAAGAAGTGTTGTAAAAGGTAAGGTGCCCAGGATTTGATATAAAAGGATCCAAATTCAAATCTTTCAGCCTCTTACTATATTTTTGATAGTGATTCTTTTTTTTTTTTAATTAAGGCTTTTTATTTTCAAAACATATGCCTAGATAATTTTCAGCATTCATCCTTACAAAACCTTGTGTTGTAAAATTTTTCCCTCCCTTCCCCCACCCCTCCCCTAGAAGGCAAGTAATCCAATATATGTTAAACACGTGCAGTTCTTCTATACATATTTCCACTATTTTGATAGTTATTCTTATCAGCCTCAAATTCCTTGTATGTAAAATAAAGATTTTGAAATAAAACAGTTCTTGAATGGAGTTACAAGATATCCATGAACAGATTTTAGGTGAATTTGGATGGGGAAATAATCTTTATTTTCATTAACTAACTGGAAAGGAAATTTAGCATCTTTTTTTCAAACAATGATTTTTTTTTTTTAAGAAGACACTTTATTCTGAGAAGACTTTATCAGACTTCCAAAGCAGTCTATGACACACAAAAAGAGGTTAAGAACCTCTGTCCTAGAGGATCTCTAGGGTCCTTTATAGCTTCAAATTTATTGAAAAGAGTTTCTGGGAAGTGAATAATAGAACCTTGCAGCAGAGAGAGAAACGTGATGCTGTGGGAGGAACACTGCCCTAGGGGATAGGGGAAATGGGAGTCAGGATAGCTTTGTTTTAGTCCGGGCTTTGCCAGTTATGAGCTTTGTGAGCGTGGGCAACTAACACCCTTCTCTGGTCCTCAGTTTCCTCCCATGGAAAATGATTTTAACTTTAGCACTCTAGGATTCTCAATCTTGTTGGGAATATGGAGACAAGAGAAGGTGGGGGAGGATGATTTTAGCTTCGGGAGGAGGGGCCGTGCTAGAGAATTGTTATCTCTAAACATCCTTTCAGACTCAGAGCACAAAAATGCATTCCTGACCCCCGCAAATGTCTGTCCCTCCTCTGAGACCGGGCCCCTAGACTCTTTTGCCCCAAATCTCTCCTCCATGCTTTCTCCTCCCATCCCCTGAGGCCACGAAGAAATATACAATCAGAGGAACAATGCCCACATTCCAGAGAGAAGCCCGCATTGTTTCCCATTCAGCCGGGCTAATTGCTCCGTTGAAGTTTGGAGTTTGGGACTGGAGCCCACCACAGTTTTTAATTTAATTGGGAATTAGAAACAGAGCTGAAAATGAGGGGGAGGCTGGGGACTCTGGGAACGGGGCAAGAGACTGCCACATCTTCTGAGAAGTCACCCAGACCTCGGCTCCAGCCAGTGGGGACAGCCACTAATCAGTGTAACAGGGAGACTGCCCCAATGGCTTAGGAGCTTTACTGCTACTTGGTTCCCTTCTGGGGTGCGTGTCTGTGTGAGACACAGGCTTCTCCCTCAAAGAGGGGCGCTACCTAATTTTTCTTCGTTTCCGAGGCTGACCCCTCCCACGCTCCCCTCCTCCTCTTCTCAGCTGTAGCCATATCCCATAACCTCTGGCTGAATCTCAGGATCTCAAAAGCCCCAGTCCCTGGACAGCAGCTAATCAAGACAACTTCACTGGGCTGAAGTCAGATCCATCCCCTGGGCGGAAGGAGACTGAAAAGCGCTGCTTCCCTGAGAAAGACCCTATCCCTTCCCCATGAAGATTTTCGATGAGTGTTTGGAGCTGATGGGGGATTCCAATTCTAGTCTGAGCTCTGTGTGATCTCAGATGCCATTTTCCTTCTCCTTCTGCCTCAGTTTCCTCAGCTGTAAAATGACAATAATAATTTCTGCCTCATTTACTTCACAGGAAGGATTCAAGGGTCAAATGAAACTAATTATGGATAAAAAAAAATGATGATAAAGAGTTGGTTGATTGTTGTCTTTGTTCTCCAAAAAAACCAATATGATATCACTATGTTAGAGTCAACTTAGTGTATCCGAGTGTGGCTGATCAGACCAGTATGAGCTCGGAATGCTTTGCCACAAATGCAAAGGATTGGTAGTATTATCTACCACCTCTTAGATTTGGGAGTAGGGAGAAGCAAACCAGAAGGCTAATAACTGTCTATAAAATTCTGGATAACTACTTGGTGTTTCTGAGCCTCAGTTTCAACACCTGTATGTATCTTGTTTGCAAATATCATTGCATGTTATCTCCTCGATTAAGATTATGAGTTTCCTGAAAACAGTAATTATTGTTTTACCTTTCTTTCCATTTTCCAGTGCTTTCACAGAGCCTTGGGATTTTCCTTGGCAGAGATATTGGAATAGTTTGCCATTTCCTTCTAAAGCTAATCTTACAGATGAAGAAACAGAGACAAACAGAGTTGGGTGACTTACCCACACACCTAGTAAGTATCTAAGGTTAGTTTTGAACTCATGAAGATGTGTCTTTGTGGTTCTAAGCCCAGTGTTAATTATACCACCATAAATAATACTCATTGATTTTTAGTATTAGATTGTAAACTTGAGAGCTTGTCTTTTATATCTCTAGCACATATCTCATAGTGACTGGCACTTAATAAATATTTATTCATTGATATATCGATGGATCAGAGCCATACTCCAAGATCAGTGATCTATCTGCTGCCCCACCTTATACATGGAAGATAATCTTGGAAAGGAAGGTCCCAGCAGCTGGGGTGGTGGAAGGAGACTGAGAAAATCTTTCTGAAGAAGGTAGCTTTTGAGCTGAGTCTTGAAGGATACCAGGGATTCTATATAGAAGGAGGAGAGTGTTCAAACACTCCTATTCTTCTTCTTTGTTTGACTTCTACAAGAAACAGAGTCCTGAACATCCCAATAATTTTATCTGCTTCTTCCTCCTCTCTGTTCCATATTCCCCAGAATTATTCCATCACAGAAACAATTTGCACCTTTTTATTTAAGAATCCATAGGATCAAACAAGAAAGGGGAGGAACCACTTCTAACAATAAATCAGTCAACAAACTTATTTAGCACTTATTATGTGCCAGGCACTGTGCTAAGCACTGGGGATACAAAAAGAGGTGAACATGGGGTTCATGAATTTGTTTTTAAAATAATTGTGATAACTATCTTAATAGAATTGACTTCCTTTACATTTTATTTTATGCATTTGAAAACATTCTGAGAAAGGGTCCTTCAGCTTCACCAGATTTCTAAAGGGCTACATAACACAAAAAATTAAGAATCCCTGGGCCAAAAGCATAATTAGACATATCTAATATGGAGAAATACTGCCCTGAGGTGAGGGTGGCTCAGACCTGAGTTTTAGGCCACTCTCTGACCGATCTTGGGATATTATATAAAGCCAGACAAAAACTCCTGGGTTCATGACTATGTTCCTTGTATGTGTGTATAGGGGGCAGGGATATGGAGGATTCTGAAGGAGAGGGAACAATACACAATATCACCCCCCGTTCATTTCCTGATCAACGGCAGGAAGGTCCCAAGCTTTCTCAGTCCAGGCCGGTTCCTCAAGGTTCTCCCTAGTGGTGGGCACCATTGTTCAGAGGAGCTAGTGACAATAAGGACGCAGGAAATGTGTTGTCTCCCTTCCCTCCACCCCCCCAAAACCATACAAATCCACTGAGCCTGGAATAGCTTTCTATTGTCTTTCTCTACCTTTGGGGATCTAATGTGGGAGTTCTGATCCCACCAGACTCTCCTTTTCCAAGATTGGCATTGAGAAATAGGGAATTGACTAAGGAAAGGCTTTTGGGACTAATTTCACAGTGATCTCCCTAGGGGCCAGCTCCTGGAGGCCTTGGATGGGTTTTATGTCTTTCTGTGCCTCTGAAAGAGGCCATCACTGTAATTGTTAACACATTAACTTGCAATAAGAAATCACCTTGGTTCTGATCATTCTACTGGACTTGTGAATGCTTCCTAGCCTCTTGGTTCTGCGGGCCTCCATCAATAGGGATATTGAGGGGAAATGTGCAGAGACAGGAGCAGAGATGGAATGTTTACAGGGACAGTCACCCAACCCAAGGCCCATGAGATGGAAGGCAGGGCTGGGCCACTCCAGTGATTTCCATTTCTACAACCAGGGTGGGCTTTGCCACCCACTAGAGAAACAGGAGGTCTCCAGCTGTGTTCAGATGTCCTTTGCCCACCCGTGGGTTGCAGAAAAAAGAAGAGCAGCTGTTTGGGTGGGTACAAAGGCCTAGCACTGAGGGAAGAGACAATGGGGTGCAGATGGACTGTTCTACTGTCCCTCAACTCCCTTCAGGGCAGATCTCAAAGCTAGTTTCTTCCCCCTACAGAATTACACTAATCCTTCACATTTGTAGAATATGTTTAGTCTTGACAAAGCTTTTTTACTTCCATTATTTTATTTAATCCCCATTCCAGTAAGGTAAATATTATCATTGTCCCCAAATGACAAAAAATCGACAAATACAAAAACCCAAATAGGATACTTCATTTGCCTAAGGTCCCATTCAATGATAATGGCCTCCTTGCAGTTCTTTCACAAGACCTGTCCTTAATTTCCTACTACAGCATTTTCTCTGTCTGTCCTCCGTACTGGAATGATCTTCCTTCTTATCTACTACTGGTGTCCTTGGCTTCCTTCAAGTCCCAGCTAAAACCCCACTTTTCCTAATCTCCTTTAATTCTTGGTCTTCCCCTATGTTGATTATCTCTAATTTACTCTTGCTTGTATATAGTTGTTTGCATGTTGTGTCTCATGAGATCCTTGAAAAGATTATCTTTAATCTTTCTTTGTGAGCCCAGAATTAAACAATTTGCACCTTTTTATTTAAAATCCATGGGATCAAACAAGAAAGGGGAGGAGCCACTTCTAACTATATATATACACACACATATATACATATATGCATACATATATGTATGCATATATGTATGCATGTATGTATGTATATAATAGGCATTTAGCTGACTGACTAGTCAAACTGCATTTAGGTGTGTGTTTACCTCTGTGGTAAATAAATGAAAACCTTGATTTACCCACTGGTTCTTTTGCTCTTTCAGTGTGAGAAAAGTGATGTCCCCAGGATGGAAGGGGACTGGCTAAACCCAACCTCACCTAGAACTTGCTTCCTTGTCAACTCTTTGCTTTGCTTCACATCGACTTGGCTGCCATGCAAAGCTTCTGAGGCCATGACCCTCTCTGGAGTTCTACTGTGAGATTTAAAGGAGTAGCTAGGTCTTAGGAGTCGTTAAAGTCCAACCTACTTATTTTACAGAGGAGGAGATTGTATCTCAGAGAAGGGAAGTGTTTTACTTGAGATCATACAGCTGGTTGGTAGTGAAAAGAATATATGAGCTCAGTTTCTCTGATTTCATACCCACTTGAGCTGCCTATTCATATTGCCACAGCTCTTGCTGGGGTTTCTGAGTAAATAATTTCCTAGTGATTATCATGTCATAATGGTGGATACCAAGGCTGTGCTGATAAATTTAACAATTTGCTTTATCCCCATCCCCCTTCCACCAAACACATTCAGATACACTTAGAAATTTAATTTTTATCACTAACATTTTCTCCATCATTCCATTGAGTCTAGATAATAAAAAAACAAAAAATGAAACTGATTTGAAGAGTTTTATGATTTCCCAGATATAATCCTAGAGTAAATACCTTCTCTTTTTTCTTCTTCTCATACCAGAGACAAAAATTTTATCAAGACTTTGGGGGAAGTAAAAATAAAATCACTTAATGGCTCACATTTCTGTAACATATTAAACTTCCCAGAGCATTTTTCTCAATTGCCAAGCATTTATGATTGCATAAATTTGCATCATCTGACTGCATCAGGTAATGTGCTAAGCCCTAGGGATGCTAAGTTTAAAAAAGGAAACAGTTCTTTCCCTCAATATATCAAGCAGAGTTTTGGAGCCAGATAGTCTATCTAGAAAGAGTGGGTTGTTCAGTTTTCAGTGTGAACATTTTTACCTCAGAAATTGGCAAACATTAAAAATTGGGGCTCCACATATGCAAGTTTGTGGCAGCCCTTTTTGTAGTGGCAAGAAACTGGAAACTGAGTGAATGCCCCTCAGCTGGAGAATGGCTGAATAAGTTATGGTTTATGAATGTTATGGAATATTATTTTTCTGTAAGAAATGACCAGCAGGATGATTTCAGAGGCCTGTAGAGACTTACGTGAACTGATGCTGAGTGAAATGAGCAGAACCAGGAGATCATTGTACTTGGCAACAGAAAGATTATACAACAATCAATTCTGATGGAAGTGGCTCTTTTCAACAATGAGGTGATTCAGGCCAGTTCCAATGATGGGAGACATCTGTACCCAGAGAATGGTCTGTGGGAACTCACTGTGGATCACAACAGCATTTTCACTTCTTTTGTTATTGTTTGCTTGAATTTTATTTTCTTTCTAATTTTTTCCCTTTTTGATCTGATTTTTCTTATGCAGCAAGATACTTTATAAATATGTATGCCTATATTGGCTTTACATATATTTTCAACATGTTTTTAAAAAAAACCAAAACAAAAAAATTGGGGCTCAACTTATTGTTTTGCCAATTGTCTAGACTTAAGAAAGTGATGGAGAAAATTAATAATGCAATTAAACTTAAAAGTGCTCGCCGTATATTTTTTCTTTAAGAAAGTCAGTTGTTAAACATTTCCCAACATACCTGAGAAACCTTCTAATTATATACAAAATATGTACAAAGTAATAATTAGAAGCTTTCTAATTATATATAAAGTGTAGACAAAGTAAAGTAACAAAATATATACAAAGCAATGGGGATGTGGAATGGGAGGCACCCTCAGTTGGTGGGGAAAGAAAAGACCTCTTTGGTCTTTTTTTTGGTCTAAGAAACCAAGGTGAGTGTATTCCAGGCATGGAGGAAAAAGAGGGAAGATGGAACAATGACCCTGGATTAGGATTAGAATGTGGATTGTTTTCTCTTTTTGGCAGATAGGGAAACTGATGTTTAGAGCATTGAAACAAACAGTCCAACATAAAAAAAAATAGTTAATTCCAAGCCTATGTATTCTGATTCAGAGTCATGGGATTTTTCTTTACTTCAGAGACCTGATAAATTATAAAGCAGAGACATCTTATCTTTAGATGCTCCCAATTTAGTCATGAAAGCAGGCACATGCTTCCTAAACTAATTAGTCCTGCTCCTACAAACCTTAAATTTGGCTCTGGACCAATCAGGTGGCTTGGGGGCATCCTCTTCCTTCCCCATTCCCTAAGCAAATTTATCTTGTTTGTACTCTGGTCTCAATTAAGCCTAAATTCTCAACTCTGAGTTTCAAAACTGCTGCCCTTGGTGCTTTCCACTAGTTTCTGGGGTCCCCTTGTCAGAAGGAACATTAGCGAAGCTCCGCCCACCATTAGTCAGAGAAGGGTCATTTTTTTAAAAGGGATACTTGCCCTGGTATTGACACTGCCTATTGGTACGGACTCAAAGGCTCTTCTTATATAAGATCTTAAATTTGTGAGTTTGCATTCCCTCTTTGAAATAAATGCCCCTCCCACATGTGCACAAATGTTTGTGGGAGCCCTGTTTATAATGGCAAGGAACTGGAAACTGAGTGGATGCTCATCAATTGGAGAATGGCTGAGTAAATTGTGGTATATGAATGTTATGGAATATTATTGTTCTGTAAGAAATGACCAGCAGGAGGAATACAGAGAGGCCTGGAGAGACTTACATGAACTGATGCTGAGTGAAATGAGCAGAACCAGGAGATCATTATATACAGCCACAAGAAGATTATATACAGTGATCAATTCTAATAGACTTGGCTCTCTTCAACAATGAGATGATTCAAACCAGTTCCAGTCGTTCAGTGATGAAGAGAGCCATCTGCACTCAGAGAGAGGACTATGGGAACTGAGAGTAGACCACAACATAATATTTTCATTCTTTTTGTTGTTGTTTGCTTCAATTTTGTTTTCTTTGTCATTTTTTCCTGTTTGATTTGATTTTTTTTGTGCAGCAAGATAATTGTATAAATATGTATGCGTATATTAGATTTAACACATATTTTTGGTAGTTTTCCTTAAAATGATCAGCAGCATTTATTCAAACCATCAGCAAGAATAATATTTTAAAATGTTAAGCATGGTAAAATATATGTAAATCAAATATAGACATGCATATTTATACAATTATTTTGTTTTAACATACATAAATATATATTATATTAACATGTTAACATAAATTGGATTACTTGCCATCTAGGGGAGGGGGTGGAAAAAGGGGAGGAAATTTGGAATACAAGGTTTTGCAAGGATTAATATTGAAATATTATCCATGCATATGTTTTGAAAATAAAAAAAGAAAACCACAAAAGGAATCACCAAAAGTCATACACAATTGAAATGACTAAACAACAAAACAAGAAGCAAATGACTATATTCCTGGAGCAACAGAGAAGATCAGGCCGAATTTATTGCTATACTCATATAAAACCTACAACAAAGTTAGAAAAAAAGAAAGAAATGTTCCTGTCACTCAATATTGGATAAATTCTTTCTAGAAGAAAAGCAACATTTTAGGCTTCATTGGAAAGGGGAAAGTATGATCATGGGGGTAGGGATAGACTGAAGACGTGGCCTTAAATGATTCATAATGAAAGTAGGAGTATCTTGAGGTATGGGAGAAATAAGAATGACTCTGAAACCAGGGAACTTGGGTTCAAATTCTGCCTCTGACTTCTACTCTTGTGTAGCTTTGGATAAATCATTGAGCCCTGTTATCTTGTTCTATAAAATAAGGGGATCAGAGTAGTAGCTTCTGAGGACTTTTTCAGCTTCAGATTTATGGTCCTGACCGAATGGAACAAACATTCATAAAGAATTTACTGTGTGTAGAGCACTGGGGAGATGCAAAGTTTAGAGAAGAATGGCTTGTTTTCATTGAATTTATAATCTAGAAGCATTTAGGCAGACTGAAGGCTGGGGAAGGCTGGATGCCAGTTGAGCGTTCTAGCTCCTTTTGTACAACTGAACTAAGATACAATTACTGTCATGTTAAATTCTTAGTTATTCAATATGGGGTTTTCTTGGCAAAGATACTGGAATTATTTGCCACATCCTTCTTGAGATGATTAGGCAAATAGAAGTTAAGTGACTTTGTTCTGTGGCTGAATTTGAATTCATTTACTTCTGACTCCAAGCCTAGCACTTTATTCACTCTTTCACATGTACTTTTTTAAAAAATTGTTTTTTTCTGATTATACATTGATTTCTTTGATATATATTTCTTTGTGAATCATGTTGGGAGAGAAAAAATCAGAACAAAAGAGAAAAACCAAGAGAGAAAAAAACAGAAGAAAAAGAAAAAAGTGAACATAGTATGTGTTGATTTACATTCAGTCTCCATAATTCTCTCTCTGGATGCAGATGGTATTTTGTATCCAAAGTTAATTGGGATTGCCTTGTAATATTAAACTATTGAACCACATGTACTTTTAGAAAGAGGTTGTATGTCCTTGCAAATCCTTTATGCCCACGTTTGTTTCTATATGTAGGTGGAGATTCCTTGGGTCATCCTGTATAAGAGCATCCCTTCCCATAAGGAGGTTGAAATTCACTTTTTTTCCCTTAAAATTATTTTTCTATTAATACAAATCTTTCTTCCTTCTTCCTTTTCCTTCCTTCTTCTTCTTCCAAATAGGAAAAAAAGTAGAGGAAAGCCCTTACATATGTAAGTAAAAACAATTTCATACAATGTCCATTTCAAAAAATGTACGTCATTCAGCATCTTGATTCCATCATTTCTCTGGCAGGAGGCAGGAGTATGTTTTATTGTCATTTCCTTTGAATAATGATTGGTCAATGGATCAGAGTTTTTAAAGTTGTTTGCCTTTATAATGTTATTGTTATAGAAATTTCTGTATTGCTTCACATAAGCTTTCCCAGATTTCTTTGAAGGCGCCCCTCTTATCATTTCTTAATGAAATAATAGTTCATCTGCTATACATTGTTCAGCCATTCCCTAACTGGGGAGGGCACCCCCTTAGTTTCCAGTTCTTTGGCACTATACAAAAGGGAGAATTTTGTACATGTAAATTCTAAGAGGCTCAATTTGAATGTTTGGGGACTTGGAGAAGAAATATTCCTACCCACAAAAAGGGAAGAGCTGCTCTTGCTCCTCCTCTCAATAGAGTAGCCTGGCAAAGATATTTTCCCTGCCAAGAAGATGGATTTGGGGTGGTTATCTGTGCCAGGGCTTATGAACACCTGGAGAGGTGAATCAAAGTTGGAACCAATTGGAGACTAGGAACAACTGGGTGACAAGTAGCATCTAAGGCAAGCCAAGCCAGGCCCTTCATGGAAATGGAGCCAAGCAGAGAGATAAAGGCTTTGGAAATCAGGCAAAGGCAGGTAGATGAGAAAGGAAAACAGATGGTTCTTTTTTTAAATTTCAATTAAATATTTATATTCTTTCCCTTCCTCCCTCATGAAAAAAAAAAGCAAAAGAAACAAAACTCTTATAACAAATATACATTGGCAAGTCAAGAATATATTTCATTTTTCACCTTGAGTTTATTAACCCCTGTCAAAAGATGGGTAGCATGTTTCATTACTGGTCTTTTGAATAGAGGTTGAGCAGAGTTCTTTAATCTTTCAAATCTGAAACAGGAAATCCTACCTATAGACTTGGCCTTCCATTGAAGTCTTCAGAAGACTTCAGACCAAACCCCAATTACTTTTCAGGTACTGTAAGACACTAAGGAAATAGAAGGTATTCAGTTTACAAGGACACTGAGCAGATCCCTAATTGGTTCCAGAAGGATTCAGGATATAGTGTGGTATTTTTAAATAGATTGATCTATCTCCTGAAAACAATTTAGTCCCCATGACCCCAAAGGTACTTTCCAAACTCTGAATCCATTATCCTTTCTATGACCTTCTATTTACTCTCTATCTATACAGTTAGTTATTTGTATGTTGTCTCTCCAATTAGAATGGACACTCCTTGAGATCAGGGACTGTGTTTTTGCCTTTGAAAATCCTCAGTACTCAGCATAGTTTTTGGTACATAGAAATGCTTACTTGTTGATTGACTAAACCAAAAAAGATGAAGATGATTTATTATAAATCTGCTAAATTCAATCCCAAAGAAGACAATGAGTTCAGAATATCAAGAGAATACATGGCATACAACAAGGCAAACTGATTTTGGGCAAATAGACCTTGCATTAAAATATGGCATGCCCTTTATCAGGAAATTCTAAACTCTTTGAAGGTAGGGAATATCTTTTGCCTCTTTTTGTATTCCCAGTACTTAACACAGAAAATGGCATACTTAATAAGTATTGATTGATTGATTTAAAAAGAGTCTAATGAGTCCTATATCGAATGGTAAAACTAAGAGTTTCAAATAAGGTGAAAGAATTGGTACAGATCTCTATAAGGTAATCAATTTTATGACCAAGTGCCAGCAGGAATCTGGCATTCCATCTCTGTTCTTATGGGCATTGTGATCATCAGTCTGGACTTCTGCCTCCTCTTTTTCCTTTTGTGTTTAAGGCGTTCAATTCTTTCTTAAGAACATTTTCCTGAGGATGGAACCAAGATGTCAGAGTAAAGGCTGGGACCCACCTGAGCTCTCACCCAGATATCTTTAAATAATGATTCTAAAAAAATTCTAGGGAGCAAATCCACAAAAAGATGCAGAGAAACAGTTTTCTTTCCCAAGACAATCTAGAAGGTCAGCAGGAAAGGTCTATTGTACCAGAGAGAGCGGAACATAGTCTAGCATAGCCCTGGCCCCAGTAAACCAATAACACTTTCTCCTACTATTTTTGGGCAACCTCAAAAGAAGGTTGAGTATTGCTTAATAAATTATGGAGGATGTACTTTTGTTGCTGTTCTGAATTGGGGAGGGAGAAATGAGAATGGAAGGAGGAAGGTATCAGTGGCCTGAGCCTTTAAACACCCTGCCCAGGGCATGTCCTCCTGGAGATTTGCACATACTGCTCAGAGCATCCTTTACGAATGCTTTTCCAGTCGTGTACTCAGACTCCAAGAGGAACCAACTCTGTCCCCCTTTAGGGAGATCCCTGGTTCCAGGGAAGCCATGTGTGGCTGATTCTGCTGGGGAACCATGTAGACTGGAGGCTCCAGAGCCACCAATGTGTCTGCTTCTGGAGGCCCAACCCCAAATTCCTTTCTGTGTGACTCAGGCCTTCAAACAGGGTTTTCAGGCAAATCCCAGAGATTGACGATGATCAACTGCCAGGGCCCCTGGTGTGGGACGGACATAGCCTGTTCCCGGGGTCCTGTTCTGCTCTGAAGAAGGGCAGAGAGCAAAAATAAGTTTAATTTGATTTTCAATCCTTATTAAAAGGGAGGGGGGGAATCCACCCTCCTACCCTCCCCACCCATCCTTCCCTTAAAGGGAGGTCAGAGTTGCCGATGAGTCTGCAGCCTGTCTGAGCGAGCCCCATTTAATAAAGCAGCCGCAATCAGATAATATGGGGGCAGGATCCAGAGAACACACTGTACAGGGCTTTGTTTTGGAAAGAAAGGATGCTTTTGTGAGGTCCCCTCCCTGAGGGGCAGGGGAGAGAAGCTGCGTTTGTCCACTTTTTGCTTTTGAGGACTACATAGGCTGACCCCCGCCCCTGTCCTAGTCCTGACCTCCTGCTAGCCAACCCCGCCTTCCCCCAATCAGTGCAACAGCGTTGGAAAATGTGCCTTGAACCCTAACGCCTCAGTTTCTAAACCAGAAAGCAGGAGTCCAGCCAGACCTCCAGGATTTAGCTTTGTTTTCTGTGAGTTGTGGGAATACTGGAACTTTTGGAGGAATCTTGATGGATTAGGAAACAACTAAGTGGTTCAGTGGACAGACTCTGGACTCAGCTGAGTCTGATTCTTCATGATCTCTTTCAAGATTTTCTTGGCAAAGATAGGGGAGTGGTTTGCCATTTCAGTCTCCAGTCTATCTTACAGATGAGGAAACTGAGGCAAATAGAGTTGAGGGATTTATTCAAGATCACTGTCTGAGGCTGGATTTGAACTCACGAAGATTACATCCTAATTCCAGGCCTACCACTCTATTCCCTGTGCATCTTATGTCAGGAAACCCATGTTTAAATCTTGCTTCAGACACTACTATCTGTATGATCCTAGGCAACTCTACCTTAGGTTCTTCATCTCTAAAACTGGGATAACGACAGTACCTATCTCCCAGTGTTTATGTGAGTATCAAATGTATATAAAGTGCTCTGCAAACCTTGTCTGGATATTTGTGTCCTGAGGAGTATCCTCTGTTGAAAAGTGAAGAAACATGAAGAGTGTGAGATTTATTTCTAGCTTTTCTCCCATCTTTCCCATTTCCTTCTCCCCCTTTCACTATTCTAATTAGGTTCCCAACTCCCTGATATTTTCTTTAATCTCCTCTTTATCCACTTATTTTCTTTCTAAGCATCATAATCAGAAGGGCCTGATCAACTAATTTCTGCTAAGGTTGTGGAATCATAGGTTTTTGAGATGAAAGGTATGGGAGGAGGAACTTCAATAGTTATTGAGTTCAACTTTTTATTTTTTTATGAGAGGAAACCAAAGAAGGGAGGTTACCCAAGATTACATAGGACCTTCATTTGAGGGAGGATTTGATAATAATAGCTTTTTATTTTCAAAATATATGCTGAGATGGTTTTCAATCGAGTGTGGCTCAGAAAAAGATGAAAATATTCCATTCCCTTCAGTCTTTGTACTATGAGGATGATGAGTAGGAAATCATGTATACATGAGTTTGCTGATGAGTTAGAAAACGACAAAAATATCCCATTCCCTTCTGTCTTTTGTACCATGAGGATGATGAGCAGGAAATCTTATATATATGAGTTGGTTTTTTTTTAATGAATTGGTTAGTTTTGCTAAAATATTTCTTTTTTTTTTCTTTCTCTTTTTTATTCTTTGTCACAAGGATAGTTTTCTGGGTAGGGGAGGAGGAGGGATACTTTCGGAAATGAAGGTGATACAAAAACAAAAGATAGCAATAAATCTTTTTTTTTAAAGGAAACTGAAGCTATTTGTGTCGAGGCAACAATAGAGTAGTGGAAAGAGCTGTGGGTTGCCAAAAGACTCTTCTAGTTCTGGCTCTGCCTCTTACTATGGATCCATGGTTAGATTGATTTACTGGGCTTCAGTTCCTTATCTGTCAAATGAAGGGGTTGGACTCCATAGCTTCTGTGGTTCTTTCCCATTGTAGATCTATGGTCCTATGTTCCTGTAAGTCTCCTCTTGTCTGAAAGCAATTATCTTAATAAAGACTTCCAGATGGTTCTGGGGAGAATACGTGAAACAGGTAGCAAATGTTTATATGTGGTGTGTTTCTTTATGTATCAATATCAATATCTATATCTATCTGCTTCTCAGCAGGACAGATCAATGAGCACAGGACCAGGGCTTGGGTGTACTAGTATATGTTTAACAGCAAATTAGGGGAGGGAGAGGGCAAGTGATACGCTTTTAAACTTAATTTGCATTAACTTTTTCTCTATCATTTTCCCAAGTCTTGGGAAATCTAATTTAGAGCTCCAGGCCTGGAGTCAGGAAGAACTGAGTTCAAATCCAGTCTCAGATATTAGCTCTGTGATCCTTGGAAAGTCACTTAATTCTGCCTCAGTTTCCTTATCTGTAAAATGAGAAGGAAGTGGCAAACCACTCCAGTATATTTTTTGACAAGAAAATCCCAAAAGGGGTCATGAAGAGTTGAATATGACTGAAATGACTGAACAATAACAACATATATGATCACATTGAAAATTTGAAGATTGATACTCCTGTGAGCTGGCTCTAGCACACCACTGGGATAGGAACTCAAGTGTACTGATGATTTGCCACACAAGAGAAATTCAGCTGAACTCCCTTCCTCTCATCCTAGGCTCATGGATCCCCATTGTCGTCAATTTTCTCCATCTTCTACCTTTTCCACAGTAGTGAATTTATGTCCCATTTACTCTCTGGAAGTGACAGTTGCTCACCCCCATTTCCCATTTTTATCTTCCATTTTCCTTTGGATTATTTTTGGTTGGGAGTTGAAATAACTGTTGGAGGATGGCAAGAAGGATGTGGAAGCTGTTTCCCCCTTTTAAAAAATTCTTCTTGGCTTCAGGCTTTGCTATATATTAAAATATAATCCAGGAAGAATTTGGTTTGCTCAGGAAGGCAAAGGAGACAGGTTGACTAAAGTCAGTTCAAGTAGAAAGATAGGATTCTAGTAAATAGGGGATAGGAAGGAAAAGGGGATTCTGTTTCTGTAGGAACCCTTGGAGGGAAGGTTCATTTGGAAAACAATGGCTAGAGAAGGGTCACTTTAGGCAAACCCCCACCCTCCCCCTTCCTGGGGATCAGCTTCTCCTGGTTGGAGAGGGAAAAAAAACTGAAAAATCTATTCTAGATTGGAGGGTTTTTCTGGGGATTCTGGATCCAAACCAGAGTCCATACCTGAGATTCTGGGAAACCATAGTCTTCAAGTGAAGCAGCTAGGTGATACAATGATACACAACCTGTGCCGGGAACTAGGAAGACTGGAGTTCAAATTTAGTCTCAGACATTTACCAACTGTGTTACCTGGGCAAGCCACTTAACATCTCTGAGACTCATTTTCCCCATCTGCAAAATGGAGATAACACCACCACCTATTTCCTAGGATTGTTGTGAGGATTAAATCAGAGACTTATAAAATATCTGACATAGTACAAGACCAGTACAATAGACATTGTATAAATCCTTATTCCCTTGTCCTTGTGCCAAATTTCCTCACCTGTGATTAGTTCTGATGAATGTGGCTCTCTTCAACGAGATGATTCAAACCAATTCCAAGTGTTCAGTGATGAAGAAAGCCATCTACACCCAGAGAGAGACCTGTGGGAACTAAGTGTGGACACAACATAGCATTTTCACTCTTTCTGTTGTTATTTGTTTGCATCTGATTTTTCTTGTGCAACAAGATAACTATAAATATTTATACATATATTGGATTTAACATATATTTTAACATATTTAACATGGAGTATCTGACATCTAGGGGAGGAGGTGGTGGAGAGGAGAGGATAATCTGGAACAGAAGGCTTTGCAAGGGTCAGTGTTGAAAAATTACCCAGGCATATGTTTTGTAAATAAAAAATTAAAAAATAGCAATTACCTCACAAGGTTGTGAGGATCAAATGAGATAATAGAAATAAAGAACTTTACAAATCTTTTAAAAATGTGGAGTTTGGTTTATATATAAAATGTAGTCTACTTGTTTCTCACCAACTGGACTCTTGGCTTCTTAAATCCAGTGATTTGTGTCTTTTATTTCTTGTATCTTAGCTTAGTGCTTTGCACATAGTTATTGCTGTTGGCGATGATCCTTCATTAAAAAAATATTTTCCCTAGTTACATATAAAACAATTTTTTATATTTGTTTTTAAAACTTTGAGTTCCAGATTCTCTCCCTTCCTCCTTCTCCACCCTCCCCACCATTAAGAAAGCATGTGTGGGGGCAGCTAGGTGGATATAGAGCACCAGCCTTGAATTCAGGAGGACCTGAGTTCAAATCTGGTCTCAGACACTTAACACTTCCTAGCAAGTTAAGTGACCCTGGGCAAGTCACTTAACCCCAGCCTGGGGGGGGGGGGGGAAGAAAGCATGTGTGAAATTATACAAAACATTTGTATAAAGGTCATCTTATGAAGGGAAACATAGATCTCCCCCCAAAAAAACCTTCAAGAAAAAATAAATAAAAAATATATGCTTCAATTTGTATTCACATACAATCAGTTCTTTCTCTGGGTATATGGATAGCATTTTTCATCCCAAATCCTTCAGAGTAGTGTTGGATGATTGTATTGTTGAGAACAATACAATCCCACAACATTTCTACTACTTTGTACACAGTACATTTCACTTTGCTTGAGTTTATAGAGAACTTTCCAGGTTTTTCCGAGAGCCTGCTGCTCATTGTTTCTCACAGAACAATAACTTTCCATCATAATCACATAGGTAGTCCTTCATTTTTGAAGAGGACCAATAACTTGATGTTACTGCACCACAAGTCTGACACAAGCAGTCCATGTGGAAATTTGGAGATGGCTTTAAATTTTTACTTCTGTATTTCTTTGAAATACTACTATACTAATTCGAATACTGCTATAATAATTCTGCTTTGTTCACAGAACACAGAGCACCTTTGTGGATGCTGGGTCATCCTGTGCCAGCATCTCCCATGTGTCACAATTAATACTAAAGTTCTCTTGCTCTCACCTTGCACATAGTAGGTGCTTGGTGAATATTTGATACTATAGCTGCTGCTGCTGGTGATGATAAAAAAATCAAACAAGAATTGTTGCTGCTACTGAAAAAGTTAAATATGGATGGATTGCTTAATTAGAAAATTATGCTCCCCCTAATGTCAGCTCAGAATGTGTAAGATCTCCTGCCCTTGGAGAGGTTAGACTAGGGCAAAGGATGCTGCAGGAAATGAAGCCTGCCCAACGGAAAGATTGCACTAAGACTTCCTGAAGTGGGGTGGGAGGGGTGGCAGGAGACAAAGAACAGCCAGGATGAGATCTGCTGTGTCCCTGTCCCTCCCAGCATTCCGGTTGAAATGCAGGAGGAGTAGGAGGGGCAGGCACCCTGAAATCCCTCTGCATCTTGGGGTCTGAGAGAGCATCCAGGAGGTTCCCGATGGCAGTCTTTGAGCTCCTTGGGAGGAGGTAGAGGGAGGAAGGGCAGGCTCTGTCTAGGGAGTTCAGGGTTTTTGTTTTTGTTTTTCTGTTTTTTGTTTTTTTTCATTCAGAGGCCTTTTATCTTCAAAACAGGAAGTCACATGTTTTTCAGAGGCAAACAGTAGGGAACTACCAGTAGTTTCAGGTTGGAATCACCCTTTCTGACCCCAGGGACATTGTCAGGATGACAGTTCTGCTCCTGTCTATACCTGCCTAGATGTGAGGTGGTGGTCATTGGGGTAGAGGGGTGAGATTGTACAAGAGGGGTTACTCTTTGCCTGTGGAGCATAAAGGGCTATGTCTGGGTATTCTTGTGTCTATGGCCTGCTCTTTGAAGGGCTGAGCCTTTGCAAAATAATATAATAATAGCTAACATTTATGTAGTGCTTATTGTGAACAGGCAATCTGTGAAGTACTTTATAATTATTATTTCATTTATCCTCATAACAACTCTGGAGGAGAAGTGCTATTACTATTTTTATTCTTTATTGTTATTATTCACTCATTTTTAGTCAAGTCTGACTCTTCATGGCCCCACTTCATGGCACAGATACATTTTACAGATGAGGAAACTGAGGCAAATAGAGTGAACTGACTTTCCCAGGGTCACACAGCTAGTAAATGTCTAAGGCAGGATTTGAACTCAGCTCTTTCTGATTCTAGACCCAGCAAGCACTCTGTCTACTGTATCCACCAGCTATCCCATATAACCTTTGTTCTAAGGAATTGAGAGCTGGCAGGGACCTTAGAGATCACTGTCTGATGCCCTCATTTTACAGGGAAGGAAACTGAAACCCAGAGACTGTCTTAAAGTCCCTCAGGTAGTAAGAGGCAGAACTGAGATTTAAATCTGGGCCTTTTAGCCCTGAATCTATTGATTTCTCCTTTATACTGAACTGCCAGTGATTTTACTCTGAAAAAAACACAAATCATAGAGATGGTCTGGAAAATTCTGGGAATTCTCTTTAAACCAAGATCCTTAAGATCCTCTGAAATCTTGATATATCATCACCAAAAATCTTGCTGCTCCTACTACAGCAGGTAGGTCTCCAGTAGGCCTTCTGTAATCATACGTTAGCCAGAAATCCAATTGCTACCTCCAAGGAAGAAAGATCTCTTTCAATCAGCCATATAAATATTTACTCTTGCTTTGCAAATATTTCTCCTGAGTCAATCAGTCCACTTTATGTCCACCTATCTTTGCCAAATAGGGCAAAACAAATGAAATACTCCTTTGCTAGGAAAAAAATCATTTTTTAACTTTGTAACATGAACAAATGATATCTTATAGGCTGAACAGCTCCCTAAAAATCATACATAATTACAGTCACTTTTAGCTAGAGATTATTTATCCCTGGCTCAAGGAAGGAAACGAAGTAGGAATATTAGGCAGAGAGTTAAGTCCAGTATTATATTGCTGAAGAGATGACTAATGCTGAGGAAATCCTATGGGAGTCCTCTAGATGCACGCACCCTGGTTAAAACCTCAGGTGCCTTATTCTAGTTATGACCCATTCATTAGAACCATTAGGAAGACATTAGAAATGAATTTTAATTTCTTCTTGCTAAGCAGATATAAAGAGCTTTGACAAATCATTTCATTCTGCCTCGGTTTGCTCATCTGTAAAATGAACTGGAGAAGGAAGCATCCCTTCCAGGAAACCCCAAGTTGGGTCATGAAGAATTGAACATAACTAAAACCAACTGAAAAACAAGATAAGCTTTTTCTGCAGAGGTGTGCTGGCAAATGATTTAACACCCAACTCTCTGGGAACTTTTAAGCTTGACATACTTTCATGTTTAATCTGCATTAACATTTTCTCCATCAATTCTTTCATTCTAGACAATAACCAAAAGAGTAAACCATCTGATTTCTGATGTATAAATATACATCATAAAAATTTGCAACCTTAATGACTCCTATAAGCCTCAATTTTCTTATCTGCAAAATGAGTAGGTTGAGCTACACAAGTTTGCAGTCCTGAATCCATAATCCTATGCAATACTTGGAGTGAGGAAGCCATTCCTCAAATTCTGCCTCTAACATTGAATTTGCTGTGTATGTTTATGGGTAAGACACAATCTCTCTGAGTTTTTGGTAACATTTCAATTATAGCAATCAGTTATAAATAAAGTGCTATCTAACCCAGTAGAAGAACAATGAAGAACCAAAAATATTTGGAGAAGTAAAATAGGGGGAGTAAAATAGGATTTCTTAACCTTATTTTATTTTTTATTTTGGGGAACAGTCAGATCAGTAGCCTAGTGAATAGACTTGCAGTCAAGAAGACCTGAGTTCAAAAATGACCTCAGACATTTATTAGCTGTGGATAAGTCATTTACCCTATTTGTCCCTTAGTTTCCTCAATTGTAAAATAGGATTAATAACACCTTTCCCTCAAGGTTATTGTGTTTTATGTAAAATGAAATCATTTTCATAAAGTGCTTTCCAAACTTTATATCACTATATAAATGCTAGCTATTATTATTTTGTACTGTACTTCCTCTGGCAGTCTGATAAAGCCTCTGGAACCTTTTTCAGAATGTTGTTTTTAAATGAATAAAATAAAATACACGAGATTGCAAAAGGAAGTCAATTCTTTCTTTTATTTTCTTTTTTTCAAACATTTACTTTTATAAGATTTTGATTTTTTTTTTCTTCCTCCCTCTTGTCTGCTTTCCCCAAGATAGTCAGCAATCCCATATAGACTATATACATTTACAATCACATAAAAATATTAAGGAAGACAATTCTTTTTGAAATACTTAAGTATTTCAAAAAGACAAGCTCAAAGGATCCCTTAAGAACCCTGGACTAAGTAATCTTAAAATTCCTTTAATATAAAAAATTTGGAAAAATTCTCCAATAAGCCTGACTGAGTCAAAAAAAGCTGATCAAGTAGAGAATCCTTTATGTATCAGTACTTTTAGGACACACCAAGCCCTTTTGTGAGTTGTAGAGGGATTAAAAAAAAGATTTAGGTTCTGGCTGGCAATCCACTGGTGATGACCCTCTCTGAACTTAGCTAAGCTGGTCCTTGGTCAACAAATATTGTGTCAAAAAAACAAAAAACAAAACAAAACAAACAAAAAAAAAACATTGAGTCTATTGCCAGGCTAGTACTTGAAGCCTTTCCAACTTGGTGGGAGCCATCCACAGTTCTGCTGGATTGGTACGGTCTCCAAGAAACCGGGGTCACCTCAGTGCCACAGAGAGGTGTTGGAGTAGAATTTGAATGGAGAATAGACATTTGCATGTTGTGTTACATGTTTAGCTATATTCCAAAATGAGTTAAGTTTCTCTTCTGGCTCTCAACTCTTCAGATTATGAGAGATTGTAATATTTTATCTGGTAGATTTCCAGGTTTGCTTCTGGCAGCACTCATCCTCTTCCTCTTGGATTTGCCAGGACTCCCCATAGAGTGAGGAACACAGCGGGGCAACACTTTCCTGACAGTAGTCCCTTGTACTTTAGCACCCTCCCTGTTGATTTCAAGACTCCTCATAAAAGAGATAGGAAAGTCCCCCTCCTCTATTTTGTTTAATTTGATTCTGCCTGAAAAAAAAAAAGAAATGTTATGGATATATATATATATATATATATATATATATATATATATATATATATATATATATACATACATACATATATATGTGTATATATATATACATATACATATATATATATATCACTTTTTTAAAAAAGTCTGTTGAATTAAATAAAATGTGTATGTAGTATGAATGTCTCTCTAACAGACTTTGACAGGCTCTCTAGGAAGACTTTTAACCCTACCTTCCACTGTGTCCAGAGTTGCCAGACTTAGAGTCAAGAAGATCTGAATTCAAATTTAAATACTTATTAGCTGTGTGACTCTGGGTTAATCACTAACCTTTTAAAGCCTCAGTTTCCCCATTTTGTTGAGGAGGATATTTTGTCTTTGACTCCTTACCCAGACACTTAACTCTCCAAGCCCCCACTTCATCATCCTAAACTTGCCCTACTCCCATCCCCACAACACCCATCACCCCATTTCCTCCCCTTGTGTTTCTCTATTTGTCAAGGACTGGAAGTATCAATTAGCTCATTCTCAAGCTTTTTTGTTCCTTAAACTTCTCAACTTTCAGCACATCTCCTCATAATCCCTATTCAATATGAAAAGAAACAAATTATAGGATTTGTCAGTCATATGGCTAGAGAGCTGGCCTGGAAGACTCGGCCTCTGATATCAGCTGGCTGAGTGACTCTGGTCAAGTCATTTAAACTCTCAGCCCTCTAAGTAATGATTGTAAATTGAATAAAAGTGCCAACCTACATTGGTAGAGGGAGTTCCCTCAACTAGGAGCTCCTTTATATCAATGAAATGCTAGACCTATATCCTTACCATGCACACACACATAAGAAATTGTTTTCAATATGATATAATAGAGCTATTTACCATATATTCTTCATAGCTCCTTTTTAATCTTCTGTTACCTCTGGCTGGGATTCCCTGAACTAAATAATCTGGCTCATGTGAGAGAGTCAGAGGAAACAGGTGTTGGGTAACCTTTATATTTTAATTGGACCTTTGGAAGAGAGTGAAGGGTTGTGTGGGGCGCACAGGAAGGACTCACATCTCTGGTGTGAGGGTTGCCAATCCCTTTTCAGGGTTGCTCAGTCCACCTGGCCCCCAGCTCTCACCTATGGTTCTAAGAAACTGTACCAATCCAAATAAATCCTCAGCATTTTTATACATTACCAACACAATCCAACAGCAAGAGATACAAAGAGAAATTCCATTCAAAATAACGGTCGATAGTATAAAATATTTGGGAATATATCTACCAAAGGAGAGTCAGGAATTATATGAGCAAAATTACAAAACACTTGCCACAAAAATAAAGTCAGATTTAAATAATTGGAAAGACATTCATTGTTCTTGGATAGGCCGAGCGAATATAATTAAGATGACAATACTCCCTAAACTAATCTATTAATTTAGTGCTATACCAATCAGACTTCCAAGAAACTATTTTAATAACCTAGAAAAAATAACAACAGAATTCATATGGAACAACAAAAGGTCGAGAATTTCAAGGGAAGTAATGAAAAAAAAATTAAGTGAAGGTGGTCTAGCTGTACCTGATCTAGAACTGTATTATAAAGCAACAGTCACCAAAACCATTTGGTATTGGCTAAGAAATAGACTAGTTGATCAGTGGAATAGGTTAGGTTCACAGGGCAAGATAGTGCATAAAAATAGCAATCTAGTGTTTGACAAACCCAAAGATCCCAACATTTGGGATAAGAATTCATTATTTGACAAAAACTGCTGGGAAAACTGGAAATTAGTATAGCAGAAACTAGGCATGGACCCACATTTAACACCACATACTAAGATTAGATCAAAATGGGTCCAAGATTTAGGCATAAAGAACGAAATCATAAATAAATTGGAGGAACATGGGATGGTTTACCTCTCAGACTTGTGGAGGAGGAAGGGAGTTCTCCAAGGGAGAACTAGAGACCATTATTGATCACAAAATAGAACATTTTGATTACACCAAATTAAAAAGTTTCTGCACAAACAAAACTAATGCAAACAAGATTAGAAGGGAAGTAACAAATTGGGAAAACATTTTTATAGTTAAAGGTTCTGATAAAGGCCTCATCTCCAAAATATACAGAGAATTGACTTTAATTTATAAGAAATCAAGCCATTCTCCAATTGATAAATGGTCAAAGGATATGAACAGACAATTTTCAGATGATGAAATTAAAACTATTTCCACTCATATGAAAGTGTTCCAAATCATTATTGATCAGAGAAATGCAAATTAAGACAACTCTGAGATATCATTACACACCTGTCAGATTAGCTAAGATGACAGGAACAAATAACGATGAATGTTGGAGGGGCTGTGGGAAAACTGGGACACTGATGCATTGTTGGTGGAGTTGTGAAAGAATCCAACCATTCTGGAGAGCAATCTGGAATTAGGCCCAAAAAGTTGTCAAAATGTGCATACCCTTTGACCCAGCCATACTACTATTGGGCTTATATCCCAAGGAAATACTAAAGAAGGGAAAGGGACCTATATGTGCCAAAATGTTTGTGGCAGCCCTTTTCATAGTGGCTAGAAGCTGGAAGATGAATGGATGTCCATCAATTGGAGAATGGTTGTGTAAATTATGGTATATGAATGTTATGGAATATTATTGTTCTGTAAGAAATGACCAACAGGAGAAATACAGAGAGGCTTGGAGAGACTTACATCAACTGATGCTGAGTGAAACAAGCAGAACCAGAAGATCATTATACACTTCAACAATGATACTGTATGAGGATGTATGCTGATGGAAGTGGATTTCTTCAACATAGAGAAGATCTAATCCAATTCCAATTGATCAATGATGGACAGAATCAGCTACATCCAGAAAAGGAACACTGGGAAATGAGTGTAAACTGTTATTTTTACCTTCTGAATCCAATTCTTCCTGTGCAACAAGAAATTCGGTTCTACACACATATATTGTATCTAGAATATATTGTAATATATTTAACATGTATAAGACTGCCTGCCATCTGGGGGAGGGGGTTGGGTAAGGAAGGGAAAAATCTGAGCAGAAGTAAGTGCAAGGGATAATGTTGTAAAAAATTACCCATGCATATGTACTGTCAAAAAAAGTTATAATTATATAAAAAAATACTACAAGCAAAAAACAAAAATAAAACAAAACAAAAAAAAATTCAAAAAAAAAAAAAGAAACTGTACCATACCCAGTCACCACACCTCAGTAAATTGTTTCAACAGATGGGCCAAAATTACCTGAGAATAACCAATGGGTGAGTTAAAGTTAAGAGGGGAGTCTAACCCAAGCATGTGAAGATTTTCCCCCTGGAATGGGCAGATGAGAACAATTTTTGTTCTAATGGCCATGAAGAGATGAAGTGGACACTGGAGAGCTCAGATATTGGTCAGACACAGAAGAAGCTGAAGTCTGAACCATCATCATAAGTTGTCTTGGTTTTTGTCCCACCACTGGACTTTCATTCATCTAGAAGGCAGAGTGAGGCTGATGGCTTTGTACAACTCTGTCTCACCTAAATCCAATTCACATGAGAGTCAAGATATTACAATGATGCCATTGGCCCTCTTCAAAAACAAAGAACAAACAAGATACAAAGACATAGTCCCAATCTTCAAGGAGTTTATGATTAGAGGAGGAGAAACATTGCATATTAACCACAAGCCCTATACAAAGTAGACTATGATAAGGATTAGACAATATATTATAAGACTTTTGAAGAAGAAGAGATCACTTTTATATGGGGAAAGGTTCAGGAAATACTTCATGGAAGAGGTGCCACTTTAACTATAGCTTGATTTCTTTTTCTTTTTAAATAGTATTTTATTTTCCCAAAAACCTGCAAAAGTAGTTTTTAACATTCACCTTTGCAATACCTCGTGTTTCAAATTTTTCTGTCCCTTTCTCCTTCCGTCTCCCTTCCATCTAATATAGGTTAAACATGTGCAATTCTTCTAAACATATTTCCATATTCATCATGCTGAACAAGAAAAATTGAATCAAAAAGGAAAAAACACTAAAAGAAACCCAAGCAAACAACAACAACAACAAAAGTGGAAATACTATGCTTTGACCCACATTCAGTCTCCATTGTTCTCTCTCTGGATGTTGAAGATACTTTCCATGACAAGTCTACTGGAATTGCCTTGAATCATCTTATTGTTGAAAAAAGTTAAGTCCTTCACAGTTGATTATCACATAATCTTGTTACTGTGTACAATGTTCTCTTGGTTCTATTCCCTTCACTAAGCATCAGTTGATGTATTTACAAGCTTTTCTGAAATCAGCTGCTCATTGTTTCTCATAGAACAATAATATTCCATTACCTTCATATAACATAACTTATTCAGTCATTCCTCAATTAATGAACATCTACTCAATTTCCAGTACCTTGCCACTACAAAAAGTGCTGTATAGCATGATTTTAACAGGCAGAGATCAGGAGGGAGCAATTGGTACTTTCCAGGCAGTTATGTAGCAGTTAGATAGCAGGGGGTATGGAATACTAGCCTTAGAATTAGAAAGAACTGAGTTCAGGTCTTGCTTTCAGATACAACTAGTTGTGATACTGGACAATTTGCTTAATTTCTTTCAGTCTCTGTTTGCTTATATACAAGATGGGTATAATATTAGAGTATATAATAAACTTAAAAGATCCTTTTTTTATTCATTAATCACATAACTTGTAAGTGCTAGGGCCAAGATTTGGACATCAATTTGAGTGCTCCTACTATTACATTGTCAAGTCAAGTCAGGTCAACAAGTATTCATCAAGTACTTATTACACTTGGGATACAACCACAGTTTATACAAATACAACCAAAAAGGAGAAAAACAACATATAAAAGGGAATGGGGGAGGGGAATTCCCAGGATAAGAAGACAGCTAAAGCAGAATGGAATTGATAAATGAATGAATAAAAAAGCATTTATTAAGCACTTACTGTATACTAAGCCTAGAGACATAAATATAAAATTAAGACAGTCTTTACTCTCAAGGATGTCACATTTTAATAAGGAGACGATACATATGAAAGGTTTCAGCTACAGACGGAAAGGCCTTTTTGGTCCTTAGATTACAATACGAAAGTAGATGGAAATGACTTTTCTTTAATGGCATTTCCACTGATAAAACATATCCATTTCTGATGTTGAACCGTATAATAGTGTCAAGGATTTTGATGACAATAACTTTTTTTCCATTGAATCTTTGAGTGAAACATCTATAGAAACGTTAGTCTCATCTCCATAGGGTTGATGAGTGTATGATGACTACGCAGTCTGAGTTGGAAACAGGGAGAGGCGAAAGGTGCTGGTTCTTCCCCTATCTGGGGCGCTTGGATTTATTTACCCAATGATGACAGTTGGTCAGCACTTGGCAGGAGTGGTAGCAAGAAAAAGATGTACTTCTCTCCACAATGTTTGTTTACCTTGATGATGGTTTTGGGTCTCCAGGTTAGAAGCAAGTCCACTATTCAAGGGACTAGAAGACACTGCTATTCTTAAGTCTAGGGCTCAGGGTCCTGTACTATCTTCCCTGGGGTATGAATACAGATGATAGTCAAAATAGTTGTGATCATTTGATTTGCCTGGCATGTGACACTTTCTGTCTCTTCCTTATGGTGCCTTGTTGTTTAGATAGGAAACTAAAATGCTAACCTTGGAAGGAACTCAGAAAATCACCTCATCCAATTCTATTTGACAGATGAGGAAACTCAAGACCAGAAAAGGAAACAGGCCAAAATCACGAGGTAAGTCAGTCTTGTTGACTAATGGGACTATGATCAATCACCTCCAGAGGGAACTTGGAACTCCAAAGTGGAAATTTCCATTGTGCCAGGAAGGCACTACAACAGGCAACATCAGCTGTAGAAACTCCATATAATGCTAGAGACAAGGAGATTTAGATCATCTCAGGAAGGTCTTGGGGTCATGGTCAAGCATCAAAAGACTTTTTCCAGAGATTCTGGAAGTGGCCAGTGGAACAGGTCACAGTTCACTGAGAAAACAGGCTATGGCTGAAAGAATAGTGAAAAAGGACAACTCTGGATACAGGAAAAGCTGATACTTGAGTGGGTGGTTAGTACTCTTCTTTTTTCCTGGTGAGGCTAGGAGAAGAGGATGAAGGATTACCTTGCTGCAGGAGTGACTAATGATGAACATGACTATCACAGAATCATAGAATATAAGGTCTAGAGACCTTAGAGATCCTCTGGGATGATGCCTTCATTTCACAGAATTGGGAATTATGGTGCAAAAAAAGGGAAGAGTCTGGGCAAAATCATGTAGCTAGCTGGTAGCAAAATTAGGACTAGAACTCTTGGTCACCATCCATCCAGGGTGTGTAGCACTGGAAGAAGATTACTATGGGAACAGAGGCATTTTTCCTTGAATCTTTATGAATCAGACAGGCTATCTCTCTCCAACAGCTTGGAACAGGGCTGAGGTGGGAGTGGAGATAAATCCTAGAAGCCTATGCTTGTTACATCCAGTTAGCAATATCATGCAACTCTATAGACCATTCATTTTTCCCTTTGACCTTGAGGGCAGGGACTGCCATGTATCAGTGGAAGAACAGACTGGGAAAGGTAATATAGAAGAGTTCTCTGTACCCATTTTCTAACTGGAAAAAACTAAGGTCCAATACTCTGAGGTGACTTATGAATGTGCTTCTTACTGTGTGCGCCAGTGTTTAGCCCATCATCTATCATCTCATACTCCTTCTTACTGGCCCCTGCTGGCCCTTAATAAATATTCTTTTGGATTTTGGGGGCCATTCTAGCACAAGATAGGGATATTTTATCCTAGGTTCAATTGAGGTCCATAGTTAAAATCAATACCCAAGAGATAGCTCAGGCAATAGCCATGAGGGTGGGGAGAGGTACATTTGTTTTCTGGCTGTCATCCTCCTGAACAGAGCTATTTAAAATATCTCAGAACCTCTGTGTTCTTGTACTGATATATGAATAGCCAAGTCAGTGCCTGGAGCAGAGGAGCCAAGAGTAGGTATGAGTCTTTTGTCCTGTAGCCTCACCAAGGGACAACCAGGGGCCAGGCCCTTTCACAGAAACTGCCTCCAGTCCCAGACCCAGAAAAGTGGGCCAGAGGCCTGGCTGCCAGCCAGAGATGGATTGAAGCAGGGTTAGGTTCACTCTTTTTCAGACTTCTTAGTATTCCTTTCTCAGCAGGACACTCTGTCCCCGGCTGCTCTGCTCTCTTAGACCCAGGCTTACCCAATGATGTCAACCTCTGGCTCTACACTATCCCTGATGGGTTAACTACCTTTCTGCTCTGGGGAAGGCTCATTCCATCTGTCCTTTATTTCTGAGAACCAAGATGAATATGCAGCTTAGAGGCCCCACAGTCTAAGGGCAAAGCCTCCCTATCACTGCTATATAGATAGATTCATAGATTACTAGAGCTGGGAGACATCATTATATTAAACTTTCTTATTTTAAATAATAGGAAACTGAGGCCCAGAGAAGTCTTGTTTGCTCAAGGTCATACTGCTAGTTAATGGAGAGCTGGGATTAGGACACATATCCTGATTCCTGCTTCAGTGTGTTTTCTACTGCTGAGGGGAATCATTTAACCTCTAAGTCTCATTTATCTGTCAACTAAGGGAACTGGACAAAAAAGCTCTGAAATCTTGCCTAGATATGATGTTCTAGGCTACTATACTACCAGAACTGTTGAGAAAAAGACAGATTAAGACATTCAGGCTTTAAAAGTTTATCTGTATTGACTTCCCCAAGTTCTTTGTGGCATAGTAGTTTTTAAAAAATACACACAAGAATATATATACACTATATGTATAAACACATATAGTGTATATGCTATATATGCCATATATACATATAACTTATATGGGTATATGTATATGACATAAAATAAATACAGAATAATTAGGAGATATAGAGGGTATTAGCAAGTGAGGGGATCATATTAGCCTCTTGTAGGAGGTAGCATTTGAGTTGTCTTAAAGGAAGTGAAGGGTTCTAAGAAGTAGACATAAGGAGAGAATACATGGTAGGCTATACAAAGACCCCAGAGTGGAAAATGATATGTTTCCTACTATGGAGACCAGTAAAAAGACAGGACTATACAGATTATATGAAGGTTAGAAAGGGGGTTAGAAACAGATTGTTAAAGAATTTAAATGTCAAATGGAGGAGCAGACTGGAGCAGATGGCCTCTGAGGTCTGTTCCCGATTTAAATCCCATAATACTATCCTAGAAAAACAATCTTCTTCCACCCATCTGGCCTGGTATGAGGGGATAGGGACAGTCCCTGCCTGGAAATAACCTGGATGTCTCAGACTGAGCTTTTTTGAGGGACTCAGATGAATAGAACTGATTTCAAGAACTGATTCTCTTCTTCAGCTTTCCTGGTATAGAGAGCACTACTTTCCAAAAGAGATTCCATGGAAGCCTAATGATCTCACCCATTGCAAATCATTTCCTGTGATAAAAATTGGATGTTAGTGAATTCTCTCCACCAAAATATGAAATATTAAATGGGGTGTGCATGAAGAATGTTTGCTGCTTTAGTATTGATACAAGCATACCCCTAAAAGGCAATTCCCTCAAGAGGAAATACACATACCAAAAGAAAAAAAATAATAACTCACAGACCACAATTGGTTTTTATAAGTCAGTTTTAGGCGTGGGAGAAGGAAAATTCTGCCTATATTTGAATGAGTATGTTATTAAATTGCAGAAAAAGCTAACATTTATGTAGTGAAAAATACTTTAAACATGTTATTTCATTTTATCCTCATAACATTGTGATGTAGATTCTGTTTTTAATATGCATTTTTTCACATTTATGTAGTATAGAATACTTTAAATATGTTATTTCATTTTATCCTCACAATACTGTGAGACAGATGTTACTTTATCTACATTTTGTTGTTCTTATGTTCAGTCATTTCAGTCATGTCTTTGTGACATCATTTGGAGGTTTTTTGGAAAATACTGGAGTGGTGTGCTATTTCCTTCTATAATCTACTTGACAGATGAGGAAAATGAGGCAAACAGGGTTAAATGACTTATTTAGTAATGTATAACTAATTATTTTCTAAAGCTAGATTTGAATTTAGGTCTTCTTGACTCCAGGCTCCATCTAGCCATTCTATCTGCATTTGACATAGGAGGTAACTGAGGCAGGCAGAAATTAAGTGACTTGCTCAGAGTCTGAGACAGAATTTGAATTCAAGTTTTCCTGACATCAAATTCTGTGTACATCATACAACCTAGCTTTCATATGGCCCTTCTGATGTTTTGTTCCCTCCATCAAACTTCTAATGTCAAATCATGAAAAATGACCATTTGGGAAAAATATATTATTACAAGGAATCAAGGACAATGAAGTGAGGCAAGATAGTCCTAAGAAGGCTCTGCTATGTAACATATAGTAGTGAACTGTTATTAATGGTATAAAAAACATAATCAAGGACATTACAACCTCTTCTTTCAAAATTTTGGCCAGATTTTTAGTCTGCATGACGGGTAGTGGACAGACGGCAAATTAATATCACAATGGCAGCCTTAGAACATTTTAAACATTTTTAAAATAGTATTTTTTTTCAAATACATGCCAAGATGGTTTTCAATATTTACTTTTTTTAAAAAAAATATTATAGCTTTTTATTTACAAGATATATGCATGGGTAAATTTTCAGCATTGACCCTTGCAAAACCTTCTGTTCCAACTTTTCCCCTCTTTCCCCCATCTCCTCCCTTAGATGGCAGTTAAACCAATACATATTAAATATCAGCATTTACTTTTACAAAACTTTTGTGTTCCAAATTTTCTCCCTTTGCTTCTTTCCCCTCATCTAAGACAACAAACAATCCAATATAAGTTAAACACATACATTTCTTCTAAACATATTTCCATATTTAGCATGCTGCACAAGAAAAATCAGATCAAGAGGGGGAAAAAACATGAGAAAGGAAAAAAAAACCAAGCAAACAAACAAGTAACAGCAAAAACAACAAAAAAGGTGGAAAACATTATGCTTTGATCTACATTCACTCTCCATAGTTCTCTCTCTGGCTGTGGATACCATTTTCCATCTCATGTCTATTGCAATCAGAAATATAGGAACTAGAGGAAACCTTCTAGCATGTCAGGTAAATCTGTTATGGGGGAATTAAGGAAGATAAGAATCTGCATCCATCTTTAAAGGGAATATTCCATTCTGATTAAATAAGATTACAAATGGGTAATCCCAGATCTCTCCACTGAATCAGCCAATCAAGACCAGAGCCTGGAACTCTGTTGTGTCAACTAGCTGCCCTAAAATGCTGGTTAGATGAAAAAAAAAATAGGAACTATTTTTTATTTTAAAAAGATCAGAAGATCTAGAATACCCATAAAAGTCCTTAGCAGTAACTATTAAAGTCGATAGCAGTGGTCCTTGAACAGTTATGACTGATAGTATTCTCCCCAACAAATCTTATACAGACACACCTCAGAAATATTTCAGGTTCAATTCCAGACCATCATAATAAAGACAAGAACACAATAAAGTGATTTATATGAATTGCTTGGTTTCCCAATGCATATAAAAGTTATATATTGTAGTCTAATAAGTATATTAAATATTATGTCTAAAATGTACATACCTTAATTTAAAAATTCTTTATTGCTAAAAATGCTAACAATTATTTGAGCTTCAAGAAGTAATAATCTTTTTGCTGGTGAAGGGTCTTGCTTCAGTGTTGATGGCTGCTGTCGGACCAGGGAGGTGGCTGCTGAAGGCTAGGGCAACTATAGTAATTTCTTCAAATAAGACAGCATTGAAGTTTACCTTATTAGTAGATTCTTCTTTGTACTTGAATACTTAGAAAACATTGTAGGCTTAATTGTCCTAATTTCAATACTATCATATCTTAGGGAAGGGGCAAAGGAGAGAGACAGGAAAATGGCTAGTCAGTGGAGCAATAAGAACACACACAACATTTATCAGTAAAGTTCATTGTCTTAGTTTTTTGTGGCTTGTAGCACCCCAAAACAACTATAATAACATCTAAGATCACTAATCAGAGATCACCATAACAGATGTAATAAAAATGAAAACTTTTGAAATATTATAAGAATTGCTGAAATATGACATAAAGACACAATGTGAGTGCATGCTGTAAAAACAAACATGCTAATAGACTTGGTCCACTCAGAGTGACCACACACCATCAATTTGCACTATTTGTGAAGTATAATCAATTTGGGTTTATATGCCTGCAAGTATAAAAGGGAGTCCTGAAGAAATTAAAGCTATTTCTAATCATATGAAAAAAAAATGCTCTAAATCCCTATTAATTAGAGAAATGTAAATTAAGATAAATTTAAGCTACCACTTCACACAAGTATAGATAATGATGAATGTTGGAGGGGATGTGGCAAAACTGGGACACTAATACATTACTGGTGGAGTTGTGAACAGATCCAACTATTCTGGAGAGCAATGTGGAACTATGCCCAAAGGGCTATAAAACTGTGCATACCCTTTGACCCAGCACTGCCATTACTTAGTCTACATCCCAAAGAGATCGTAAAGGAGGGAAAAGGACCCACATGTGCAAAAATGTTTGTAGCAGCTGTTTTGTAGTGACAAGAAACTAGAAACTGAGTGGGTGCCCATCAGTTGGAGAATGGCTGAGTAAATTGTGGTATATGAATGTTATGGGATATTATTTGTTCGGTAAGAAATGACCAGCAGGATGAATACAGGGAAGCCTGGAGAGACTTATATGAACTGATGCTAAGTGAAATGAGCAGAACCAGGAGATCATTGGACACAGCAACAAGAAGACTATGTGATAATCACCTGTGATGGACTTAGCTATTTTTCAACAGAGATAACACAGGTCAGGTCCAATAGACTTTTGGTGGAGAGAGTCATCTGCATCCAGAAAGAATGGGGACTGAATGTAAATCACAAAATAGTATTTTCATCTTTGTTGTTGTTGTTTGCTGCTTTTTTGTCTCATTTCTCCCCTTTTGATATGATTTTTCTTGTACAGCATAATAAATGTGGAAATATGTTTAGAAGAATTCAACTATATTGGATTACTTGCTGTCTAGGGGAGGGGGCAGAGAGGAAAGGAGAAAAATTTGGAACAGAAGGTTTTGCAAAGCTGAATGTTGAAAATTATCTTTGCATGTATTTGGAAAAATTTAAAAAAACCTATTATTATAAAAAAAGAATAAGAGAGAGGCCTCCTAGCTCGGGGAGGGGGGGTTGTTTTTGCAACAACTCTACTTGTTCCTTAGGCTTAGAAAATATTTTTCTAAAAGCTAATTAAGCTTGACTAATAATCAGTGGGAAGATTACCTGGGGTGGGGGTGGAGGACCCATGGAAGACAGTACCAGAAACCCTATCCCCTCCGGTTATCCTTAGAATCCTGAGACTGTAATAGTATTGGCCTCTGGAGAGGGACTCAGCTTGTTCAGTACAAATAGGAATATTCCTAGTTGGGACTTCTACATAATTCACTTCAGCAAAATTACTCACCTTGGGGGCATCTAGACGGCACAGTGGATAAAGCACCATCCCTGGTGCCAGGAGGACCTAAGTTCAAATCTGGCCTCACACACTTCCTAGCTGTGAGACCCTGGTCAAGTCACTTAACCCCCATTGCATCACAAAAAAGTAACCAAAATTGACCCTCTTCACTCTCCATTCCATTGTACTGCTATCTCTTGTGCAAAGAGCTCATTGCACTCTTTCCTCATTTTCCTAATTTTCAAGACTTAAGAAAAGAACCATCTACTACATGGTCTTTCTGGATTCTAGCTAATAGTGATAATATAATAATAATAATAATAATATCTAGCATTCACTTAAAATGTTAAGGTTTACAAAATACTTTACAAAAATAATTTTATTTGCCACTCTTCTGGGAGTCATTATTGCATTTGGCATAGAAAGAAACTGAGGCAGAAATAATTCAATGATATACTCAGGGTCACATAGCAAATAAGTACCTGAGCTGGATTTTAGCTTAGGTTTTTCTGACTCCATGTCCAGTCCTTTAATCTACTATACTACCCAAATGCTAGGCCTTTTCCCCTCATTTCTTCCCCTTTCCCAGTTTACCTTGTATCTATTTTTATATGCATACATGTTCCATTGATAGAATGTAAGCTTCTTAAGAGTATGAATCAATGTCTGATTCATAATAATCTATGAATACTCGTTGATTTATAATCTATTAAAGGTAAAGTTGGGATCTGAATGTGTCGTCTGACTCTTAAGTTCAGTGCTGATTTCATTCTATATCACAGAGGTTAACATTGTGAGAGACCTGAGAGTGTCTACTTTTTCCTGGTGCATTTGGGACTTTCTTTTTATCAGCAAGTGAAGACTTCTCTGGATAAAACAACTTCTTCCAATACTCAAGGATTAAATTCTGTTCAATGTATATAGTTAGTATAGAACATTTATTGTTCCATTCACATTCTTTGAAAACCCAGAATTCATATAAGACATAGATTATAGGATTGTAGACACAGTGGGAAGAAGCTTTAATGATCATCTAATCAAATTCTTCATTTTAGAGATGAACAAACTCAGGTCCAAAGAGGAACACATATGAAGTTATGTAGGGATATATATATATATATATGTAGTATATAAACAGATAGATATAGCTATAAATATATGTAGGTATAGAGAGAGAAATAGAGATATATTTCTATCTCTATCTATACCTATAAATATACATATGTAGTAAATATCAGAGCCAGGACTCAAACCAGGCCCAGTATCTCTCTTTTAGCCAGAATAGCTTATTCCTTGTTCATGCCAGATAGTCCAAGTTTTCTTAGGAATATTTCTTTTAAATTAAAAAAAATGTATTAATTTTATAATTATAACTTTTTTGACAGTACATATGCATAGGTAATTTTTTTTTACAACATTATTCCTTGTACTCCCTTCTGTTCTGAGTTTTTCCCCTCCTTCCCTCCACCCCCTCCCCTCGATGGCAGGCATTCCCTTACATATTAAATATCTTATAGTATATCCTAGGTAAAATATATATGTGCAGAACTGAATTTTGTTGTTGTTGTTGCAAAGGAAGAATTGGATTCGGAAGGTAAAAATAATCTGGGAAGAAAAACAAAAAAAATGCTCACAGTTTACATTCATTTCCCAATGTTTCTTTTCTGGGTGTAGCTGATTCTGTCCATCATTGATCAATTGGAATTGGATTAGATCTTCTCTATGTTGAAGATATCCACTTCCATCAGAATACATCCTCATACAGTATCATTGTTGAAGTGTATAATGATCCCCTAGTTCTGCTCATTTCACTCAGCATCAGTTGATGTAAGTCTCTCCAAGCCTCTCTATATTCCTCCAGTTGGTCATTTCTTACAGAACAATAATATTCCATAACATTCATATACCATAATTTACACAACCATTCTCCAATTGATGGACATCCATTCATCTTCCAGCTTCTAGCCACTATGAAAAGGGCTGCCACAAACATTTTGGCACATATAGGTCCCTTTCCCTTCTTTAGTATTTCCTTGGGATATAAGCCCAATAGTAGTATGGCTGGGTCAAAGGGTATGCACATTTTGATAACTTTTTGGGCCTAATTCCAGATTGCTCTCCAGAATGGTTGGATTCTTTCACAACTCCACCAACAATGCATCAGTGTCCCAGTTTTCCCACAGCCCCTCCAACATTCATCGTTATTTGGTCCTGTCATCTTAGCCAATCTGACAGGTGTGTAGTGGTATCTCAGAGTTGTCTTAATTTGCATTTCTCTGATCAATAATGATTTGGAACACTTTCATATGAGTGGAAATAGTTTTAATTTCATCATCTGAAAATTGTCTGTTCATATCCTTTGACCATTTATCAATTGGAGAATGGCTTGATTTCTTATAAATTAAAGTCAATTCTCTCCATATTTTGGAGATGAGGCCTTTATCAGAACCGTTAACTGTAAAAATATTTTCCCAATTTGTTACTTCCCCTCTAATCTTGTTTGCATTAGTTTTGTTTGTGCAAAAACTTTTTTTAATTTGATGTAATCAAAATTTTCTATTTTGTGATCAATAATGATCTCTAGTTTTCCTTTGGACACAAATTCCTTCCTCCTCCACAAGTCTGAGAGGTAAACTATCCTATGTTCCTCTAATTTATTTATGATCTTGTTCTTTATGCCTAAATCTTGGACCCATTTTGATCTTATTTTAATATGTGGTGTTAAATGTGGATCCATGCCTAGTTTTTGCCATACTAATTTCCAGTTTTACCATCAATTTTTGTCAAATAATGAATTCTTATCCCAAATGTTGGGATCTTTGGGTTTGTCAAACACTATATTGCTATTTTTATTCACTATCTTGCCCTGTGAACCTAACCTATTCCACTGATCAACTAGTCTATTTCTTAGTGACTGTTTTGGTGACTGTTGCTTTATAATATAGTTCTAGATCAGGTACAGCTAGACCACCATCATTTAATTTTTTTTTCATTACTTCCCTTGAAATTCTTGACCTTTTGTTGTTCTATATGAATTCTGTTGTTATTTTTTCTAGGTCATTAAAATAGTTTCTTGGGAGTCTGATTGGTATAGCACTAAATAAATAGATTACTTTAGGAAGTATTGTCATCTTAATTATATTCACTCGGCCTATCCAAGAGCACTCAATATCTTTCCAATTATTTAAATCTGACTTTATTTTGTGGTAAGTGTTTCGTAATTTTGCTCATATAATTCCTGACTTTCCTTTGGTAGATATATTCCCAAATATTTTATACTATCAATAGTTGTTTTGAATGGAATTTCTCTTTGTATCTCTTGTTCTTGGATTGTGTTGGTAATATATAAAAATGCTGAGGATTTATGTGGATTTATTTTGTATCCTGCAACTTTGCTAAAGTTCTGAATTATTTCTAATAGCTTTTTAGCAGAGTCTTTGGGGTTCTCTAAGTATACTATCATGTCATCTGCAAAGAGTGATAGTTTGATTTCCTCATTTCCTACTCTAATTCCTTGAATCTCTTTCTTGGCTCTTATTGCTGAGGCTAGCGTTTCTAGTACTATATTGAATAGTAATGTTGATAGTGGGCAACCTTGTTTACTCCTGATCTTACAGGGAAAGGTTCCAGTTTATCGGCATTACATATGATGTTTACTGACAGTTTTAAATATATGCTCCTTATTATTTTAAGGAATAGTCCACTTATTCCTATACTCTCAAGCGTTTTTAGTAGGAATGGATGTTGGATTTTATCAAATGCTTTTTCTGTATCTATTGAGATGATCATATGATTTTTATTAATTTGATTATTAATATGGTCAATTATACTAATAGTTTTCCTAATATTAAACCAGCCCTGCATTCCTGGTATAAATCCTACTTGATCATAGTGTATTATCCTGGGGATGATTTTCTGAAGTCTTTTTGCTAATATCTTATTTAAGATTTTAGCATCAATATTCATTAAGGATATTGGTCTATAGTTTTCTTTCTCAGTTTTCTATCTACCTGGTTTAGGTATCAGTACCATGTCTGTGTCATAAAAGGAATTTGGTAGGACTCTTTCAATCCCTATTTTTTCAAATAGTTTATATAGCATTGGAGTTAATTGTTCTTTAAATGTTTAGTAGAATTCACATGTAAATCCATCTGGTCCTGGGGATTTTTTCTTAGGGAGTTGGTTAATAGCTTGTTCTGTTTCTTTTTCTGAAATGGGACTATTTAGACTACTTACTTCTTCCTCTGTTAATCTGGGCAAGCTATATTTTTGAAGGTATTCTTCCATTTCATTTAAGTTATCAAGTTTATTGGCATAAAATTGAGCAAAGTAGCTCCTAACTATTGTTCTAATTTCCTGTTCATTAGTGGTGAGTTCTCCCTTTTCATTTTCAAGACTAACAATTTGCTTTTTCTCTTTCCTTTTTTTAATCAGATTTACTAAGGGTTTGTCTATTTTGTTGGTTTTTCCATAGAACCAATTCTTAGTTTTATTAATTAATTCAATAATTTTTTGTTAGGTTCTTACTAAGTGCTAATGAGATAATGAGATATTAGGTTCTTACTAAGTGCTAAGTCGGTACTTGACAATTCTCTAGTTCTGGCCTTTACTGGGAGTTTTACTTGTGAATTCCTGGGGAAGAGCTTGCATGCTTAGGAGGAGCAAGTTCATTGGTTGAAGTAATTTTTCCCAGAAGCCCTTGCATTATCCCATGCTTATTCTCTGGGAGGATAAAAGAGGGCAGCTCTGGAGGAAAGAGAGAGTCTCTGCTCTGGGTCAGACTTAAGGCGGCTCTCTGGAGGAAGAAGTCTCTCCTCTAGACCAGAGAGCGATCGGCAGTTTCTGGAGACAACAGCACGTTACAGTTTTTTTACTTTCAATTTTATTAATCTCACCTTTTATTTTTAGAACTTTATGTTTCGTGTTTGTCTGGGGGTTTTAAATTTATTCCTTTTCTAGCAATTTTAGTTGTAAGCCCAATTCGTTGACCCTCTCTTTCTCTATTTTATTCAAGTAGGCCTCTAGAGATATAAAACTTCCCCTTATTACTGCTTTGGCTGTATCCCACACATTTTGGTACAATGTCTCATTATTGTCATTTTCTTGGGTGAAGTTATTAATTATGTCTATGATTTGCTGTTTTACCCAATCATTCTTTAGTATAAGATTATTTAGTTTCCAATTATTTTTTTGGTCTCTTTTCCCCTGGCTTTTTATTAAATGTAATTTTCATTGCTTTGTGGTCTGAAAAGGATGCATTTACTACTTCTGCCTTACTGCATTTGATTTTGAGGTTTTTATGTCCTAGTATATGATCAATTTTTATATAGGTTCCATGAACTGCTGAGAAGAAAGTATACTCCTTTCTGTCCCCATTTAGCTTTCGCCAAAGATCTATCATATCAAACTTTTCTAGTATTCTATTTACCTCTTTGACTTCTTTCTTATTTATTTTGTGGTTTGATTTATCTAATTCTGAGAGTGCAAGGTTGAGATCTCCCACTATTATAGTTTTGCTGTCTATTTCTTCTTGCAGCTCTCTTAGTTTCTCTTTTAAGAATTTAGATGCTGCACCAATTGGTGCATATATGTTTAATATTGATACTGCTTCATATTGATACTACCCTTTAGCAGGATATAATGCCCTTCCTTATCTCTTTAAATTAGATCAATTTTTGTTTTTGCTTGATCTGAGATGAGGATGGCTACCCCTGCTTTTTTGGTTTCACCTGAAGCATAGTAGATTCTGCTCCACCCTTTTACTTTTATTTTGAATGTATCACTCTGTTTCAGGTGTGTTTCCTGTAAACAACATATAGTAGGATTCTGACTTTTAATCCAGTCTGCTAACTGCTTCCTCCTTATGAGGGAGTTTACCCCATTCACATTTATAGTTAGAATGACTAATTCTATATTGCTTGCCATCCTGTTAACCCCTGCTTATGCTTTTCTCCTTTCCTTCCCTCTTACCTATACTTGTGAACACCACTTGCTTTTCATAGCCCTCCCTTTTTAGTATCCCTCCCCCACCTTAAAGTTCCTTTTCCTATTTTACCCCTTTTCCTCACAATTTCTGTATTCCCTTCCCCTTAGCTTACTCCTTCCCTCTCACTTTTCAATGAAATAGAAGTTTCACCATAAATCAAATATGTCTATTGATACACACTATTCATCTCCCTCCTTTCTTTCTCTCATATATAATAGGTTACCTTTGCCTCTTCATGAGATGTAGTACCACCACTTTACCCTTTTTATAATTTCCTTTTCACCTCTAGTTTCTAGGACAAATTATACATGTGTTCTTTACATATCTTTATGGCAGAAATATAGTTCTCAAGATTTCTTTTTTACCTTTTTAGAAATCTCTTGAGTTCTGTATTTGAAGATCAAACATTTTGTGTAGCTCTGGTTTTTTCATCAAGAATAGATGGAATTCATTTATTTTGTTAAATGTCCATCTTCTTCCCTGGAAAATGATGCTCATTTCTGCTGGGTAAGTTATTCTTGGCTGCATACCAAGTTCCTTAGCCTTTTGGAATATCATATTCCAGGCCTTTTGTTCTTTTAATGTGGATGCTGCTAGATCCTGGGTTATCCTTATTGTGGCTCCTCCATATCTGAATTGCTTTTTTTCTAGCAGCTTCCAGTATTTTTTCCTTTGTCTGATGTTTCTTGAACTTGGCCAGTATATTTCTTGGCGGTTTGATTTTAGGATCCCTTTCAGTAGGTGATCGATGAATTTTTTCAATGTCTATTTTACTCTCTGTTTCCAAAACATCTGGGCAGTTCTCTTTGATAATTTCCTGGAAAATAGTGTCCAGGTTCTTTTTTTCCTCACATTTTTCAGGGAGTCCGATTATCTCAAATTGTCTCTCCTGGATCTGTTTTCCAGGTCTGTTTTCTTTCCAATAAGGTACTTGACATTCTTTTCAATTGTTTCGTTTTTCTGGTTTTGCTTGACTACTTCTTGGTTTCTCCTTGAGTCATTCATTTCTACTTATTTGAGTCAAATTTTCAATGATGTATTTTCTTCACTCACTTTAAAAATATCTTTTTGTAATTGCCCAATTGAGTTTTTTTTTTCTTCTATGGAATTTTTTCCCATTTCATCCATTTTATTTTTTAGAGAGCTATTTTCTTTTTCCAGCTCACTAATCCTGTTTTCCTTGGAGTTGTTTACCTTTTCCTATTCACTAATTTTATTTCTCAATGATTTGATCTCTTTATCCACTCTGTCTTTAAATGCGTGGAATGACTTCTCCAGGCTCTCTTGCCAAGCTTCCCTTTCCTTTTCCCATTTCTCTTCCAGCTCTCTTGTGAGAGCCTTTTTGATTTCCTCTATGAGATTCTTTTGTATTGAGAAGCAGATCATATCCCCCTTAGGGGATTCCTCTGGAGACAATCTGCTTTTAGTGACCTCAGAATTTGAAGTCTGCTCTCTCTCCATACAGAAGCTGTCAATGATTAGATTTAATTTTTTTGTTCATTTTGTCAGAGAGGGACTCAAAGAAAACAAATTGACAAGAGAAACAATTGGTCTGTTTCTGGGGGGGATGGGGCTGATGGTGTTTCTGGGCTTTCTCTACAGACTGAGGGAGACAGCAGCAAGGCACTAACAGGACAGCGATGGCTGCACTGCATCTTCGCTCTGAGGCTTTGAGAATGGGCTGAGTCACTCTGGGTGGGGGTGGGGGTGGCCAGGTCCTGAAAGATGCTAGCTTTCCGGGGTTTTATTCTTTACCTCCTGTAATTACACCTTCTCTGATGCTCCTGGCTTGCTGCCAAGACGGAATATCCACACTGGGTAAAAGTCTTTTTGCAGAAACAGAAGAGATCGTACCCCTCCCCCCTCTGGTTTGAGCTGTGTGAGCTGCCTGTCTCGCTCTCGTTGCCTGCCCTCAGTCTGCACCCAGTCTGTTCGACCCTCCCCCGAGCAAACACAGACCTTCTCTAGCAAATTTCAAGGATGTCTTCTGTTGGTGATTATTTGTGGGTTTCTTTTCTGATCAAGCATTAACTCCAAGACTTGTCAAGAAGTAAGTCCTGAGAGAAAATGCGGAGCTCAAGCAGCTGTCTGCCTCCATGCCTGCCATCTTGGCCGGAAGTAGTAAAAGCTAATTTTTTTTTTTTTAACATCAACTTTACATTCCAATATATCCCTTTCTGCTCCCTTATAGAAGATAAGTATCTGAGCTAGATTTGAATTCAGGTTTTTCTGACTCTATCCCTTATTAAAAAAAAAAAAAGAAAAAGAAAAGAAAAGAAAAAAAAGAAAAAAGAAAAATCAATAAAACTAAATAGCACATCAACCAAACCCCAAAATAAGTGGTGTTCTGTACCCATAGTCCCATATTCCTGTAAAGAAGAGAGGGATGGTCAATCTCATTTCTCTTTTTTAGGCCAAATGTGGTCATTATAAATTCACCACATTCAGTTTTGATTTTTCTTGTGGTTGTTGTTTACATACAGATTGGTATAATCATTGTGTATATTTTTGTCCCATAGTTCTGCTTAGTCCTCTTTGCATCAGTTTATGTAAGTTTTTCCATGATTTTCTATATGCTTTAAAATCACTATTTTTATACTAGTACTGGATAATATTTCATGACAATCAAGTGGATCATTTATTTAACCACCTATCCCTCCAAACCCTCCCCCCCATCAATGGATATCTAATTTCAGTAGAATTGGCTAAGTTAAAAGAGGCTGTTATGAATATTTCAGTGCAAAAAAACTTTTCTTCTTATCATTAACCTCCTTGGAGTGTTTGGCTAATGCTGTAAAGAAACTAAGGGCATTGACATTTTTGTCCCCTTTTTTAGCATAATTCCAAATTACTTTGCTAGGAAGTTTCCTTTTTCTTTCTCTTTTTAAAAATAGATTTTTATTGTAAGCCACCACCCTTCATCCTTCCCCTTTTGCCCTCCAAGACAGTCATACTTTATAATAATTTTTTTAAAAAGAGGAATAAGAGAAAACAAATTCAGCAGAACCAAACAACATATAAAAAACCCTGACAATACATGAAATTTTCCATTCTTGAAGTTCCCACCCTCATCCTCACATTTGCAAAGGAATGGGGTAATCTTAGTAATGTTTGTTAGTGGGCAATTTTACTACTGGAAAATTCAGGCTTTTTAGCTGTGGACAAAATGAATTTTCTTTCTCTTCCCTCACTCTTTCCCAAGCAGTCTTAATACCTCTCTTTTTCTCTTAGAGAAGAGAGCTGCAACAAGGCTTTTGTATATCCCTTGTAAGGTTTGAAAACTGAATGTCTAGTGCATCAATCTAACAGAAACTTTGAGCCGTTTTAGGACATATGACAATCAAGAAACAAATATTCTTTTGGGGAGAGGGAAGAGGAGCATAAAAAGCTTTAATTTTCAGTGGAACAGGGGAACCAGCTACAGAATTGTATTTAAAATATTTCATATTTACAATCTTTCCCCTCCTCCCTTCAAGCGAGTATGCATATGCACATACATACATACACACATGTCCATAATACATGTGCCATAGCAGGATGATTCTACCCCACTTTCTGGAATTCCATTTTGTCCTCTAGTTCATGGCAATGGAAAAATCTGGGCCATCAGAGACCTCAGGTTCCAGACAAGGTTGTTTCCTTTTTACCTCTGTCTTTCTTATGTTAGTTGCCTTAATACAGAAAGAGATCATCAAAATTGATTGGGGGTGTTGGTTGAAAGAGGTTGGGATAATGTAATATATCCTTTGCTTCTCCTATCATTCCAACTATTGGCTCATTTCTGTTACTAGAACAAGACTCCTGTTTAGTGGAGCAAAAAGTTAGTCATTACCCCATCTCAGGCAGTGAGAAGTCCTAATTTTCTCTCTTTAAATTTTTTTAATAATAGCTTTTCATTTTCAAAATATATGCAAAGATAGTTTTTAACATTCACCCTTGAAAAACCTTGTATTCCAAATTTTTTTCCTCCTCCTCTTATCCCTTCTCCTAGACAGCAAGTAATCCAAGATATGTTAAAAATGTGTAATTCTTCTAAACATATTTCCATATTTAATCTGTTGCTGCTGCTGAAAAAAAATCAGATCAAAAAAGGAGGGGGAAATGAAGGAAAAAAGCAAGCAAACAACAACAAAAAGGTGAAAATGCTATGTTGTGATCCATAATCAATCTCCACGGTTCTCTCTTTGGGTGTAGATGGTTTTCTTCATCACTAGACCATTGAAACTGGTCTGAATCATCTCATTGTTGAAAAGAGCTACGCCCATCAGATTTGATCATCATATAATATTGTTGCTGCCGTGTACAGTGATCCCCTGGTCCTGCTCATTTCACTCAGCTTCAGTTCTTGTGAGTCTCTCCAGGCTTCTTTGAAATCATCCTGTTAGTTATTTCTTACAGAACAATAATATTCCGTAACTTTCATATTCAGTCATTCTCCAGCTGATGGGCATCCACTCAGTTTCCAGTTTTTTGCCACTACAGAAAGGGCTGCCACAAACATTTTGCACATGTTGGTCTTTTTCCTCTTTCAAGGTCTCTTTGGGATATAGGCCGGATCAAAGGGTATGCACAGTCTGATAACTGGCCATAGTTCCAAATTGCTCTCCAGAATGGTTGGATCAGTTCACAACTCTACCAACAATGTATCAGTTCCCAGTTTTCTCATACTGCCTCCAATATTTATCATCTTTTCCTGTCTTCTTAACCAATCTGAGAGATGTGCATTTCTTAATTTGCATTTCTCTGATCATAGTGATTTACAGCATTTTTTCATAAGAACAGAAGAAATGGTTTTAATTTCTTCATCTGAAAATTGTTAATATCCCTTGACCATTTATTACTTGGAGAATGAAGTCCTAATTTTCTCAAAAAATAAATATCTACAGGCTATAAAGTGGCTGGATTTCACATTAAACATTTTCGTACTTATTGCCCATTTAAATTTGCTGTTATCCATTTACAAAGAATAATAAAGCGTACTTCTTTGTCCCCAGCTATTGCCCTCAAGATATCTATCCCTGTTGTCTAGACTTAGGCTTAGACTTCGTTGGGGAAGAGAGTACTCGTGTATGGCTAAAACTTCCTAATCTCCATACTTTCCTTGCTTGCCTCTGCAATCTGACATTTCTCTAACTTGTGGTGCCCTGTCTCCTTCCTTGGTTTGTTCAGTTTTCTTTGAATCCTGCATTTATCTCACAATTATTGGGAAGCCTTCCCTGATTGCCCTTATTTGTCTTTCTGGAATGTTCTATTTGGATGTCTTTTCTCAGCAGTTGAGGAACTGCTGAAATACTTCTGTTCCTTTTGGAAACAACACTCCATGTCTTCCACTGGGTCTGGTTTCCCATTTAGTGTCACTGAGATCCCTTGGTGATTTCATGAAAGGGAAAGAATTTGTCATTAGCATTCTCTCCTTTCTGTGCCTTTCTCCCCCTCAATCAGGATCCTTCCCCAGAAGTAACCAGAAACTCACCTCTCATTTTGCCATTTACCAATATATAATATATAAAATATATACATATATATCATCAAGCATTATTAAATGTCTGCTGTGTGTCAGACATTGTACTACTATACAAAGAATGAAGCAATTTTCAGATCAAAAGAAGCTGCTGTATTTTTTTAATTGTTCTTCAAATTTGCCTTAAAAAATTTTTTTTTTGAACTTACCCAAGGCCAAAAAAAAAAAAAAAAAAAAAAAAAAAAGATGAACATTTCCATATGCAAAGTGGAGCAGGAAAGTATGAATCTGCAAATCTCTTATTATGTACAGCTTGCTTTTCCTTTTAAGTACATAATAAATTCAACATGTGACTTTCAAAGCTATACTGCTTGTCTCTGTTTTCCTTCTGTTCCCTTCTGTGCATGTAATGATCCTTTCTTTTTTTTTATTTTTTATGCACCCCAACCCTCTCCTCTTCCCTCTCCATCTTTCTCTTCCCCAATTGAAGACACAAACCTATTTGCCTCCAAAGTGACAAAGGGAGTTGGTTGGCTCATGGGGTACTTCCTTCATCAATTGGCCCCTTTCCAGTGCCCTTAACTCCCACTCTTCATTCTGCCTGGTGTCCCTTTGGCCCTGGTGACCAAACACTGTTCCTGTTTGGTTCCTCAGCTTCCCAATTCCTGTTTCATTCTTTGCCCAGTCAGAACCTTAGCCCTTCATTCAGGAAATGGTACTTGGGGAGAGCCCAGGCAACGCCTAACCAGAGAGACAGTCAGCTCAGGCCAGGGGATTTAGGGGAACCCGGAGTGTTTCCTGAAGAGACACACCCCATGGCTTGATTCTTCTTTGTCTGTATAGTGCAATTTATCGCTTGATTATACCAAGTGGGTAAGGCTGCTCTATAGAATCATTGAATAATAGAAAGAGCATTGGTCTGGGAGTCAAGAGACCTGGGTTAACAGGATTATGGGATTTAGAGCTAGAAGGTCCTGAGAGACCATCTCATTCAGGGTTCTATGGATAGATTTCAGGAATCTGTGAACTTGGAGGGAAAAAGTACGCCTTTATTTTCTTTAATCTCTAATTGAAATTTAACATTTTCTTTGGTTATTTAAAAACATTATTTTAAAGAGCCTCTAAGCTGCACTCCATGTTCCATGTCTCCTCCTGCTTCCTGGACTTTTTTTGAGTTTGCCCCTTTCTGCAATAAGCCTTTCTCAGGCCTCCTTATTCTTAATACCTTTCCTCTATTGATTATCTCCAATTATCCTGCCTGTATCTTGTTTGTACAAAGTTGTTGCATGCTGTCTTCCTCATTAAAATGTGACCAGAGCCAATCTTTTGTATTTTGCACATAGTAGGGACTTAATATTTGTGAATTGACTGACTTATTTTTCCTCCAATTGAAACTGATATTTTTCTGTTTAACACAAATACCTTTCATATAAACAGAATTTTCACATTTCAACCAAGAAGCCATCTTCTACAATTGAAAAATAAATATGAATATAGTTAATAAGCTAGAAATTTTTATATAAATATGTATAACTATACACATGTATGAATTAATATAGACAGCATAGAGTAATGGACTTAAGGTGAGGAAAATCTGAATTCCAATATAGCATCTGAAACTTACTATTTGCTGGGCCAATAAATTGACTTTTATGTTCTTTAGTCAACTCTTAAGATTTACGTACTAAGTTTAAATAGGTTACAATCTTCTTTGTTGGAGAAAATTCCCACACTGGCAGGTCTCTAAATTGAAAAAAAATTGACATCCTTCATATATTCTTGAATGTATAAGTACATACCATAGTGTTAATATTTAGCTAGATAGCACAGTGGATATAGTATCAGGGAATGAGTTCAAATCCAGACACACGAAGACCTGAGTTCAAATGTAGCCTCTTATAATTTACTATATAACACTGATCACATTATTTAGCCACTCTGCATCAGTTTTCCTAATTGTAAAATTGGGGAAAATAATAGCATCTACAATCAGGGTTGTTGTGAAAAGTCAATGATATATCATTTATAAAGTTCTTAAAACAGTGCCTGGCACATAGTAGGTGCTTGATAAATGATAAACACACATACACTGAGACATTTAAATGATATATAAATGGCATTTAAAGCAATTGGAACTCTAAATCTGGGCAGTGTGCTAATGTAAGGTGCTGGCTGTTCTTTGGTTGTTATGATATTACTACTGAACTTAGACTTTATAATTTGAAGATTTTAATTTTCTCAAATTTAATTTGAATGAATGTCCTTCTAACTTAAAATTTGCATTAATCTCTTGGCATTGAGTGGCATATTAAATTCACAGAAAAGTCCAGTTGAGCTGTGTGACTATGTTTCCTTATCTTTACCATCCTCCTCATTTGAAGATAAATAAACTGAATCTCAGGGAAACATGAAATATTGCAAACAAAACTGGATTTGGAGTCAGCAAGTTTAAAGTTCTAGCTCTGTCACTACCTATGTGACCCTGGACAAGATATTTTAAATACCTGCCTTTCAGCTTCTTTATTGTAATATGAAGATCAGGTGAATTGTTGCCTGTATCTGTCCCTATATCCTATGTATCTTATGACTTGCTCAAGTAAGAAACAGAATTAGGATGTGAATGCAGGTCCTCCAAATTCAATATGCTTTCCATTGCTTCTCCCTAGCTCTAGTCCCAATGCTTTCACTAACTAGCTGTGGAACATTGGCCAGGTCACCTTCCAAGGAAACTCAGAGGCTTTCTAATCCAAACTGCTAAGATTATATAGACTGAGATAGCATTTGAACTCAGGTCTTCTGATTCCCAGAGTTCTTTATTCTGCTTCCTCAGATTATGAAGGGGTCTGAGTAGCTCCAAGGTTCTTATTTTTTTGTAAGTCATGGGCCCCTTTGAAGATCTGTCTGGAGATCTCTTCTCAGAATATATATATATATATATATATATATATATATATATATATATATTTTAAAATTTTCAATAGCATTTTATTTTTCAAATACATGTAAAAATAGTTTGCAACACAAAGTAATATTTTTAAATAATTGAACAGAAATGCTAAACTTCATTTAGAGATTTTAATTTATTCCCTTTATATTTATTCTAAGTATATTTGTGCATGTGTTTGTCTTCCCCATTTTAATGTAAGTTCCTTGTGAATAGATATTCTTTGTATCTATAATCCCTGAATCTAGCAGAGCATCAGGAACACAGTGGCCATTTAATTATGCTTGTTGATTACATAACTGATTGATTAGATTCACAATCATAGACTGCCAGTTAATAATCAAAGAAGGTATTTGGAGGTAAGTCAAGGTCATATGTAGCAGGGACAAGAGACATCCCAGACAATTTTTACCTCCATCAGATGAATATCTAGCATCAGATGAATATCTAACTAAAACTGATGAATAGAAGGCTTAGTTGATATTCACCAACTGCTTTTCTAAACTGTGGCAGAAAAGTTAAGTTTGTATTAATAGCAAAATTCTTTAATTGGAGAAAGGCATTTCCGAAGATATTGATAGAGTTCTAAGGCAACATGCCTGAAAAATTCCACCTCTTTCAGTGATAGTAAACATTAAGACTAATTAACAGCAGGCACCGATGATGTGATGATGTTCTAGAACTCTAAAATTTAATCCCAAGTACCATAATTTGCATCATAATATGAATCACTTCCATCTGTAGCATATCTCTACTACAAATGGTGTGAATAATTATATATTATAAAGCTATCTTTTATTTTATCAGTTCCTGTTGAGGGTCATCAGTTCTATATAGGTGAGATGGACTTTAAAAGCACAAAACTTCCAATAGTTCTAGAGCCATCATCTTCAATACTTAAATCACTTTGAAGATTCATATATGATTCTGTTGTACCAACTATAGTATCTTGACCCAAGACTAGAAAATTGGTTGAAGTCATTGTTCTCATTCTCTTTGCAAGTTGCACATCTATTCCTTCTCTTATAACACAGAATCCCAAACTACAAAATCCTTGTTTAGGATTTGATAATTTGATTCTGTTCACATTTCTTATTGACTCAATTATTCCCTACCCTATTTTTCTTGTAAGCAAAATCTTCTTATCTTGACAGGGAGGAGCCCTCAAGCTACCTCCTCCATTCTCCTGGGTACATCAGTGGTCAAGCTAAGCTATGACATAAACGTTCTTTTGGTGTAAGATGTTCATTAGTGCATATATTTTTTATTGAATATCAATTATTGATTTCATCCTGCATGAATTTATAATTAACAAACTTAGAACTGTATTAAGATTTTGCAACAGGCTGTACATATATTTGATAATTTTATAATATCAATAGTTCAATGATTGTATGAGATCATTTGTTTTATTTTTTATTTAGCTTTATAAATCATGTTGAGAGAGAAAGATCAAAGCAAAAGGGAAAACCCATGGGAAAGATAAAAAAAAAAGCATAAAAAAGAAGTAACCATAACATGTGTTGATTTACATTCAATTTCCTTAGTTATTTTTCTGGATGCAGATGATATTTTCTGTCCAAAGTCTATTGGGATTGCTTTGAATCATTGAACTATGGAGAAAAATCAGATCTTTCATAGTTGATCATCACACATTCTTGCTGTTATTGTGTACAATATATTCCTGGTCCTTTTTGTTTCACTCAGCATCAGTTCATGTAAATCTTTCCAGGTTTTTGTAAAATCAGCTTGTTCATCATTTTTATAGAATAATAATATTCTATTAACTTCCTATACAACAATTTGTTCAGCCCTTCCCCAACTGATGGAATCTATTCATTTTCCAATTCTTTGCTACCACAAAAAGAGCTGCTACAAATTTTTTGCACATGTGGGTTCCTTTCCTTCCTTTATGATTTCCCTGGGATACAGATCCAGTAATGGCGCTGCTGGGTCAAAGGGTACACATGGTTTGACAGCTCTTTGGGCATAGTTCCAGGTTACTCTCCAGAACAATTGGATCAGTTCACAGTTCCACCAACATGGCATTAGTATCCCAGTTTTCCACATCCCTCCAACATTTGTCATTATCTTTTCCTATCATCTTAGCCAATCTGAGAGGTGGTACCTCATAGTGCTTTGCATTTTTCTAATCAATAGTTATTTAGATCATTTAGATCATTTTTTCATATAATTATAGATGGCTTTAATTTCATCTGATTGTCTCTTAATATTTTTGACTACTTACCAAATGGGGAATGACTTGTATTCTTATAAATTTGATACAATTCTTTATATATTTTAGAAATGAGACCTTTATCAGAAATATTGGCTATAAAGATTTTTTTTCCAACTTTGTTTCTGTGATTTGCTGTTTGAACCATTCATTCTTTAGAATTAGATTATTTAATTTCCAATTGGTTTTTAATCCATCTTTCCCTGGCCCTTTATTTTACATATATACATACATATATATATATATATATATATATATATATATATATATATATATATATATATATATATAATTTTTATTGCATTGTGATCTCAAAAAGAAGCATTTACTATTTTTTCTTTTTCTGCATTTGATTGTGTCGGTGCCATGTACTGCTGAGAAAAAAATAGAATCCTTTCTGTCCCTATTCAGTTTTCTCCAGAGATCTAGCATATCTAGGTTTTTAGGATCTTATTAACCTCCCTACTTTCTTGTTTATTTTGTGGTCCAATTTGTCTGAAAGGGAGGTTCTGAAAGGTCTCTGAAAGTGAGGTCCCCCACTAGAATAGTTTTGTGGTCTATTTCTTCTTGTAATTAGCTTAAAATGTTCTCTAGGAATTTGGCTGCTCTACCACTTGGTGCATACATATTTAGTATCATTACTATTTCATTGTTTATGGTACCCTTTATCAAGATGTACTTTCCTCTTTAATCTTTTTTAATAAGAACTATTTTTAATTTTGCTTTACCTGAGATCAGAATTGCTATCCTTTTTTTTTTTTTAAATACTTTGGCTGAAGCATAATAAATTCTATTCCAGCCTTTTACCTTTATTCTGTTTATGTCTCTCTGTGTCAAATGTGTTTCTTATAAACAATATATTGTAGGATTACATTTTTAATTCATTCAACTATTAGTTTCTGATCTCCCTTCTATCTTGCCCTTCCCTTTTTATCCTCTTTCTCCTCTTACTTCTCTATGGGGTTAGATAAATTTCTATATCCAACTGAATGATTAAGCTATTTTCCCTTAGAGCTAAAACTGATGAGATCAAGTTTCAGACAATGTTTATCCTCCTCCCTTCTTTTTCTAGATTGTAATAGGTCTTTTGTACCTCTTCATGTGAATTAGTTATCCCATTATACCTCTCCTTTCCTCTTATTCAAGCACAGATATTCTTCCATCCCTTAATATGTTTTTCTTTGATGTCCTAACATCAGAGACCATTCTCAACCCTATCCTCAGTCAATGTGATGTTCCTCTCTGTCTAGTCCAGTAATAGTTTTCAAGAGTGTATTACATATATCATTTTCCCATCTAGGGATATAAACAGTTTAGCCTTTAAATAATATATAAATATATGTTTTCCCCCTGTTTACTTTTCTAGTTTCTCTTGAGGCCTGTGTTTATAGATTATTTTTGTTTGTTTGTTTAGTTCTGTTTTTTCAGTAATGATTGAAAGTCTTTTTTACTTCATTGAAGTTCCATCTCCTCTCTTGAAAGATGATGCTGAATCTCACTTGGTAGTTAATTCCCGATTGTCCTTTGCTTTCCAAAATATGGTATTTCAGGCCCTTTGATCCTATATTGTAGAAGCTGTCAGATCTTGGGTAATCCTAACTGTTGCTCCCTGATATTTGAATTGTTTTTATCTGGTAGCTTGAAGTATTATTCCTTTGAGTCTGTAGTTCTGCAGTATTGCAAAATGTTCCTTGGGGTTTTCTTTATGGAAACCCTTTCCAAAAGTGAGTGATGGATTCTTTCAATGAATATTTTTCCTCTAAGGAATTTATGACCAGAGGAGAACTAGAGATCATTATTGATCACAAAATAGAAGATTTTGAGTACATCAAACTAAAAAGTTTCTGTACAAACAAAACTAATGCAAACAAGATTAAAAGGGAAGCAACAAATTGAGAAAATATTTTTACAGTTAAAGGTTCTGATAAAGGTCTCATTTCCAAAATATATAGAGAACTGACCCTAATTTATAAGAAATCAAACCATTCTCCAATTGATAAATGGTCAAAGGATATGAACAGACAATTCTCAGATGATGAAATTGAAATTATATCCACTCATATGAAAGAGTGTTCCAAATCACTACTGATCAGAGAAATGCAAATTAAGACAACTCTGAGATACCACTACACACCTGTCAGATTGGCTAAGATGACAGGAAAAAATAATGATTGATGTTGGAGGGGATGTGGGAAAACTGGGACACTAATACATTGTTGGTGGAGTTGTGAAAGAATTCAACCATTCTGGAGAGCAATTTGGAACTATGCCCAAAAACGTTATTAACTATGCATACCCTTTGATCCAGCATTGCTGCTATTGGGCTTATATCCCAAAGAAATACTAAAGAGGGGAAAGGGACCTGTATGTGTCAAAATGTTTGTGGCAGCTCTTTTCATAGTGACTAGAAACTGGAAGATGAATGGATGTCCATCAATTGGAGAATGGTTGGGTAAATTGTGGTATATGAAGGTTATGGAATATTATTGCTCTGTAAGAAATGACCAGCAGGACGAATACAGAGAGGCTTGGAGTGACATCAACTGATGCTGAGTGAAATGAATAGAACCAGAAGATCGCTGTACACTTCAATGCTGTATGAGGATATATTTTGATGGAAGTGGATATCTTCAACATAAAGAAGATCCAACTCACTTCCAGTTGATCAATGATGGACAGAAACAACTACACCCAGAGAAGGAACACTGGGAAGTGAATGTAAACTGTTAGCACTACTGTCTATCTACCCAGGTTACTTATACCTTCGGAATCTAATACTTAACGTACAACAAGAAAATTGGATTTACACACATATATTGTATCTAGGTTATACTGTAACACATGTAAAATGTATGGGATTGCCTGTCATCTAGAGGAGGGAGTAGAGGGAGGGAGGGGACAATTTGGAAAAATGAATACAAGGGATAAAGTTATAAAAAAAATTATTCATGCATATATACTGTCAAAATTTTTTTTATAATTATAAAATTAAAAAAAGAAATATTTTTTCCTCTGTTTCTCAAATATTTGGGCAGTTTTTCTTAAAGATCTTTTGAAGTATGATACCCAGGTACTTTTTTTTTTTTTTTTTTTTTTTTGTTATGGCCTTCAGATAGGCCAATAGTTTTAAAATTGTCTCTTCTGGATCTATTTTCCAGGTCTACTGTTTTTCCCATGAAGTAGTTCACATTTTCTTCCATTTTTTCATTCTTTTTAATTTGTTTGACTGATTTTTGCTATTTCATAGTCATTAGCTTCCATTCACCATGTTCTAGTTTTTAATGTGTAATTTTTTTCAGTTAGCTTTTGTATCTCTTTCCCCATTTGATTAATTCTATTTCTTAAGAAGTTGTTTTCTTCAGATAATTTTTTTTCCTTCCTTTTCAAGTTGTGGACTCTCTCGTATATACCTCTCATTTCTTTTCTCATTTTTTCCTTGCCTCTTATTTGCCTTTTAAAGTCTTTTATGAGCATTTCCAAGAATCCCCTTTGGGCTTGAGATCAATTCATATTACTCTTCAAGATTTCTTTTATGGGCATTCTGTCCTCATCTTTTGGTTTGCCTTGTCACCATAGTAGGTTTCTATGGTCAAGGTTCTTTCTGTTTCTTGCTTGTTTTATTTTTTTTTTCTTTTGGTATTTTCTCCCTATTTTTTACTTTAATCGTTGAGCTCTGCTCCTGGGCAAAAGGGGATGCTGTCCCAAGTTTCCTGTGCAGTTCTGAGCCTTGGCTTTGAACACAGGAGCTCCTTGTGTTTGCAGAGAGTAGCTTTGCCTGCTCATTTTACGAAACAGCCTGGTTTCCCAGAATTTGCCTTCTGAGCTGGGATTGGAAACTACCCTAATGATTTACTTCTCTACCGAGCCAGAACCAAGAGTCTCAGTTGCTGATTTGCTGTGTCCCAGAGTCTATCTGAGCTAGGCTAAACACCCCTTTCACCCCAGTGAAACTGACCTTTCTTAAGTTTTTCCATTCTATCTTGACCTGGAGAGTGGTTTCATATTATCAAATTCTGTTCAGAGGCTTGGTTTCATGTGGTTTTCAAGAGAAACAGGGCAGAGCTTGAGCAGTTTCCTGATTTTATTCCGCCATCTTGGCTCACTCCTGGAATTCTATGAGATCATTAATGCGGTTATATTCTCCATCAGGATAGAACAAAACTAAATTACACTTTCTTATCCTATGCAATTCTTTTTTTTTAAATAATAGATTTTTATTTTTAAAATACATGCAAAGATAGTTTTCAAGCATTCATCCTTGCCAAACCTTATGTTCTAATTTTTTCTCCCTCTCTTCTCCCATCCCCTCCCCTAGATAACAAGTACTTTAATATATCTTAAACACATATAATTCTTCTATTTCTATATTTATACATTTATCAAGCTGCACAGGAAAAGTTAGATAAAAAAGAAAAAAAATGAGGGAAAAAAAAAAACAAGCAATCACCAACAAAAAAGGTGAAAAACTATAGTGTAATGCAGTCCTCTCCCTGGGTGTAAATGGCTATCTTCATCACAAGACCATTGGAACTCATCTTGCTGCTAAAATGTCAATCAGAATTGATCATCACATAATCTTGTTATTGATGTGTACAATGTTCATTTGATTCTACTCACTTTACTTATCATCAGTTCATGTAGGTCTCTCTAGGCCTCTCCTAAATCATCCAGCTGATCATTTCTTAGATAAATAATATTCCATAGCATTAATATATCATAAATTATTCAGTCATTTTTTAACTGATGGGAATCTACTACAATTTCTAGTTCCTTGCCACTATGAAAAGGGTTGCTACAAGCATTTTTGCACATGTGGATCATTTTCCCTTTTTTATGATTTCTTTGGGATATAACCTCTGTAGAGACACTGATGGATAAAAGGGTATACACATTCTGATATCTCTTTGAGCATAGTTCCAAATTGTTCTCTATAAATGGTTAGATCATTTCACAACTCCACAATAATATATTAGTGTCCCAGTTTTCCCACATCCCCTCCAACATTTATCATTATCTTTTCCTGTCATCCTGGCTAATCTGAGAGGTGTATAAGTAGTGACTCAGAATTGTCTTAATTTTCATATCTCTGATCAATAGTGATTTTGAGCACTTTTTCATATGACTAGAAATGATATTAATTACTTCATTAGAAAATTGTCTATTCATACTCTTTGACCATTATTAATTGGAGGATGGCTTGTATTCTTATAAATCTGAGTCAATTCTCCATATATTTTAGAAATGAAGCCTTTATCAGAACCTTTGCATGAGAAGATTTCTCCCAGTTCTCTGCTTCCTTTCTAATCTTGTATGCATTAGTTTTGTTTGCACAAAAAATTTTAAATTTAATATAATCAAAATTACCCATTTTGTATTTCATAATTCTTCTTTGGCCATAAATTCCTTCCTTCTCCACAGATCTGAGAGGTAGATTATCCTTTGTTTTTCTAATTTGCTTATAGTATCACCCTTTATATTTAAACCATGAATCCATTTTGACCTTATCTTGATATAGGGTATTAGGTATTAGTTTCTGCCATACTGTTTTCCAATTTTCCCAGCAATTTTCATCAAATAGTGAGTTCTTATTGCAGAAGTTGGGGTTCCTATGCAAATTTTGTTCCTACTATTTTATAGATTCTCTAAAAAAGAATCTATTCAAAGTTCTAGAAGCCTTCATATAGGAGGTCTTTTTTTTTACATTTCTTGAATAATATAGTGCAGTGATCTCAATCTCTCTCTCTCTCTCTCTCTGTATCTCTTTCTCTCTCTCTCTCTCTCTCTCTCTCTCTCTCTCTCTCTCTCTCTCTCTCTCTCTCTCTCTCTCTCTCTCTTATCACTGATCTTCCTCTGTGACCAGCCCACTTCATTTTTTGATGATATATTTCCCCATCAACTGTCTTATACCAGTATGTATGTCATCATGGGAAATATACTGCAATCTATTTGTACCTGTCAGATAGCTCTCTGTTACCCTAGATTTTGATTCTTTAGAGATATAATATTTCAAAACTCATTAATGCAGAATGACTGATTATTTAATTTGTGCTGACTTGATTTTGTGCCAAAGAGTAGTGGGGATCTATTAAAAGTACTTGAAAAACTGTACTTACTATAAAACTCAATAATCCAGACTTTTTTTTTTTAATTCAATATCAATTTCAGAATTCACACCTTGGGGTTTAGGTAAGAAGACTATAGAACCACTAAACATGTGAATAACTAGCTCCAAGTAAAATTATAAAATAGACCAGGGTTCCTATACAGTGATCCTCTTTGATAATCCTCATCTCTTCTTTGTGTGTTCTGTTTATTTATCTTTCCTCTGCACTGCTCAGGGTTCCTAGACATCATACTCAACATGGAACTTATCTCTTCTTGGGCTCTATCCTCTAGATCTCCCTCTACACTTGTCCCTATAAAAACATACTGAAGAGATTTTGACTTGAAAATTTTCTAATATATTGATTAATACTAAGGTATTACACACTAATTAGGTCAGTGTTTCATTTTTTCAAGTAATAGTTATATTGTAGTAGGAGGCGATACTTTCACCAAAGAAGTGCATTTCTTAGTAGTAGAATTTCAGGATGTTCAGAGAGACATTCTATTGATAGGTGGGGAATGTTTTTTCTATTATCCTTCAATTTATAAAACAGAGGAAGTTATTCAATTATTTCATTATAAGAACTACCTTACATGTGAATGGATGTATTCAATTTTTTCATGGCAGAACATGTTTAATAAAGACTTTACTACTTGGAATACCCCCCCAATTTCTCTTAAAAGCAGATTTACTATGTAACTTTCAAATTAGGGTCTAAGCAATATATATTATAGTTTGTTACCATTATTACAGAAGTTCTAGGCTTAGAAAAATGGATGTGTTCCTCAGTGGTTGAAAAGGTTTCTGTCTTCAATTTTTCCTTAGTCCTCTACGTCAAAATATTACCTTAAATGTGAATTCTAGCCTATTATTATACTTTCAGATTTATATTACTGATTCATTTTTTATCCTTAAATGAAGACTTATTTCCTCCAAATTCAAATGTACAAAAGTATTAATTTGATTTTTTTGTATAGCAAAACAAACAAACAAAAAAAAAACTGGATACAAGCTACATGATCAAGGATTGAAGAATGGTATAATAAGTATATAAATTTAGGAGAATAATATGGTGTTGTAAAATAAATAATAAAAATAATAAATGGAAGAGAAGGAGATGAAGACCTAGATCAATCAACCCAGAGAGAAATTTACAAAATCAATATTCTATCTACGCTAACTATAACCAACTATGTAAATAATAAAAACACACAAGAGAGACACATTTCTTATTTGTTATTTAATCAAATACCTAATTTTACTTTTTAAATGCTAAGGGTTTATGTAACATATCATTTTTTATTTTGTAGACTTTTTTATTATTTATGTGTTGATGGCTATTAAGTTTATAAATGTTGTTGGTTCTTTGTTTTGAAGAGGATATCATTGATGACTTGCAGGTGAATTTAATTTAATTGAATGCGAATTGTGAAAAATTATCAGCCTTAGTCTCTCTTCCAAAAGTCAATAGGAGGGCAGGCCATCTTCCAGAATGCAGTGGATAACCTTAGTATCTTTGCTGCCTGACCAAATTCTAAGCACTTTACAGCACTTGCTTCAATTGTCTTCATGATCATTAGAATAAACTACTCTCATCCACCTATTTTGCCAGCGAAAGTTTCACATGCTTGAGACTCACCAACAGGTTTGACGCCTGTAAGTTACCTCCAACATGGTGTAGTCCTCCTGCTAATAAGGTTTACTACTGGGGTGAGGCTAATGTACATGCTAAAGCCTCTTGGAGATAAAAGAAATTTAAATGCTGATCATCTATGACTATTTGCTTTCTGAAATTATTTTTTGCACATACTAATCATCTTGTTGTGTGTATAGAATTTGAAATCCATCTTTGTATTCCAGTAATTTTCATGGCTAGTTTCTTAATGGAGAACGAGTATGCTAGCCATACATTATTAATGGTTCTATGTGATTAGACAACAGATGTATATAAGTTCACTCATGAATAAAGTGTGTGTTGGTAACCTATGCATGAATTTAGCTACCTAGGCTTAAATATTAATTTCTCTTCAGATGTTAATATGATCAGTTCATATCAAGGTAATTTTGAAAAACAGTACTTCTCTCTTCTGCATATTTTTATTTGAAAACAAGTGATTTTTCTGTTAACACTACCAGAAGCAAGGAAGATGCAATTTATTCTCAGTCTATTTGAAGCTTATATATTACACACATCCTTAACCTATTTGGCCTGATTATTTGACACTTCTCATGTTTACAATGACTCTGAGAACCTGAATTAGTTAATCCTGACAATAAAAATTAGAACTGGAAGAAGTTTATCTTGTATAGAGTTTATTTTGTATAGCTTCCTCATTTTAGAGATGAAGAAATCAAGACCGTGAAAAATTGAATTACTTTATCATGGTCACATAAACAACAAGAGGTAGCTCCAAAATCTGAACCCAGGAATTCTTTTGATTCTACATAAACTTTCATATGTAGTGTAAAAAGAGTTGCTACTGGATAAATAATATTTGATATATATAAGTACAATGGCAAATAAGTTATTATAATAATTTAGCATACATTGGGATGGAAGATGAAAAGTACAATGACCTATAACTGAAAAATCTGCATAAACTCTAAAAGTACAAAGTTTGTGACTCCTGAAAGATATGAAAAACAGAAAATAGGTCCTATTAATGAAAGGATTTATAGTTTATAATAAGGAAATTGACACTATCAATAACATTTAGAGCACTTAGCATCAATGAAAAACCCTGAGCTGGTCAAACACTCAACAACGGACAAATATTTTCATAATAATAAAGTTAAACTAGCAAGAGACACATACACAAGATTCAAAAAGGTAGACCTTGGAGGTTTGGATTTGTATATATACTTCAAAAATGAAATGAAACTAAATAAAATGCAATCTACAGCTCTGAGCTACCATGAAAAGAAAGAAACAGAAACTATCCACAGATGAGGTAGATTGATAGTATGACAGAAAATTTGATAGAGAACAAAATAGGACTGCAGGAAACAGTGAAAATGAGTGGAAAGGTAAAAAGAGAAATAAAAATAATCATTCTATAGAGCTTCACTGTGGGACTGAGCGAGAGAAGGAATGAAAAAATCTCAATAAGAGTATTACATAATTATATGGTGAACTAATTAGTTGTTCATACAAGAAGAGTATGCTTTAATTAATTCTGCAGTAATGCATGACACAGTAGCATTTTTGTTAAGATTCCTGTATGTTATACAAATTAATGGAAAGAGAGGAATGGAAATTAAATCATGTTTATGAGGGGAAAAGAAGAAACATTTATTAAGCACTTACTATTTGCCAATCATTATGCTAAGCATTTTACAAATATTATCTCATTTGAACATTACAAAATAACCTGTTTCATATATTCAAGACACAAATGGGAAAATTATTTTAGAGAAATGACTCCGATTAGTTAAAAACTAATGCCCATTTTAAGTGATGCTTCTGAAGCAATGACAGTTCTCAAAGAAACCAACATCCTGATTGAATGACATATAGGATATAGAGGGATTTTAAACATATTTGACATCATCTAATCCAATACTCTCAATTTACAAATGGGTAATTGAGGTCCAGAAAGGATAGATTATAGTCCACAGTCCACTTAGCAGAATGGAGATTTGAATTTACACATTCTCTGACTCCAAATCTAGTATTCTTCTACTCTATTCATCAGCATGGATTACCCATCTAGCCATATGCTAAGAAATTAACTGGGCAAAATGTGTTTTTTAATCAACTTTATTTTTCCTATGCACAGATAATTTTTTCAATGGCTTTGGGTCAGTAATACTTTGAGGCTCAATGCGTTAAACACAATGTTCGACAATTTAACAGCAATAAATTACTACCTAGAGAGAAACAAAATAAAGAAATGATCAGAATAGGAAAGGAGTTGGTCAGAAAATAACTTAAATGTAAGCATGGAGATAAGTGCTGGAGATTGTGTTGGGAATAATTTGAAAGAATAGAGGGAGGGCATTACAAGTAGGGGAATGCCAAGGGCAAAGGTTTGCTCTTAAAAAAAACATTAAAAAGGGAAGCATAATAGAGGCTTGGTTATCTGAGAGAGATTATGTAAGGCAGTAAGAAAAGATGAAATTAGAAATATAGGCCTTCAATGTTACATTAAATAACTTTAGTTATGTTTAGCAGTAGAAGAACTGATGTAGTTTCTTAAGCAGAAGAGCAGTGTTAATAAAATATGGTTAAAGATTACTTTGAAAGTTGTGTATAGAAAGAGTTGAAAAAAGGAGGAACTAAAAACAGAACAAATAAACAAGGAACCATTGTCATGTACAAGAGAGAGAAAAAACATGATAGAAAGAACTCTGGATTTAGAAACAGAATTCTCCATCTCAATCTCAATCTTCTACTTACCTTTATGACTTTGGAAAAGTCACATCACATAACATCAGAGAATTTATCCTTGGAATGGCTCTCAAAGGACATTGGCTTAAGTTCTCTTATTTTATAGATAAGGAAATTGAGTTAAAACTGAGTAAGTCATCATGGTCTAGGGGGGTCGAGTATGTTCTTTTTTGCATGTCTATTAACTCAATAGTCAATTTATCCAGGTCATAGGAAAACTAAATTATGCTATTCTAATTCACCAGGACCAATT